>NW_026606661.1:327500-677500 GCF_029890125.1 Rhinichthys klamathensis goyatoka
AACTGGCAGCAGGAAGTGTGTCACTTCCTAAAGGCTTTGAAATCACCCTCTTATTTTTACCCAATTTGCTTCAAACTTTATGTGTATAATGTAGACACACGGCAGATGTAGACCTGAGAAAGGATTATTGATCTCTTAGATACTGTTGCCGTGGCAACGCATCAAACTTTATTATTCTTTGTTGATGCTTTTGAGACTCTTAACATACTTGAAATTGCATGAAACCCGACAGACACATCACATTTATTAGACAGTAGACATGTGCAGAGTTTCAGAAACGGGCATGGTGAGAGCAATTAGAGAATAATGTTTAAGTTTAAAAACAGCCAGAATGGTTGTTTAGTCAAAAAAATTTTTTTTCCAAATCATACATAGTGTTATACTGCCCTCTTGTGTTCAAAATCAGGTAAAAAGCGAAAGTAAAATAAGGACGTCTGCACAATTCATTAATAATGGTGCAGAGTAGAGTGAGCTTTTTCAATTAATTCCTATGGAAGTAGGAATGAACTAAACAACGTTCGCTCTGTTCTGCTCGTCCCTCACCGTGGGCGCGCAGAGTTATGAATGCCCGTGCAGCCGTGAGCATTTTAGTTTCATTTTAAAATTAGCGCCATTTCGGGGGACGTATTACTTTAATTTATTTAACAAAAACACAATGTTGTGTTTTATTGCGAGTGTACACAAATATAAGTAAACACTTTGACGTTTGAATGATGTCCTGTATGAAGAAAATGACGGAGTATGTTTCACTGTTCAATCGCACTGAGCCACCCAGACCCCCACACACACACTGACACACACACACACACACACAAACACACACACACACACACACACAATAATAAAACATTCAACCTAACATATACAAATTACACTGCTATGTTGAAATAGTCAGTAGTACAATTTGTATCATTCACAGTAAGCACCGCTCCACTGTGATTTTTCCAAGCACATTTTTGCACAAGTGAAGAGGATGATTTTTTCCGTCGATATTGGAACGTGAGTGAAGTACAAAGCCTGTAATAAAGAATAGTTTAGCATCCAAATACATCGCAAATGTTGCAACATTTAGATTCTAAAGAGAGATTTACGTGAGCCTAACACCACTTACTTTTACTTTTGTTTTAAATTATTTCATTTTGGCTTTATTATAGTTATTTTTTTATTCGTGTTCTGTTCTGAATATCATTAAATTTAAAGGATTTGTTGTGGAATATTTTGAGTGTATAATCAAATAACACTAAACCGTCACTAGGTGTCGCCAGGCGACCGTCTTAATGAGCGGGTCATTGATTCATTCGTTCAAACGATTCGTTTGAACGACTGAGTCATTCATGAATGAGACAGATGTTTATGGATAGGTCATTGAATCTTTGAGTCAACCAATTTGTTCAAAATGCTGAATCATTCAGTAATGAGAAAACACGTTGCTGTGAGATGCAATGGTTCTGCTGTGATCTTTGTTTAACTATTTTCGCTGCTGAAACAGAAGAACAGTCAACATTGCATCTAAAATGTAAGTGACTTGACACGTGTGTGTGTGTGTGTGTGTGTGTGTGTGTGTGTGTGTGTGCGTGTGAGTGCGTGCGTGCGTGCGTGCGTGTGTGTGTGTGTGTGTGTGTGCAATCAATCCCAGGTAAGAGGCATGAATAATGAGAATTGGACTTCTAGGAGTGAGGTTAATATTCCGGAGACGGTTCCCTCGGATTGTGAAAAGGAGGCGGCGCGGGAGTGGCCAGGCATTGCGCTACTTCTGTTTCAAAGTTTAAAACAATGCTAATATCATTTTTTTGAACGATTTCATTACAAATGTTTATTTTATATATTTATAAAATATTATAAAATATAATAACTATGTTTTGTCCTATTAACAAAAGACAGGCAATGTACTATTAACAAATGTTAATAGTTTTTTAAAAGTTAAAATGATACTTTATGCATTTGTTTTGTGTCAGATGATTAACAATATAAATTAAACAAAGCTTAAAACAAACAAAATAATAAAACGAAAACAAAGCTTGAACATTTTATTTAATTGAAAAGCCTTTTTGAAATAAAATGTGTTTTTTTCCCTCTGAAATAGCAAAAGCATCGCACACTTAGCTGTACCTGCTCTAAATAAATAATAGTATTTAAATAAAAATACAAAATCGAAATAAATAAATTATATAAAACAAAATCAAATCAAAGAAAATAAATCTTATTAAAGTTATGCAGGCACACATTTAACAATAATTTTCAAGTGACAAATAAAATCAATCAAAATTCCTTACACATGGAGTTAATCCTGACGATTCCTGAGGCGCCTTTCCTCATGACACTCGCTTTTTTTTTCGAAGATATATTTTCTTTGGTTTGATTTTGTTTTTGTAATAATTTATTTTATTTAGTTCGATTTTGTATTTTTATTGAATTACTATTTTTTATTTAGAGCAGGTACAGCTAGTGTGTGATGCTTTTGCTATTTCAGAGGAAAACAATAATTTTATTTAATTAATAATTTTTGTTTCAGTCCACCATATAATTATGTTGTGTTTGATCTATGGAAAAAAGTTAGTTGTGAAATGGTTGAATATTAACAAAAGTTAATAGTTTTTTACAAGTTAGAATAATACGATATATATATATAAACAAGCCGGTGGCACCGCCACCCCGGTGCCTTTAGGGTTACTGTGCATGACGGGCAATATCGTAACTCCGCTTTGACCTTTGAGAAGATGTGTGCTATAGAGCTTGCATTGGTGTGGGCTCTGCAAAAGTGTGTGTGTGTGTGTGAGGCGTGATTGAACAATGTAGACATATATATATATATATAAAGGCACCGGGGTGGCGGTGCCACCGGCTTGTATATATATATATATATATATATATATATATATATATGAATATAGCTGCGAGCAGCGATTACGGGCCAAAGCCGGCGGCACCGCCACTCCGGTGCCTTTAGGCACCGGGGTTGCGGTGCCACCGGCTTGGGCCCGTAATCGCTGCTCGCAGCTATATTTATATATATATATATATATATATATATATATATATAAACAAGCCGGTGGCACCGCCACCCCGGTGCCTTTATATATATATATATATATATATATATATATATAAACAAGCCGGTGGCACCGCCACCCCGGTGCCTTTAGGGTTACTGTGCATGACGGGCAATATCGTAACTCCGCTTTGACCTTTGAGAAGATGCGTGCTGTAGAGCTTGCATTGGTGTGGGCTCTGCAAAAGTGTGCATTGAGGGCACATATCAACCACAAAGTATGCGTGAGCAACCTTCTGAAACCTAAAATGAAAAATGAGACACCCTACGGTCTCATGGACTTAATGGACACATGAAATAAGTACACAAGTTTGAAAGTTATATGAAGTGTGCCAAGACAGAATATTACTTGCCTGATCTGATTAGAAAAATAGTTGGTGTGTGTGTGTGTGTGTGTGTGTGTGTGTGTGGCGTGATTGAACAATGTAGACATAAAAACATACCCCGTCCTTTTGTTCATACAGGACATTATTCAAACTGCAAAGTGTTTACTTATATTTGTGTACAATCGCAATAAAACACAACATTGTGCTTTTGTCAAACTGTAAACTACAACTGTCACCCAACCGAAATCTCTTACACACACACACACACACACACACACACACACACACACACACACACACACACACACACACACACACACACACACACACACACACATAGTTTAAAAGCAAAAAAAATCTTTTGGACATTCATCATATTGCATTTGTTTTCATTTATTGTCCTCGATCAGAGCCCTAATCTGTTTATTTTTTCAGTTACACATTCTACATTGATTAAAAAAGAAAAATCAAATGTGTTTTTATTTTATACATAAATAAATAATCTATCATTCAGATGAGAATAAAGTTAGTGTTAGTTCAAATTTTAAGGAAAACAAATATATGATCTGAAATATAGCACATTCATTTATAATTCATTCAGGTTCAATTACCAAACATACAAATCTCAATGTAATTTAAAGCAAACAATACATTTAAAATATATGGGTTGTATGCTATTTTTTTTATATAAAAAGATATATATCCAAAAAGACAAGGCCTAAACTTTAACAAGGGTTAAACAATCACTGTAACAGACACAATCATACACACACACACACACACACACAGACACACACACACACGTCAAATCACTTACATTTTAGATGCAATATTGACTTTTTTTCTGTTTCAGCAGCGAAAATAGTTAAACAAAGATCACAGCAGAACCATCGAGCATCTCACAGCAACGCGTTCTCATTACTGAATGATTCGTTGATTCGTACTGATATCGAATCGTTTGAACGAATGAATCAATGACCCGCTCATTAAGACGGTCGCCTGGCGACACCTAGTGACGGTTTAGTGTTATTTGATTATACACTCAAAATATTCCACAACAAATCCTTTAAATTTAATGATATTCAGAACAGAACACGAATAAAAAAATAACTATAATAAAGCCAAAACGAAATAATTTAAAACAAAAGTAAAAGTAAGTGGTGTTAGGCTCACGTAAATCTCTCTTTAGAATCTAAATGTTGCAACATTTGCGATGTATTTGGATGCTAAACTATTCTTTATTACAGGCTTTGTACTTCACTCACGTTCCAATATCGACGGAAAAAATCATCCTCTTCACTTGTGCAAAAATGTGCTTGGAAAAATCACAGTGGAGCGGTGCTTACTGTGAATGATACAAATTGTACTACTGACTATTTCAACATAGCAGTGTAATTTGTATATGTTAGGTTGAATGTTTTATTATTGTGTGTGTGTGTGTGTGTGTGTGTGTGTGTGTTTGTGTGTGTGTGTGTGTGTGTGTGTCAGTGTGTGTGTGGGGGTCTGGGTGGCTCAGCGCGATTGAACAGTGAAACATACTCCGTCATTTTCTTCATACAGGACATCATTCAAACGTCAAAGTGTTTACTTATATTTGTGTACACTCGCAATAAAACACAACATTGTGTTTTTGTTAAATAAATTAAAGTAATACGTCCCCCGAAATGGCGCTAATTTTAAAATGAAACTAAAATGCTCACGGCTGCACGGGCATTCATAACTCTGCGCGCCCACGGTGAGGGACGAGCAGAACAGAGCGAACGTTGTTTAGTTCATTCCTACTTCCATAGGAATTAATTGAAAAAGCTCACTCTACTCTGCACCATTATTAATGAATTGTGCAGACGTCCTTATTTTACTTTCGCTTTTTACCTGATTTTGAACACAAGAGGGCAGTATAACACTATGTATGATTTGGAAAAAAAAATTTTTTGACTAAACAACCATTCTGGCTGTTTTTAAACTTAAACATTATTCTCTAATTGCTCTCACCATGCCCGTTTCTGAAACTCTGCACATGTCTACTGTCTAATAAATGTGATGTGTCTGTCGGGTTTCATGCAATTTCAAGTATGTTAAGAGTCTCAAAAGCATCAACAAAGAATAATAAAGTTTGATGCGTTGCCACGGCAACAGTATCTAAGATATCAATAATCCTTTCTCAGGTCTACATCTGCCGTGTGTCTACATTATACACATAAAGTTTGAAGCAAATTGGGTAAAAATAAGAGGGTGATTTCAAAGCCTTTAGGAAGTGACACACTTCCTGCTGCCAGTTGGTGGCGCTATAACTTTGACTCACAATAGTCACATCCATGTGATCGGACTCTTACAGCGAACACACTGCTGAAGTTTCATCAAGATCAGTTAATGTATGCAGAAGTTATAACACACTTCCTGTTTCCTTTATTCGCCATAAATTCGTTTCCTCGCCACGGCCAAACCGTTCGAGATATCAAAAATCCCCTGGCAACTTTTCATCCTCAATGTCTTGACTTCATGCTGACCGAGTTTCGTGGCGATTGGTTGAATTCTCTAGGAGGAGTATATCGAATTCCAGGGGCATACGCTTCCAAACAAACCATAATAGCCGACTTCCTGTTGGGCTGGGGTAAAAAGTAAAAGTACAAAGGATATATGAATCGATGAGATCTATATGTGTACCGAGTTTCATATTATTACATTCAAGCGTGTTTGATTTATGGACCAAGTTTTCGGACCCCATTCCAGGGGGCGCTGTCGAGCCCCCCTGCCACGCCCGGGTACCAGCTTCAGCCCGGCCCTGATGGCCGCGGGTTCTGACCCGTGTGCAAAGTTTCAAGAGTTTTTGAGCATGTTAAGGGCCCCAAAAGTGCGCTGAGAGTCTCAAAAGTATCCAAAAAGAATATTAAAGTTTGATGCGTTGTCACGGCAACAGCATCTAAGATATCAACAATCCTTTCACAGGTCTACATCTGGCGTGTGTCTACATTATACACATCAAGTTTGAAGCAAATCGGGTAAAGCCTGTTTGATTTATGGACCAAGTTTTCGGACCCCGTTCCAGGGGGCGCTGTCGAGCCCCCCTGCCACGCCCGGGTACCAGCTTCAGCCCGGCCCTGATGGCCGCGGTTTCTGACCCGTGTGCAAAGTTTCAAGAGTTTTTGAGCATGTTAAGGGCCCCAAAAGTGCGCTAAGAATCTCAAAAGTATCCAAAAAGAATATTAAAGTTTGATGCGTTGTCACGGCAACAGCATCTAAGATATCAACAATCCTTTCACAGGTCTACATCTGGCTTGTGTCTACATTATACACATCAAGTTTGAAGCAAATAGGGTAAAGCGTGTTGGATATATGGACCAAATTGTCTGACCCGTTCAAGGGGGCGCTGTCGAGCCCCCCTGCCACGCCCGGGTACCAGCTTCAGCCTGGCCCTGATGGCCGCGGGTTTTGTCCCGTGTGCAAAGTTTCAAGAGTTTTCGAGCACGTTAAGAACCCCAAAAGTGCCCGAAAGCATAAAAAAGCATGAAAAAGCTTAAAAAAAGGAATATTAATGTTTGATGCATTGCCATGGCAACAGTATCTAAGATATCAATAATCCTTTCACAGGTCTACATCTGGCGTGTGTCTACATTATGCACATGAAGTTTGAAGCAAATCGGGTAAAAATAAGAGGGTGATTTAAAAGCATTTTGAAAGTGACACACTTCCTGCTGCCAGTTGGTGGCGCTATAACTTTGACTCACAATAGTCACATCCATGTGATCGGGCTCTTACAACGAACACACTGCTGAAGTTTCATCAAGATTAGTTAATGTATGCAGTAGTTATAACACACTTCCTGTTTCACGTTTCTCGCCATAATTTCGTTTACTCGCCACGGCCAAACCGTTCGAGATATCAAAAATCCCCTGGCAATTTTTCATCCTCAGTGTCTTGACTTCATGCTGACCGAGTTTCGTGCCGTGTGTTTGAATTCTCTAGGAGGAGTATTTCACATTCCATTGCATGTGTTTTCCAAACAACCCTTAATAGCCGACTTCCTGTTGGGCTGGGGTAAAAAGTAAGAGCATGAAGTATATATGAATCGATGAGATCTATATGTGTACTGAGTTTCATATTATTACATGCAAGCGTGTTTGATTTATGGACCAAGTGTTCAAACCCCGTTCCAGGGGGCGCTGTCGAGCCCCCCTGCCACGCCCGGGTACCAGCTTCAGCCCGGCCCTGATGGCCGCGGGTTCTGAGATGTGTGCAAAGTTTCAAGAGTTTTCGAGCACGTTAAGGCCCCCAAAAGTGCCCAAAAGGTAGTAAAATAATAATAAATATATATATATATATATATATATATATATAAATATAGCTGCGAGCAGCGATTACGGGCCCAAGCCGGTGGCACCGCAACACCGGTGCCTTTAGTTACCTAAAGGCACCGGAGTGGCGGTGCCGCCGGCTTTGGCCCTTCATCGCTGCTCGCAGCTATATTTATATATATATATATATATATATATATATATATAAACAAGCCGGTGGCACCGCCACCCCGGTGCCTTTATATATATATATATATATATAAACAAGCCGGTGGCACCACCACCCCGGTGCCTTTAGGGTTACTGTGCATGACGGGCAATATCGTAACTCCGCTTTGACCTTTGAGATGTGTGCTGTAAAGCTTGCATTGGTGTGGGCTCTGCAAAAGTGTGCATTGAGGGCACATATCAACCACAAAGTATGCGTGAGCAACCTTCTGAAACCTAAAATGAAAAATGAGACACCCTACGGTCTCATGGACTTAATGGACACATGAAATAAGTTATGAAAGTTAAATCAATTGTGCCAAGACAGAATATTACTTGCCTGATCTGATTAGAAAAAAAGTTTGTGTGTGTGTGTGTGTGTGTGTGTGTGTGTGAAACGTGATTGAACAATGTAGACATAAAAACATACTCCTTTTGTTCATACAGGACATTATTCAAACTGTAAAGTGTTTACTTATATTTGTGAACAATCGCAATAAAACACAACATTGTGCTTTTGTCAAACTGTAAACTACAACTGTCACCCAACCAAAATCTCTTTTTTATTTTATACAGAAATAAATAATCTATCATTCAGATGAGAATAAAGTTAGTGTTAGTTCAAATTTTAAGGAAAACTCTGAAATATAGCACATTCATTTAAAATTCATTCAGGTTCAATTACCAAACATACAAATCTTAATGTAATTTAAAGCAAACAATACATTTAAAATATATGGGTTGTATGCCTATTTTTTTTATATAAAAAGATATATATCCAAAAAGACAAGGCCTAAACAATACATTTAAAATATATGGGTTGTATGCCTATTTTTTTTATATAAAAAGATATATATCCAAAAAGACAAGGCCTAAACTTTAACAAGGGTTAAACAATCACTGTAACAGACACAATCATACACACACACACACACACACACACAGACACAGACACAGACACACACACAAGTCAAATCACTTACATTTTATATGCAATATTGACTTTTTTCTGTTTCAGCACCCGCTCATTAAGACGGTCGCCTGGCGACACCTAGTGACGGTTTAGTGTTATTTGATTATACACTCAAAATATTCCACAACAAATCCTTTAAATTTAATGATATTCAGAACAGAACACGAATAAAAAAATAACTATAATAAAGCCAAAACGAAATAATTTAAAACAAAAGTAAAAGTAAGTGGTGTTAGGCTCACGTAAATCTCTCTTTAGAATCTAAATGTTGCAACATTTGCGATGTATTTGGATGCTAAACTATTCTTTATTACAGGCTTTGTACTTCACTCACGTTCCAATATCGACGGAAAAAATCATCCTCTTCACTTGTGCAAAAATGTGCTTGGAAAAATCACAGTGGAGCGGTGCTTACTGTGAATGATACAAATTGTACTACTGACTATTTCAACATAGCAGTGTAATTTGTATATGTTAGGTTGAATGTTTTATTATTGTGTGTGTGTGTGTGTGTTTGTGTGTGTGTGTGTGTGTGTGTGTGTGTGTGTGTGTGTCAGTGTGTGTGTGGGGGTCTGGGTGGCTCAGCGCGATTGAACAGTGAAACATACTCCGTCATTTTCTTCATACAGGACATCATTCAAACGTCAAAGTGTTTACTTATATTTGTGTACACTCGCAATAAAACACAACATTGTGTTTTTGTTAAATAAATTAAAGTAATACGTCCCCCGAAATGGCGCTAATTTTAAAATGAAACTAAAATGCTCACGGCTGCACGGGCATTCATAACTCTGCGCGCCCACGGTGAGGGACGAGCAGAACAGAGCGAACGTTGTTTAGTTCATTCCTACTTCCATAGGAATTAATTGAAAAAGCTCACTCTACTCTGCACCATTATTAATGAATTGTGCAGACGTCCTTATTTTACTTTAGCTTTTTACCTGATTTTGAACACAAGAGGGCAGTATAACACTATGTATGATTTGGGAAAAAATTTTTTTTGACTAAACAACCATTCTGGCTGTTTTTAAACTTAAACATTATTCTCTAATTGCTCTCACCATGCCCGTTTCTGAAACTCTGCACATGTCTACTGTCTAATAAATGTGATGTGTCTGTCGGGTTTCATGCAATTTCAAGTATGTTAAGAGTCTCAAAAGCATCAACAAAGAATAATAAAGTTTGATGCGTTGCCACGGCAACAGTATCTAAGATATCAATAATCCTTTCTCAGGTCTACATCTGCCGTGTGTCTACATTATACACATAAAGTTTGAAGCAAATTGGGTAAAAATAAGAGGGTGATTTCAAAGCCTTTAGGAAGTGACACACTTCCTGCTGCCAGTTGGTGGCGCTATAACTTTAACTCACAATAGTCACATCCATGTGATCGGCCTCTTACAGCGAACACACTGCTGAAGTTTCATCAAGATCAGTTAATGTATGCAGAAGTTATAACACACTTCCTGTTTCCTTTATTCGCCATAAATTCGTTTCCTCGCCACGGCCAAACCGTTCGAGATATCAAAAATCCCCTGGCAACTTTTCATCCTCAATGTCTTGACTTCATGCTGACCGAGTTTCGTGGCGATTGGTTGAATTCTCTAGGAGGAGTATATCGAATTCCAGGGGCATACGCTTCCAAACAAACCATAATAGCCGACTTCCTGTTGGGCTGGGGTAAAAAGTAAAAGTACAAAGGATATATGAATCGATGAGATCTATATGTGTACCGAGTTTCATATTATTACATTCAAGCGTGTTTGATTTATGGACCAAGTTTTCGGACCCCGTTCCAGGGGGCGCTGTCGAGCCCCCCTGCCACGCCCGGGTACCAGCTTCAGCCCGGCCCTGATGGCCGCGGGTTCTGACCCGTGTGCAAAGTTTCAAGAGTTTTTGAGCATGTTAAGGGCCCCAAAAGTGCGCTGAGAGTCTCAAAAGTATCCAAAAAGAATATTAAAGTTTGATGCGTTGTCACGGCAACAGCATCTAAGATATCAACAATCCTTTCACAGGTCTACATCTGGCGTGTGTCTACATTATACACATCAAGTTTGAAGCAAATCGGGTAAAGCCTGTTTGATTTATGGACCAAGTTTTCGGACCCCGTTCCAGGGGGCGCTGTCGAGCCCCCCTGCCACGCCCGGGTACCAGCTTCAGCCCGGCCCTGATGGCCGCGGTTTCTGACCCGTGTGCAAAGTTTCAAGAGTTTTTGAGCATGTTAAGGGCCCCAAAAGTGCGCTAAGAATCTCAAAAGTATCCAAAAAGAATATTAAAGTTTGATGCGTTGTCACGGCAACAGCATCTAAGATATCAACAATCCTTTCACAGGTCTACATCTGGCTTGTGTCTACATTATACACATCAAGTTTGAAGCAAATAGGGTAAAGCGTGTTGGATATATGGACCAAATTGTCTGACCCGTTCAAGGGGGCGCTGTCGAGCCCCCCTGCCACGCCCGGGTACCAGCTTCAGCCTGGCCCTGATGGCCGCGGGTTTTGTCCCGTGTGCAAAGTTTCAAGAGTTTTCGAGCACGTTAAGAACCCCAAAAGTGCCCGAAAGCATAAAAAAGCATGAAAAAGCTTAAAAAAAGGAATATTAATGTTTGATGCATTGCCATGGCAACAGTATCTAAGATATCAATAATCCTTTCACAGGTCTACATCTGGCGTGTGTCTACATTATGCACATGAAGTTTGAAGCAAATCGGGTAAAAATAAGAGGGTGATTTAAAAGCATTTTGAAAGTGACACACTTCCTGCTGCCAGTTGGTGGCGCTATAACTTTGACTCACAATAGTCACATCCATGTGATCGGGCTCTTACAACGAACACACTGCTTAAGTTTCATCAAGATTAGTTAATGTATGCAGTAGTTATAACACACTTCCTGTTTCACGTTTCTCGCCATAATTTCGTTTACTCGCCACGGCCAAACCGTTCGAGATATCAAAAATCCCCTGGCAATTTTTCATCCTCAGTGTCTTGACTTCATGCTGACCGAGTTTCGTGCCGTGTGTTTGAATTCTCTAGGAGGAGTATTTCACATTCCATTGCATGTGTTTTCCAAACAACCCTTAATAGCCGACTTCCTGTTGGGCTGGGGTAAAAAGTAAGAGCATGAAGTATATATGAACCGATGAGATCTATATGTGTACTGAGTTTCATATTATTACATGCAAGCGTGTTTGATTTATGGACCAAGTGTTCAAACCCCGTTCCAGGGGGCGCTGTCGAGCCCCCCTGCCACGCCCGGGTACCAGCTTCAGCCCGGCCCTGATGGCCGCGGGTTCTGAGATGTGTGCAAAGTTTCAAGAGTTTTCGAGCACGTTAAGGCCCCCAAAAGTGCCCAAAAGGTAGTAAAATAATAATAATAATAAATAAATATATATATATATATATATATATATAAATATAGCTGCGAGCAGCGATTACGGGCCCAAGCCGGTGGCACCGCAACCCCGGTGCCTTTAGTTACCTAAAGGCACCGGAGTGGCGGTGCCGCCGGCTTTGGCCCTTCATCGCTGCTCGCAGCTATATTTATATATATATATATATATATATATATATATATATATATATATATATATATATAAACAAGCCGGTGGCACCGCCACCCCGGTGCCTTTATATATATATATATATATATATATATATATATATATATATATAAACAAGCCGGTGGCACCGCCACCCCGGTGCCTTTATATATATATATATATATATATATATATATAAACAAGCCGGTGGCACCGCCACCCCGGTGCCTTTAGGGTTACTGTGGATGACGGGCAATATCGTAACTCCGCTTTGACCTTTGAGAAGATGTGTGCTGTAGAGCTTGCATTGGTGTGGGCTCTGCAAAAGTGTGCATTGAGGGCACATATCAACCACAAAGTATGCGTGAGCAACCTTCTGAAACCTAAAATGAAAAATGAGACACCCTACGGTCTCATGGACTTAATGGACACATGAAATAAGTACACAAGTTTGAAAGTTATATGAAGTGTGCCAAGACAGAATATTACTTGCCTGATCTGATTAGAAAAATAGTTGGTGTGTGTGTGTGTGTGTGTGTGGCGTGATTGAACAATGTAGACATAAAAACATACCCCGTCCTTTTGTTCATACAGGACATTATTCAAACTGCAAAGTGTTTACTTATATTTGTGTACAATCGCAATAAAACACAACATTGTGCTTTTGTCAAACTGTAAACTACAACTGTCACCCAACCGAAATCTCTTACACACACACACACACACACACACACACACACACATAGTTTAAAAGCAAAAAAAATCTTTTGGACATTCATCATATTGCATTTGTTTTCATTTATTGTCCTCGATCAGAGCCCTAATCTGTTTATTTTTTCAGTTACACATTCTACATTGATTAAAAAAGAAAAATCAAATGTGTTTTTATTTTATACATAAATAAATAATCTATCATTCAGATGAGAATAAAGTTAGTGTTAGTTAAAATTTTAAGGAAAACAAATATATGATCTGAAATATAGCACATTCATTTATAATTCATTCAGGTTCAATTACCAAACATACAAATCTCAATGTAATTTAAAGCAAACAATACATTTAAAATATATGGGTTGTATGCTATTGTTTTTATATAAAAAGATATATATCCAAAAAGACAAGGCCTAAACTTTAACAAGGGTTAAACAATCACTGTAACAGACACAATCATACACACACACACACACACACAGACACACACACACACGTCAAATCACTTACATTTTAGATGCAATATTGACTTTTTTTCTGTTTCAGCAGCGAAAATAGTTAAACAAAGATCACAGCAGAACCATCGAGCATCTCACAGCAACGCGTTCTCATTACTGAATGATTCGTTGATTCGTACTGAATGATTCGTACTGATATCGAATCGTTTGAACGAATGAATCAATGACCCGCTCATTAAGACGGTCGCCTGGCGACACCTAGTGACGGTTTAGTGTTATTTGATTATACACTCAAAATATTCCACAACAAATCCTTTAAATTTAATGATATTCAGAACAGAACACGAATAAAAAAATAACTATAATAAAGCCAAAACGAAATAATTTAAAACAAAAGTAAAAGTAAGTGGTGTTAGGCTCACGTAAATCTCTCTTTAGAATCTAAATGTTGCAACATTTGCGATGTATTTGGATGCTAAACTATTCTTTATTACAGGCTTTGTACTTCACTCACGTTCCAATATCGACGGAAAAAATCATCCTCTTCACTTGTGCAAAAATGTGCTTGGAAAAATCACAGTGGAGCGGTGCTTACTGTGAATGATACAAATTGTACTACTGACTATTTCAACATAGCAGTGTAATTTGTATATGTTAGGTTGAATGTTTTATTATTGTGTGTGTGTGTGTGTTTGTGTGTGTGTGTGTGTGTGTGTGTGTGTGTCAGTGTGTGTGTGGGGGTCTGGGTGGCTCAGCGCGATTGAACAGTGAAACATACTCCGTCATTTTCTTCATACAGGACATCATTCAAACGTCAAAGTGTTTACTTATATTTGTGTACACTCGCAATAAAACACAACATTGTGTTTTTGTTAAATAAATTAAAGTAATACGTCCCCCGAAATGGCGCTAATTTTAAAATGAAACTAAAATGCTCACGGCTGCACGGGCATTCATAACTCTGCGCGCCCACGGTGAGGGACGAGCAGAACAGAGCGAACGTTGTTTAGTTCATTCCTACTTCCATAGGAATTAATTGAAAAAGCTCACTCTACTCTGCACCATTATTAATGAATTGTGCAGACGTCCTTATTTTACTTTCGCTTTTTACCTGATTTTGAACACAAGAGGGCAGTATAACACTATGTATGATTTGGAAAAAAAAATTTTTTGACTAAACAACCATTCTGGCTGTTTTTAAACTTAAACATTATTCTCTAATTGCTCTCACCATGCCCGTTTCTGAAACTCTGCACATGTCTACTGTCTAATAAATGTGATGTGTCTGTCGGGTTTCATGCAATTTCAAGTATGTTAAGAGTCTCAAAAGCATCAACAAAGAATAATAAAGTTTGATGCGTTGCCACGGCAACAGTATCTAAGATATCAATAATCCTTTCTCAGGTCTACATCTGCCGTGTGTCTACATTATACACATAAAGTTTGAAGCAAATTGGGTAAAAATAAGAGGGTGATTTCAAAGCCTTTAGGAAGTGACACACTTCCTGCTGCCAGTTGGTGGCGCTATAACTTTGACTCACAATAGTCACATCCATGTGATCGGACTCTTACAGCGAACACACTGCTGAAGTTTCATCAAGATTAGTTAATGTATGCAGAAGTTATAACACACTTCCTGTTTCCTTTATTCGCCATAAATTCGTTTCCTCGCCACGGCCAAACCGTTCGAGATATCAAAAATCCCCTGGCAACTTTTCATCCTCAATGTCTTGACTTCATGCTGACCGAGTTTCGTGGCGATTGGTTGAATTCTCTAGGAGGAGTATATCGAATTCCAGGGGCATACGCTTCCAAACAAACCATAATAGCCGACTTCCTGTTGGGCTGGGGTAAAAAGTAAAAGTACAAAGGATATATGAATCGATGAGATCTATATGTGTACCGAGTTTCATATTATTACATTCAAGCGTGTTTGATTTATGGACCAAGTTTTCGGACCCCGTTCCAGGGGGCACTGTCGAGCCCCCCTGCCACGCCCGGGTACCAGCTTCAGCCCGGCCCTGATGGCCACGGGTTCTGACCCGTGTGCAAAGTTTCAAGAGTTTTTGAGCACGTTAAGGGCCCCCAAAGTGCGCTGAGAGTCTCAAAAGTATCCAAAAAGAATATTAAAGTTTGATGCGTTGTCACGGCAACAGCATCTAAGATATCAACAATCCTTTCACAGGTCTACATCTGGCGTGTGTCTACATTATACACATCAAGTTTGAAGCAAATCGGGTAAAGCCTGTTTGATTTATGGACCAAGTTTTCGGACCCCGTTCCAGGGGGCGCTGTCGAGCCCCCCTGCCACGCCCGGGTACCAGCTTCAGCCCGGCCCTGATGGCCGCGGTTTCTGACCCGTGTGCAAAGTTTCAAGAGTTTTTGAGCATGTTAAGGGCCCCAAAAGTGCGCTAAGAATCTCAAAAGTATCCAAAAAGAATATTAAAGTTTGATGCGTTGTCACGGCAACAGCATCTAAGATATCAACAATCCTTTCACAGGTCTACATCTGGCTTGTGTCTACATTATACACATCAAGTTTGAAGCAAATAGGGTAAAGCGTGTTGGATATATGGACCAAATTGTCTGACCCGTTCAAGGGGGCGCTGTCGAGCCCCCCTGCCACGCCCGGGTACCAGCTTCAGCCTGGCCCTGATGGCCGCGGGTTTTGTCCCGTGTGCAAAGTTTCAAGAGTTTTCGAGCACGTTAAGAACCCCAAAAGTGCCCGAAAGCATAAAAAAGCATGAAAAAGCTTAAAAAAAGGAATATTAATGTTTGATGCATTGCCATGGCAACAGTATCTAAGATATCAATAATCCTTCCACAGGTCTACATCTGGCGTGTGTCTACATTATGCACATGAAGTTTGAAGCAAATCGGGTAAAAATAAGAGGGTGATTTAAAAGCATTTTGAAAGTGACACACTTCCTGCTGCCAGTTGGTGGCGCTATAACTTTGACTCACAATAGTCACATCCATGTGATCGGGCTCTTACAACGAACACACTGCTGAAGTTTCATCAAGATTAGTTAATGTATGCAGTAGTTATAACACACTTCCTGTTTCACGTTTCTCGCCATAATTTCGTTTACTCGCCACGGCCAAACCGTTCGAGATATCAAAAATCCCCTGGCAATTTTTCATCCTCAGTGTCTTGACTTCATGCTGACCGAGTTTCGTGCCGTGTGTTTGAATTCTCTAGGAGGAGTATTTCACATTCCATTGCATGTGTTTTCCAAACAACCCTTAATAGCCGACTTCCTGTTGGGCTGGGGTAAAAAGTAAGAGCATGAAGTATATATGAACCGATGAGATCTATATGTGTACTGAGTTTCATATTATTACATGCAAGCGTGTTTGATTTATGGACCAAGTGTTCAAACCCCGTTCCAGGGGGCGCTGTCGAGCCCCCCTGCCACGCCCGGGTACCAGCTTCAGCCCGGCCCTGATGGCCGCGGGTTCTGAGATGTGTGCAAAGTTTCAAGAGTTTTCGAGCACGTTAAGGCCCCCAAAAGTGCCCAAAAGGTAGTAAAATAATAATAATAATAATAATAATAATAAATAATAATCCTTAGGAAAACAATAGGGCCTTCGCCTTTTCAAGGCTTGGGCCCTAATAATCCTTAGGAAAACAATAGGGCCTTCGCCTTTTCAAGGCTTGGGCCCTAATAATAAATAATAATCCTTAGGAAAACAATAGGGGCCTTCGCCTTTTCAAGGCTTGGGCCCTAATAATCCTTAGGAAAACAATAGGGCCTTCGCCTTTTCAAGGCTTGGGCCCTAATAAGGTAGTTCAACTTCAAATAAAAAGTGATTACAACATTACATATTTTCCTATGTTTTAATAACTTTTACTTGTCAGAGTAACTTGGAATTGGCAAGAACTTAATTTTTTCAATTACACATGAAGTTTATTTACTTAAAAATTTACAGGCAACGGGTTTCCTCACTTTTTTAAGTTAAGTCAACTGATCACTTTTTTACAGTGTTAGCAAGTCATGGCAATGCTAAAAAAAAGCCTAATATCATAGGTTCCGCACTCACATTTTCTAATAATTAGAAACTTCCAGTGCATAAATCAGTGCAGTGATCTTTGTCTTGAAGATATTCCTTCTTAATGAGTGCAATGGTTTTTGAAGATGTACCGCTTTTTCTCGTAAAGTGTCTTCTGTTTTCTGTTCTCCACCAAAATCTATTCTAATTAGTGCTTTAAAAGACAAGGAAATGTGCATTTGTGCAACCTGCTCCTTATTTGAGACCTAGTTTTCTTGACTTCTTCACCAGCTGAGTGAGTAGACGCCCAGAGCAGATGAGATATTTACATTTTTATTGAGGTGCTGCACACAACTGGAGGCCAGGGCTCGGGTCAGAGATTCTTCAGCCACAAGCTCTCTGTGAGTCTTTTATCATATGTTTCCAATTGCCACATGCTGCGCTTTGGATCTCCTGTGTGGTTGATGAAGGGCTTTGACCTGCCGCATCCTTATATCGATTCCCAGCCCGACTGTCCAATCACCCGCACCAATGACACCACGAACCATGTTAAAAAGGCTTAGGAATGAAAGACTGTGATTTGGTTCTGCTGGTTCATAGGCGCTTTTGATGATACTGTTGCGCATGAGCGAGCTACTTAGCTGGAAGGCGGTCTTAAATGTATCATTTTATGTGAGTGGTACTTGTATAGAATCTAATTGCATGTATATTCAGTTCTGTGCAGACATGATAAAACTCGCCGCTATGCATAATAGCTGTGTTTTGTAAGGACTGTGATTTTCAGAGATAACAATCTGATGGCAGTAATTGGATGTCAGTCCATGTAGCCTCTCGCCAATGATTCGGTTAATTATACGTTATTTTAAGAGAGAGGTTATATTATTTTAATATGATGATTGATTAGTGGCCTTAATAGCCTGACAGCTTCTGAAGCCTTGGAGTGGATCTTTTTCTCACTCTCTGTCACACATTCACTTTGTCCTTCTTTTTCCTTCTGTCTCACTCTCTTTCCTGACCGTAATACTTTTAAGATATAAAAGTATGAGAGATTTATCTCGCCCCTCGACTTGTTGGAAGCCCATCCAAAGTGCTCCGAGAAGTGGTAATTTCCTTTTCTCAGATGTATTACAGATAGTGCTGAGGTGGATGGACATGTGCACAAAACACACACTTTGTTCCCAGTGTCCTGTCTGTTCACATCCAAAAGAAAAACCCTTTTGTAGTTTTTTTTGAAAGCCATGAAGTGAAAAAACTGATTGTGATTACATGATTGTGAGCCCATGAAGTCACAGTATAAGTGCAGACATGATCAGGGCTCAGCAATAAGGAAATATATATATATATATCCTTATTGTTGAGCCTTGATTATTGCGAAACTGTGTTTGTGATATCATAACATCATCTTAAGCCTGCTAATCTGAGATTGTTTTGCCTGCCCTTTATAGTTAGTGCTTTACAGCAGGCAAATCATGTGATTTAAGTGCTGCTTTTTGAATAGCTTTAAATTTGATTAAGAGTCTTTAGTAAACATTATAAGATTACAGCTTCTCTAAGGGGATAAAAACACAATCAGTCTCAACTAACATCACATTACATTGACATTTTTTGTCAAAACACAACAAACCATGATGAATAAGTTTAAAACAATAAAATAAACAGAATACTTTAACTGTTTTCTCAGAGCAATATTTGAAAAAAATATTTTGGTGATTAAATTTTTTTTTTTTTTTTTTTTTTTTTGGTTTATAGAGAAAATTTTGCTTGTCTGACCATGTTTCCCACCTTAACACGTAGCTCAATGTGTTAGGACAAATAACCACTAGACCATTGTTTTGGTCATTGTAATATTGTGAAATTAGTCAAGAAAATCTAAGTGAATTTGAATTGTTTAAGGTTCACTACTGATTTTCTTGGGTAAAAATTAACCCAAAATTGCATTGAGCAAGTATATGTTTTTCAGTGGCATGTTTCACTACAGTAAACCTACAATAATGATTTTTATTTTTGAGTCAGGCCGTATTTAGTGGAAAGGTAATTTCAGATTTTGTCCTTGCATGTTTATGTCATGTCTGTAAGTAACTTTTATGTGCGAGATGCCAGAGTTCTGCAATGCAAGGTCTAAAGAAGTCGTTCAGAGGCTTTTTTGACTTTAAGGCCCCCGATTCTCAAAGACAATTTTGAAGGCAATGTGTAAAAATAATTAAACTAAATAATTATAAATCAATTACAATGATTAAAGTCCATATTTTCCAGATGTTCCAATAGCTTTATGTTCTTTAGTGTTAATGATTTTTATTACTGTATTATATTATTCATGTATAATTAATAACTATAGAAATTTTAATGACTTAAGATTTTATTAATTTTAATGACTTAAGATTTTATTAATTTTCATGACTTTTCCGCACTTTTAAAATCCCCTCCAATATGCATATTCCTTAGTTTGAGGTTACTTTAAAACATTTGAGATATTCGTAGAAAAACACAGACTTGCATATGTACAAATTAAAATATTTTTTCTTACTAAAAAAAAACACTTAAGACCAGTGTTTCTCAAGCAGGGGGTCGGGGCCCATTAGGGTGCATAAGCAAATTTCCAAGTGGGCCGCAAAATAACTTAAAATGATTTAAATAACACAAAACATAAGATAAAACGACTAAAACTTAAGATGTAAGCTGGCATTGTTTCTTATTTTAATTTGTTTCTTAAACAACTGTCATTTTTATTCATGAACAAATACAAATTGGTCAGTTTTTCTCACTGTCTTGGAAAACCTGGATTTAGTTTCGGTTAGAAACCTAGATGAAAATCAGTAGATGGAACCTTTATGGATTTGTGATTATGTGTGTCCTTGTAAAGGTTGTTACACACTCACTCAATTGCTTGATAATTAATAGCGAAAATGTGTTTGCCCTTTCCTCAAACCTATACCATATGATTAATCCACCTAATGGATTTGCCCAAGCTTTTGATAGACTCAGTCAGCGGAGCGTTTAGCTACTATAGCTGGTAAGTCCTCAGTGTTAGCTTTGGCAGCTTTAGTGATGGCTACCGGTCTGAGAGACTTCGTCTATAGGGATCTTAATTACACCGTAATTATCTTTCACACCGGGCAGATGTTAAGGCATTCTCTGCTCTTAATAGCCTCAATGGAATTTTACATTATGCAGTCTACTTTGCCATTTTCATTTTATTTATGAAGGATCACGTAATTCTCAAGTGGAACCCAAAGAAAGAAGTCTATAAATCGGCGCTTTGCGGTGTCTGTTTAAATGTTGGCTTTTCTACACAGGAAGTCATACTGTATTGCTGTTTAAAATAGGTCAGTCTTCTACTAAACAATGAAACAATAGGCCATCACTTGTTCCGTAAATACAGGATAAAGCCAGGATGTTGGTGGTTTGCGAACACAATGTGGGCTGGCTTGCTTTGACTCCAGACTTTCGTGGTGCAGGGTCCACCTTGTCCCCTGCCTTTTGCTTTAAAATTATAGATAAGATCTTTTCTTCCTTTTGGGCATTGATTTATCCTCGATTGAGTGAATAAGGAAGGATAAAGGTTTAGTACTTATATCGGAGATTTTACAGATTAAGTTACAATGGGCCATCTCTTTGAATGGTGAGGTAAAGGAAGCCATTCCCACCTTCTCTATTATTATTTTTTTTTACAGTTTTCATCAACATTTTCAGTCCCATAGACTTACAGCTAAAAATAACTGGAAGCGAATGACACCGGAAGCCAGACAAATTTACAAATGGCTACACTTGCTCCTGTGAAAATAAGATGGTTAGACTTGGGTTTGGGATCTTTTGAATTACAAGAAAGCACCAATTTCTGAACACCTTAGCAACAACCTAGCAACACTCTAATAGCCTAGCAACTCCCTAGAAACCACATCTTTGTATACTGTATTTTTTTTGTGGAACCCTTCATAACACCCTATGAATACCCTATTTAGATCACTTTAGCAATGAAAATACAAATGTATTATATTTTGTTTTGAATCATTTCTGAACACCTTAACAACCACCCATAACACACTAGCAATGCCACGAAATGCTCAGAAAACAACAACAATGGCTTAAAGGCCCTGATATACTCACGGCAAAGTTCTTTTTAGTTTTTCGCTTAGGGTTAAAACGAAGTTCGAAATACTTGAGCAGTGATATACTGTTAGGGAACATCCGAGCAATGGTTAGATTAAGATGCAAATATGTGTTGCGTGCTTTCGTCTCAATAACAAAATAAATACACAGCAAAAATGAGAAAACAGCAAGAATTTTTTAAAATAAAGCATTCGAAAGGTATCTGATCAAAGAAACAATATGTTTGCACAAGCTCTGCAATTAGGCACGCTAGTATAGTCATATCACGTTTATTTCTATATAGCACTTTATTTAGATTGCTTAAAATCAAGCAGCTTTACCGTATTAAACATGAAAAACTGTCAGTGTCACGTTTCATCCGAAGTACAACTTCATTTTCTACTATAACCTCTCCAGTGTGTTCATGCTTTTACTCGCGGACGTCTGATCTTGACAAACTGCCACGGACCAATTGTAGTACAAAGATGTTTACCAGCCGTAGCGAACTTTTCCTGTTTCGAACTCCAAATGAAGTTCGTTTTGGCCTTATTTTCATCGAAATTATGACACATCAGTTTGTTCTTCGATTTGGCTTGAAGTATATCGGGGCCTTTAGCATACTTGCTGTATATTCTTTGCTCAGAACTTTGGTAATAATCGGACAGAATTTTAGAAACTGTGAAGCAACACCTTATAACAATATACACTAGAAACAATATATAACACTTTTGCAATGACTTTGCATGTTCATTTTTCACTGTTTTTTTTTATGTTAAAAATGTTATCTGGGGGGAAAAAAAACCTCATTGACTGACGCAGGGCTTTCAGCCATATCTAGGGAATCAGAATATCATAGACTTGGGTTAAGACTCTTTTGAACTGGGGCTATAAAGCACCTATAAATTAATTCAGAACACCTGCATACTGTAGCCTATAATTTCTTGCTCAGAACTTTGGTAGCCAGTCAATACATCTCAGAAACTACCTAGCAACATTCTAGCAACCACTTGTAATATTTTAGCTATGCAATAGAAACCACTCAGAAAGCTAAATTTGCAATGACTTTGCATATTACTATATTTTTTGCACCGATATTTTCACTATTTTGACACTTTTTTGACACTTTTTTTGACACACTGACAGAGGGTCTCCAGCTATATCTAAGGATCAGAATATCTTGTAGTCTTGGGAGTGAGCACTTTTGATTTGAAGACAATAAGCCAACGCCTAGCAATCAATCAGAACACCTAGCAGCCACTAGCAACACCTTAAAAACCGTTCAGATCCTCTTAGCATTTGCTTAGCAAATAGTGGAAAAGTTGTCAGGGATTGTGGCAAGGTTTTTGCATGGGCAATCACTACTCACATTTTCTTATAAAATTTAGTTTTTATTGTATTTTTAGGAAATATGCACATTTCTGATGCAACTTATATGCCCTGCTCTGCCATACAAAGCTCTCAACCGCAGGTCGAAAATGGTTTAGTAATTAACATCTTCCTTTTTCTTGCGATTTCACAGTTTGTAAGCTGGTTTCACACACAATGACACATAATCAGCTCTTTAACCGGACAGCTTTTTTTTAGATGATCTCCACTGGGTCAACAACAGGCAGATGTAAACACAAACCGCAAAAATAGATTATGAAGCCGGAGCGCGGAAGCAGAGGCCTGGTTAAATATAACTCAAGAGAGCTTCACGGTCGGCTCTCGATTCTCCCTTTGAAAAGCCGCTGTAATAAAAGTAGATTATATTTCTTTGTGGACACAAAGAAAAATCACTCACATGCCGAATCGTTTATCAAAGGATTGTCTGCACAGAACAAACCACCAACCAAGGGTTATCGCTGCCGTTTATTTCTCCATGCACGTCAGGTGCTTTAGGTAGGAGGGAGGAGCCGTGCATCTATTATGCTTTTCTGACCTTTTCCGCTTCTAGGTCTGTGCGTGCCATGTTTGCCCTTTAAAGAATTGCTTTAGAACACAGTGTAAATGTCCACTGTGCCATTTAAGGATGTTTGTGCCACGGATTTAGAGCTTGATCAGTAAAGGTCGACAAAGAGAGGGATTGTTAAGGAAGTTGAGTAGTGCAGATGATGGACTCGCCTACTGTGACCTGCGTGTTGAATTAGGATGTTGAAACGCGCCTCGCTTTTGTTTATTTACTCTCTGTGCCTTTTATTTTCTTGTTTGACCTTTTTTTAACCTCTTGAAAATGGTTCGCACCTGAAAGCGCATGATTGCTTCTAACTGAAAGTCCATCACACTTAAAACAAAAATTATAGAGCCTACTTTGTATACACATAAACTTATAAACAAATGCCACAACATATTTTTGTATTTTAGTATAAAACAGAGTTTGACCAGCAATGATAAAACAAACACAGATGTCTCGGTGTTTGATGCTAATTCATGTGAAAAAACGTTGTTTTTTTTCTGTTGTAAAGGTTGCATGTTTTGCTGTAGTTATTTTAGCGGCTATTGAAAAATGCACAGCCTGATGGAAAAAAATTCTTACAATTAAATATCACTTAGCTATTGCAATACATTATGGTTGATGAGAACCGTGTCACGACAGCATCAGCATTTTAGCGTCTCTTTATTTTAACCATGTTTATATGTCAAAAAAGGGCCATGGTGGGTGTTTCAGCTTAATTAAACCTCTGAGTTCTCATGTTAAAGTGTGACGGGCTATTTTCAGCACACCTAGTGGGAGTATGGGTTGTTTATGTATTATGCCGAGAAGCTTATGTGTGCATGGTAACGGTAGCATTATACTGTCCTTTATATGTGGGTTATGTAACAAATTACCAAAACTAACTGCAATATTTAGTTCTGATTGGATATTTAAATTAAAATGTTGTCTTCTATAAGGAGTTTTTTTGTTTGGTTCACAGATAAGAAATTCAGTACACCCCGGCAGGATTTTGTTTTTTGAAAGAGAAAGAAAGAAAGAAAGAAAGAAAGAAAGAAAGAAAGAAAGAAAGAAAGAAAGAAAGAAAGAAAGAAAGAAAGAAAGAAAGAAAGAAAGAAAGAAAGAAAGAAAGAAAGAAATACTTGTATGGTAACACTTTACAATACGGTTCATTATTTAACATTAGTTAATGTATTAACTAACATGAACTAACAATGAGCAATACATTTGTTACAGTATTTATTAATCTTTATTAATGTTAATAAAAATACAACTGTTCATTGTTAGTTTATGTTAGTTCACAGTGCATTAACTAATGTTAACAAATGCAACCTTTGATTTGAATAAAGTATTAGTAAATGTTGAAAATAATATTAACTAAGATTAATAAATGCTGAAGAAGTATTGTTCATTCTTAGTTCATGTTAACTCAGATGGTTAACTAATGTTAACCAATGCACCTGATTGTAAAGTGTTACCACTTTTATTCAGGATGGATGAAATTGATCAAATGTGACAGTAGACATCTAAAATGCTACAAAAATGCTGTTCTTTTAAACTTTATATTCATCAAAGAATCCTAAAAAAAGGTTTACACAGAGAAGATTAAGCACAATTGTGTTTAAAATTGATAATAACAAGAAATATTACTTGAGCACCAAATCAGCATGCATACTTTTTCCAGTAATTAACCACTCAGAACACCTGAGCTTGAGTCAGGAATAATGCGTTTCAATTTTTAAATAACATTTTAAAGTGTTTAAATCATTTTTTTGACTTCACCACCTACCACCCCTCGCTAAAAAAACTATATTGTATAGTTAAACATAGTAGATGTAACACTTAAGAGGACATCTCACATCTGCTAACACCTGCGTGTCCTTGCGTGCACGCTTTTACCCATGTGTAGGTTGCCCAGGTTACCCGTTATGTTGATGTTTGTGAGTTCAGAGGCAGCAGTTCCTCTTTAATGTCATGTTTAGCGGCACTGAACTGCATAAATGCACCTGGCATCCCAATCTGCCAGTGCACAATTTGTATCCCTCCTGTATCCCTCTTGTATCCCTCCTGCCTCATAACAACAAACCCACCACCACAGGCACACACACACACATCTCATCTTTACCAAGCCATCTTTCATCCACTTTATTTGCGATCTCCTTACCGCGTCAAACGTCATGACATGAAAACATGTTCCCTCAGAGGACTGGTGTGCTGATGTGGCGCCTGCTGGCTGGTAAGCTACTGTTTTAAAGGCCCATGGGAAAAGACTTCAAACAAGCCTTGCGTTAGCACTAAGGTATCGAGTCCATTATTTTAGGTCGGAACCTAATGTTTACCCTTTGTAACGAGCGATGAGAAAATCATTACAGGTTAGTGTTCCCTATTCATAACCTTTGAATGCTTTCTGATAGCTTTCACACATGCTAATTGTCTGCCATGCCAGTACAACGCTCTACGTAGTCTGTTGCTGTCCATCAGGGATTAAACAATAAACAGACCCAGACAGGTCGCTAACCAATGAGAGCAGCTCTAATTGCTTACTAACCAATAAGAGTGGACGTGATTGCTGCAATGGAGGGAATCGACTTAGTGCAGCCACTAATTAATCTCCAAAGTAATGATGCAAGTGAGGGCAAGAGCAGAGCAAAGGATTGGAAAAATCTGTTTATGCAAGAGTAGCAGCACCAGGGTGTCTTCGCCCCAGAGACCCAGTCACTTTAAGACACTTTGAAGTGAGATAAAATGAGGAATTGCACTTCAGTTCTGAGATCTGATGACTGCTTGACAATGTGCTCCGTTTAAGTGTTCACAACATGTGTGCGCGTAATGTGTTGCATATACATCTGGGAATGGTTTGTTAAAGCTGCAGTTCAGATGAAATTGAAAACATTGTCGACATTAATTCACCATATTTCTACTTGGCAGGGAAAAATGTTTTTGTCTCAAAGCAAAGATGCCTCAAGATAGGGGTACGTTCACATTGGTAAATAAAAATGGAAACATACATTACCATTCAAAAGTTTGGGGTCAGCAAGATTTGTTTTTTAAAGAAATGTATGCTTTTATTCAGCAAAATATATCTAAACAAAAAAATGCTGTTATCAGTTTCCACAAAAATATGAAGCAGTTTTAAAATGTTAAAATACTAAAATGTTTTAATTATTAAAAACTGTTTTCAACATTGAAAATAAGAAACATTTCTTAAGCACCAGATCAGCATAACGGAATGACTTCTGAAGGTTTTAGTTTTCAATTAATATTATTTGTAATATTCATAGTATTTTAAATAGTATTTCCTGCATTTTGGTCTATTAGTTGAGCCATCGACACGCTTATAGCTACCATTTTCGGGAAAAAAAGTCATTTAATATTTTATGTCGAATCTTTTGCCAAATCAGATTGGGAATTCACCAAAATGTATGGTTTGTGTTGTTAGTCCTGGAGAATTGGCACCAACTTTATTTCACCTGCCACATAACATTTTCTTTTATATTTACAAAAAAAGTTGTCAAGTTGTCAAGCAAATTGACTACATTAGATTACATCAGCTAAAATATATATTTTTGAATCAAGTGAGGTATAAATAGCTCCTTGACAGTAACTGTACATTTATAATGTATTTTTAGGTTCACATTTATTTATTTTTATTCAGAGACCATTACTAGACGCACTTATAAATGCACTAATATAGTCTCTTCCTGACATATGATCTGTCATATGGTTGAATAAAGCAGGAAAAGAAAAGAAGCTCTTTATAGTTCAGAGTTTCTTTAATTGTCTTGAAAAGACATAGGGGTCTCTCACCAGGAGGCTTTGAAACACGGAGCAAGATAAGCAATGTCTCCGCAAAGCCAAAGGGAGGATAGTGGGGTATACCAAAAACAGATACTTGTACTTTTAGGGTACTGCTGCTTGAAATATTAATATGTCTAGAAGTCCTATCCTATACGCCCCAGAATGCATCTTTCTGATGCACACCAGGAAGTGTACACTTCAATACTCAGCAGTCCCTGGTACAGTGAACTCTGCCCACCTCTCCAACATGTTTCGTCATAAGAAGTGGAAATGCGTATATATTTAATTTCATTTTTTACAGTAAGGTACAGTTCATTGTCCTTATTTCCATAATCTAATCGAATTAATCTATTGGAATCTGATCTCTGCACAGGATTCCATGGACAAGGCACATAGTGCACTGTTAAAGGCTCTCTCTCTCTCTCTCTCTCTCTCTCTCTCTCTCTCTCTCTCTCTCTCTCTCTCTCTCTCTCTCTCTCTCTCTCTCTCTCTCTCATATATATGTGTGTGTGTGTGTGTGTGTGTGTGTGTCAGTTTTAAAGAAGTCTTATGCTCACCAAAGCTGCTTTTATTTTATTAAAAATAGTCAAAAGAGTAAAATTGTGAAATATTATTACAATTTAAAATAACTGTTTTCTATTTTAATGTTATTATGTGTAATTTATTCCTGTGATGGCAAAGCTGAATTTTCAGCACCCATTACTCCAGTTTTCAGTGTCACATGATCCTTAATTACATGATCTTAATTACACAGAAATTTTTATTGGCAGTGTATCACTTTTTCCACAAATATATTTAGCAGCACAACAGTTTTAAACATTGACTGAAATAAGAATAAGTAATATTTCCTGAGCACCAAATCAGCATTTTAGAATCATTTCTAAAGTATCATGTGACACTGAAGACAGTATATAATTGTGCATATATATATATATATATATATATATATATATATATATATATATATATATATATATATATATACACTCACCTAAAGGATTATTAGGAACACCATACTAATACTGTGTTTGACCCCCTTTCGCATTCAGAACTGCCTTAATTCTACGTGGCATTGATTCAACGAGGTGCTGAAAGCATTCTTTAGAAATGTTGGCGCATATTGAAAGGATAGCATCTTGCAGTTGATGGAGATTTGTGGGATGCACATCCAGGGCACGAAGCTCCCGTTCCACCACATCCCAAAGATGCTCTATTGGGTTGAGATCTGGTGACTGTGGGGGCCATTTTAGTACAGTGAACTCATTGTCATGTTCAAGAAACCAATTTGAAATGATTCAAGCTTTGTGACATGGTGCATTATCCTGCTGGAACTAGCCATCAGAGGATGGGTACATGGTGGCCATAAAGGGATGGACATGGTCAGAAACAATGCTCAGGTAGGCCGTGGCATTTAAACGATGCCCAATTGGCACTAAGGGGCCTAAAGTGTGCCAAGAAAACATCCCCCACACCATTACACCACCACCACCAGCCTGCACAGTGGTAACAAGGCATGATGGATCCATGTTCTCATTCTGTTTACGCCAAATTCTGACTCTACCATCTGAATGTCTCAACAGAATTCGAGACTCATCAGACCAGGCAACATTTTTCCAGTCTGTCCAATTTTGGTGAGCTCTTGCAAATTGTACCCTCTTTTTCCTATTTGTAGTGGAGATGAGTGGTACCCAGTGGGGTCTTCTGCTGTTGTAGCCCATCTGCCTCAAGGTTGTGCGTGTTGTGGCTTCACAAATGCTTTGCTGCATACCTCGGTTGTAACGAGTGATTATTTCAGTCAAAGTTGCTCTTCTATCAGCTTGAATCAGTCGGCCCATTCTCCTCTGACCTCTAGCATCAACAAGGCATTTTCGCCCACAGGACTGCCGCATACTGGAAGTTTTTCCCTTTTCACACCATTCTTTGTAGACCCTAGAAATGGTTGTGCGTGAAAATCCCAGTCACTGAGCAGATTGTGAAATACTCAGACCGGCCCGTCTGGCACCAACAACCAATTCACGCTCAAAATTGCTTAAATCACCTTTCTTTCCCATTCTGACATTCAGTTTGGAGTTCAGGAGATTGTCTTGACCAGGACCACACCCCTAAATGCATTGAAGCAACTGCCATGCGATTGGTTGATTAGATAATTGCATTAATGAGAAATTGAACAGGTGTTCCCAATAATCCTTTAGGTGAGTGTATATAGGCTATATATATATATATATATATATATTATATATTATTATATATATATATTATTTACAATTATTAACAAATACGCTGTTTGCATAACTTTGCAGTTCTTTTGTTATAGCTGATTTTACTCGAGTGAAAAAGAATAGCTCCAACAACCTGTGCATCATTAAAATGACTGCGTTTTCTAGACAGAAACCCACAGTTAAGCAATCATTACTCGGGGTGTGAATTTGTAAGACAGCTGTGAAAATGAAGACGAAAGACTATTGAGGAAAAGTTCCAGATAAACAAAGGCATATATGAGAAAAGAAAACAAAATCTCCCTCAATCTCCATGTGGATTAGATGCCCCAGAGAGCACTTTTTGTTCAGTTATCAGAAAGTCAGCTACTGCTGCTGTGAAAAGACTGTCCCTCAAAACCCTGCATGCAGAAGGAGACTTATGAAAGAAGCCACAAAGAGCCAAATAATCACTTTGAAGCAGCTACAGAGTTCAGGAGCTGAGAACAGAATAAAGGTGCACTAGTCAACCATATAAAGAGCTCTGTAGAGCACTGGCCTATATCTGGGATGTTGGCACAGATGGATGAATGGTTTGTTCAAAATACTGCAACTAAAGTTGTTCAAGTTTGCTATAAAATCCTTCATCTTTAAGCACAGTGATCTCCGATATTAGGGTTATTAATAATTAAATTAATAAATACGAATTAATATTACGGATCTATTTTGAAAGCATTGAAATCTGAATAACAACCTGGAGCAAGATGTGCAACTTGTATATATTTGCCGCAAAAGATGAAAAGAGTGCTGAAAATTAGAATGCTGATAATGAATGCTTATTGTCTTTGCAAATATTGGTCCTTATGACCTAACAGCTTAGTTTTGGATGAAAGCCCTGCATAAATTAATATATGTAAATGCAGAAATATTCTTAATAACAACAGTGACAAAACGTTATAAAATCTATCTAAAATGCTGTGCTTTTTACATCTTTGAGTGCTTTTAAATATTAAAAATCTCATATCCTGTACAGCAGCCCATATTTAGTATTTATTTATGAATGCATAAATAATGTGTGTAACAATTAAGTTTAATCGAATTGCATTTTATAACAAATATAAACATATAAAAGTGTCAATTCACTTTTAAAGTATAAGCACATTTTTCAAGCAAATCATTTAAAATCATTTTTTTAAAACACAGCTTTTCAAAAGTTTGGGGTTGGTAATTTTTTTTTAATATATTTTGAAAGCCCAACAGTAATATTGTGAAATAGTATTACAATATAAAAAAGTTTTCTATATGAATATATTATATTAATAATATATAATTTTTTATTCCCATTCCAGCCTTTAGTGTCACATTTTTGTGACACACAATAGTGTCACACACAATAGTGCCACATGATCCTTAGAAATCATTGAAATTTGGTGCTTAAGAAACATGCTTTATTATTATCAATGTTGTTGTGGCTTTCTCTTGCCAACAAACATCATCACTGAGTAAGAGACACTCTGAGTCCAATTTAATAGTTTATAAAGTATTTATTCTTTTGCAAGAGAGATCTTCGTCACCAATACACATTTGTGAGTCAGTGAGGAGAGATAAAGAGAAGCAGTGTCTGTCTTTTTTATATCTTGTGTCCTCCAAGGCCTTATTTCTGCCCTCCCCTCACAGGAGAGATATACTTTGTTTTTTTCTATTTCTCCCTGGGCCTGAGAGGTAAATGCCCCCTTAACCCTTTAGGCTATAACGTACAAATGCACTCAAGATAACCCCTTGACCACCTGCTTTTCCTTACCTCCACTGACTCCCAACCACAGTAAATAATATCACCCAAAGGTGGGCAGAGTTCACTGTACCAGGGACTGCTGAGTATTCCATAACACAGTTTATATATTTATATACATACTATTATATAAATATATATATATATCATGGAATCCTGAAAAAGTATATATATATATATACACTCACCGGCCACTTTATTAGGTACCCCATGCTAGTAACGGGTAGGACCCCCTTTTGCCTTCAGAACTGCCTCAATTCTTCGTGGCATAGATTCAACAAGGTGCTGGAAGCATTCCTCAGGGAGTTTGGTCCATATTGACATGATGGCATCACACAGTTGCCGCAGATTTGTCGGCTGCACATCCATGATGCGAATCTCCCGTTCCACCACATCCCAAAGATGCTCTATTGGGTTGAGATCTGGTGACTGTGGAGGCCATTTTAGTACAGTGAACTCATTGTCATGTTCAAGAAACCAATTTGAAATGATTAGAGCTTTGTGACATGGTGGAAGTAGCCATCAGAGGATGGGTACATGGTGGCCATAAAGGGATGGACATGGTCAGAAACAATGCTCAGGTAGGCCGTGGCATTTAAACGATGCCCAATTGGCACTAAGGGGCCTAAAGTGTGCCAGGAAAACATCCCCCACACCATTACACCACCACCACCAGCCTGCACAGTGGTAACAAGGCATGATGGTTCCATGTTCTCATTCTGTTTACGCCAAATTCTGACTCTAACATCTGAATGTCTCAACAGAAATCGAGACTCATCAGACCAGGCAACATTTTTCCAGTCTTCAACTGTTCAATTTTGGTGAGCTCTTGCAAATTGTAGCCTCTTTTTCCTATTTGTAGTGGAGATGAGTGGTACCCGGTGGAGTCTTCTGCTGTTGTAGCCCATCCGCCTCAAGGTTGTGCGTGTTGTGGCTTCACAAATGCTTTGCTGCATACCTCGGTTGTAACGAGTGGTTATTTCAGTCACTGTTGCCGTTCTATCAGCTCGAACCAGTCTGGCCATTCTCCTCTGACCTCTGGCATCAACAAGGCATTTCCGCCCACAGAACTGCCGCTCACTGGATGTTTTTTCTTTTTCGGACCATTCTCTGTAAACCCTAGAGATGGTTGTGCGTGAAAATCCCAGTAGATTAGCAGTTTCTGAAATACTCAGACCAGCCCTTCTGGCACCAACAATCATGCCACGTTCAAAGTCACTCAAATCAACTTTCTTCCCCATACTGATGCTCGGTTTGAACTGCAGGAGATTGTCTTGACCATGTCTACATGCCTAAATGCACTGAGTTGCCGCCATGTGATTGGCTGCTTAGAAATTAAGTGTTAACGAGCAGTTGGACAGGTGTACCTAATAAAGTGGCCGGTGAGTGTATATATATATATATATATATATTAATTATATATAATTTTCATATAATTTTTATAAATATATATATATTTATTATATTTTTATATATACTGTATATATTTTGGTGGAATTCTTCATGATTTTTTGATTAATAGTATGTTCTGAAGAAAAGTATATTTGAAATAGAATTTAACAATTACATTTTTTTAACAATGTAAAAGTCTTTACTGTCACTTTCGATCAATTTAATACACCCTTGCTGAATAAATGCATTCATTTATTAATTAAAATCACTGCCCCCAAACTTTTGAACGGAAGTACATACTGTTAAAAAGTAAGACCAAACGTATTTGAGCACTTTCTGCTTGCCAAATGTTACATAGTTAATGGGATTTTAAGTGTGAATTAAGTGTCAAGGTAATTTTTCAGACCACTGTAGAAAAAAATTTAAGTCAAAAAACGAATTGTACTTTACCAAAGGACTGCAGAGTATAAGCACAAATGCATGCCAATTCTAACTCTTATTCTCTTAGTCATTCAATTCATGAACTTTCACTCGACAAGTGAGAGTAAAAGAAGCCTGATAATCAAAAATAAACTTTCTGTATGTTAAGCTTTACCTCCTCCTACTACTTATTCAATCATGCCGTTCTTTAGTAATTATGCCGACCAGAACTTTAGCTGGTGTGGGTGTTTCTAATAAGAGGAGCGAAGTGCCAGGTTTTTCACAGGTTTGGAGGCCCCGCTGAGTACTCTTTGAGTGTTATTATAACTGGTATTATTACTTTTGATTACTTTGTCAAGAGACACTGCGTGTAAGCAGTTCTAGTGAAGCAGGCTGTGAAGGTTAAGATTTTCTTCCTCCACTTCAGGATTAAGCCAGCATTGAATACACATCTGAGAGAAATATAGGCATAATGAGTTGCATTTTATAAGGTGGACAATATTGCAGCATTGATAATGTTATGCATTGATTGTCGATGGAAAGTCATTAAAGCATCATCTGATTTTTCTCTGACAGCTTCACGTGTGGAAACAGAGCATCGCGGGAGCTCAGCCACTCGGAGAGAGCGGAGGACGTCTGGGGAACCCTATTGGGCGTATTCAGGTGAGTCATTCTCTCCTTCGACCAATAAACAATGATAATGTGTGCACAGCATCGGTAAGCAATAGCAACAATGTTTACTCAGCATAAGCCTGTGTGTCCGTGGGGAATCAACCCTATTGGGAAATTTAATGAGTATATTTCCCCTTTGAAAAGCGGCAGGTGGGTTTGGTCTATTAGTTTTACATGTTTTACAGCAGAAAAAGACCACTTCGAGCCACTGGGCGAATCAATTGGAAATGCTTTGTCTCAGAGAGGACATTTTTACATAATCTATATCTCCTCTAACTCAGCAGAATCTGCGAGCAATTGCTGGATTGTTCTTATTCCGTAGCTACTTGAAGGGCTCTTATTGAGAGTTATGAAAATGACTCAATCAATGGCCTCTGGCGGACATACGGTCAATAGTCGTGAACATCAACTGCTCTAATCTCATTTCGAACTCTTTCTTTTTTCTCTGCTCGTATTTCCAGCTGATCTTTTATCTTTTTATTTCTGATTTCTCTCGTTCCTCTGGGCGTCTGAACGGTTCGCTTCATCAGCTCTGACAGACCAGTGCCGGCTTGTTCTTTGCCAGCATTCTGACTTGTGTCTGTGCTCAGAGAGATGAGGAACATTTATGCCTGTAGTTTCAGCTGCCCTCTAGCATGGAATGATCTTTAAATGGTGCTCTTTTCTTTCTTTGGCGCTTGCTGGCAGCCATATATGTGTATTTACCATGTGAAGTCATGCGATAAGCCCTGCAAGGCTTTCTTCCTCAGTGTGCCTTCTCTAATAGACGATGCAGCGTTTTCCAAATGTCGTTTCCATGATCTAATGATCTGTTTCAGAGGATACGGTTTTCTGAGATACAGATTGTTTTGTGGTTTGCTTTTCATATCTCTCTGTAGGAACTCACCCCACCAAATGATATCTCTTTAATATCTCCCTATCTATCTATCTATCTATCTATCTATCTATCTATCTATCTATCTATCTATCTATCTATCTATCTATCTATCTATCTATCTATCTATCTATCTATCTATCTATCTATCTATCTATCTATCTATCTATCTATCTATCTATCTATCTATCTATCTATCTATCTATCTATCTATCTATCTATCTATCTATCTATCAATTCTACATTCTTACATTCAAATTATTGGATATTAATTGACTGGAATGGCTGGTATAACCTTGCAAGATACAAAAATCTGTTAATGTTTTTTAAAAGTCAGAGATCTCAACACGAACTCAAATCTGTTCTGCTATTCACATAATTAGTATGTCAACACTTCTTTAATTTGTTTCAGTTTTTAGACCTCCCAATAGAGAAACATTGAGACTAAATCGGTACTCAAACCCAACATAAGTCCCGAGATATGAGAGCGCAACCTATAAGCTATACAGTTTCCCTCTAGGTTTGGTTTACGACGAGTGAAGCAGACTTTAAAGTGTTAGACTTTCTGTAGACCTTGCACAAGTTTCCATGAGTGTTTTGAACAGATGTTGTTGTTTCTCAGGTATAGCTGTGGTTCCATGGCAGTTTCACTGAAAGCATTAATGAGGCTTTATGATTCAATTCACAGGCAATATCTGTCTGCGGCACTTGTTTGTGCATTTTTGCTTGTCTTTCGCACATTTTTCCCTCGTACAAAGGTTTTATCTTCTCACCAGACACTTTAACTGTCATTTTTTCTTTCTTTTTGAATCAATTTCATTGTTTTGCAGCTTGTCCGTGTCAGAGCACTGTGTTGTGCATTCACTGTCAAGTAAAACCCATGCCAGTGTCACTAGGTGGGTTGACACCACAATAGCTGATGTGGTTTTGTGGATTTAGGAACTGATCTGGGGCTCAAAGCTTTTTCTCTTTTCGAAAAGGTTGCATCCAATTTTTCATAAAGGAGTTTTATGAGGCATATAAAAAAAATCATATTACAGATGTTACTGAAGAAAATATTTCATTTTATGGATCTCTGTCTTCAGCAACCAGTGTTGTTTTTTTTAACTTGATGAGGAGCTATTAAACAGCACTAACAAAATTGTATGGTACTGCCGTGAATGGTACTTTGGTAATACCATGCTTTTTGGACATTATTTGAAACACTCTGGAGTATTATGTAAATGCCATGCCTCATGAAAATGGTGTCATTCAATATTATGATATACAGTATATTAAAATACAGTACAATTGTATTTCCATCTGAAATCACTTTCCATGGTATCCTCTTATTATAATTTTTTTGTAAGTAGTTGACCACAAAATGTATTTTGTTATTTACACCATTATATTTTACTACTAAAATATAAAATGTGATTACTTCATTAACATACAGTGTCATTAAAAAGCCTTAGTCCCTATTGAAAATGTGGGGTTAAAAAAAAGAAGAGGGTTTTTAGGATTTTGTAAATTGTAATGCTATGGGATTATAATTTTTTTTTAATTAAATAAATAATATAATATAATATATTAAAGCAAAAAGAGACAAAAATACAGAGACATTCTCGTGTACATATTCATGATTTTCACTCAAATATTGATGCTGATAATATAATTTGAAATGAACTATTCATTTTGAAAAGAAACCAAAACATTGCAGACTCTCTGACTTCTAGACGTGAATCTGTGCCTTGTAATGTTTACTGAGAACCTGTTATCCCCTTTTAAGTCTTGTTTCTGTGTTTGGAGTCTACTAGAATAGGTTTTCATGCTTGAATGTTAAAAAAAAAACATTATTTGTTCACATATTTTACTTTGTTGCAGCACTTCTCTTCCCAGTCTGGCAGGTACACACTGTTTAGTTCCTGTCTCTATGAAGCCCCTCCTTCGATAAGCGCAATGTGCTCCGATTGGTCGGCTGGCAGTGTGTTGTGATTGGTCAAACTTTTTGAGCATGTTTCAGAAATTGCATGCGCCTTATCACAACCGCGAGTTTCAACACACTACTAACCCTTTTTTTTGTGCGTGTGTGTTTGCAATTTTTATTTTATTTTGCTGGAATTCTTTAATGAGGAATATTGTGACATGTTCGTTCCCAAACTCAAGTCTACTATAAAGGCGTTTCAGGGAGTTCAGAAACTGATATAGAGAACAGCTCCCTTTGGAGTGACTTTGTGCTTTTTAACTTTGCACACCTTTTTCTTGCTCAAACAGCAATATTACACGCTAAAAAAGTTGAAAATGTAAAAAGCATAATAAGTCTTCTTTAACAGTTCCTCAATTGGAGCTGTTAACTTATAAGTCATCTTTAGGACAATCCCACCAATAACAGCAAGCACTAAAAGCTCTGTACATGAAAGCAGTTCAGTAGCTTTTCTTAGCTACGGCTTTAATGTTCTTTTAAAATTTGTGAAGCATCGTAAGTGATTTTAGTCTTCGTGTTTGTGCTTCTTTTGAGCCGAGCCAGAATGCACTCGAACCTTTCATGCTCTCACAATAATTTCTATGCCAGAAGTATTCTGCAGGCTTTACCTCTTTACCTTTTCCCTCTTTTAAACCCATTTTCATAGCAAAAGCAAATCAAAGCTTGGCAGCTGCTGGAACAATTACAGATTGGCCAAAAAGCATATCTAAAATCTATTTGAGGATTGACACATTTGCTTTTATGTGAAATAAGTTAATTCAATAAGTATGAAAAATAAGTGTTACAAATGTGTAGGGGACATTTATGCATGTTATGGATTGCTTTCTGCTTAGCAAAAGGATGGTCAGCCTAATTTTATTCTCTAGTTCACATTTTCTAGCTTGACATTATTCAGTTTGGAAACAGGATAAGTCGGTCTTTGTTGGTAATTTCCCCAATTTAGGCATGTGATGTGCAAATCAACATTGTTTATGTGCATGCCAATGACCTATAAAGGATCCCGCTAACTTTATTGGAGGGTGGATAAAATAACAGAACTCCCCCTAACAATATATTGATCTCAAGAACCTAATAAAGAGCAGGTCTAACTTTTGCCTTCAGAACAGCTTCCAACAATCTTGAGTGAAATATTGCACAATCCTTTAAAGTAGAAAAGCCTCCAGTTCTGTGAGGGATGAAGAAAGTAGGAGTTTATTTCTCGCTTTGAGCTCCAGAACTGCATTCCAGGGGGTGATTCTCTATATAAAGCTCTACAGTATATGACATGATGAGACGGGGATTGGGTTCACATGTACACCAATAATGCGCGTTAAATAAAATCGAGCAAAACTCTTCATTCCCGTTTACATGAAATTTTCATGATTCTGATTATTCGCTATTTAAGAGTGGTTATTTTTACTGCCATTCTTCACAAACCCCAATGCACAGCACAAATGATGAACTCGCATACAGTAGGTGTTAATGGCCACTGTTTTGATCCACTTACGTCAAATGCAAAACACATTTCTATGGACGTATTAGATATTCGGAACCGTAATGAACATTGCAGAATGGCTATATATAATGTTTAAAAAAATAATTTTCATCCAGACATTAATAGCTGTATTAGTATCAGTGATACTGACCTTCATTCATATAAAGAAAATGTAAACTAAATATAAACCTATAAAAACTTAAGTGTTTTTAATTGTGATTTATCGCGATTAATCACAGAAAAAATGTGTGATTAATCGAGTTACATTTTTTAATCGATTGACAGCACTAATTATATAATGTGACACGCTACTTATACTTATTCAACCATTTAGGTTTAACTGCAATCAGTTCAGACAGAGAGAAAAATATATATTTTCCACTTTTTCTCGTAGCTCAGGAGTCTAGGATTTACTCCTACAGGTTATGTGTCTTTATGTTGGCCTTGGATAAAGATAGTATCCATATAGCAGTGCTGTAATAAATTTCAGCTTTGTGAAACTTTTAATATAAAGTTTTTGTTGAGTTTTTTCATTAAGGTGCAGAAAATGTCTCTGAGACTGTACTTTTTTTTTTAGCTTTCCTTTTGGCCTTTTGCCACTGAGATAATATAGAAAGGGTAGGAAGTGATGGGGAGGAAGATATTAGTTGTCTGCTTTTTCTCTGATGTTTCTCCTGAAATCCCTTTGACGACAAATATAATTTAATCATAAAAGAATTTGATGAAAATTGTTTAAATTGAAAAAGATCTTTTTTGAAGACACAATAAAGGCTTTTTTTCCCACAGGAGAAACATCTGAAAAGCAGGGATCTTAAGCAAATGTCTCCATTTGCTTACTATTTAGTCTCACACCTGTCGAGGAGAAACAAATGAGGTGAAAGCGTGCTCATTTTCCTTCCCTGTCCGATGGTTTTAGCCAGATCTAAACTTGCATTCCCCACATACGCTCTATAAATCAACATAAACTGTTTTAGATGAGGTTAATTTTTTTATTATTATTAATATTTTTATTTTATTTTTACGTTTAGCGACTATTTAGTCTATCTGCACTCTCAAGTTCTATATAGAACCCTTGATGGGTTCTGTCAGGCATTCATACATAGAACCTTTGACCATGGGATCATTTTATGGAGTTAGTTTGAACTCAATCCAATTCAGCTCGTAAATGTACTTTATTACTAGAAAAACATGAAAGTGCAACCCCATTTTGTAACAATGCAATAAAATCAAGGATCTGTGATTTGTTAATTCTCTATAACCTTTATTTAACTGGCAAAAGTACAAAGAAAAGATTTTCAATGTTTTTACTGAACAACTTAAACTTTTGTGAATATAAACACATTTTGATTTTGATGGCTGCGATGCAGTGCAAAAAAGTTGGGACAGAGGCATGTTTACTACTGTGTTACATCACCTTTCCTTTTAATTACACTTTTTAATCTATTGGGAATTGAGGATATACATTTTTGCAGTTACAAGACAGCTGCTCAACAGTTCATGTCTGATTCTATTTTTCATAGGCTATACATTTTCAATAGGACCGATCTGGACTGCAGGCAGGCACTCAAGCACATCCCTTCTGTGTAGAGTGTCCACAAAACCACTCTGATGTAGCACGTGTAGAATGAGGCCTGGCATTGTCTTGCGTCCCAGGAAAGATGTCATCTTGATGGCAGTAAATGTCTCTGTACGATCCCAGTATATAATATGGTATATATAAATGATGACTAAATGAACGTGTTAAACTAAATTTTGCTTAATTTCACAATAAGTGTGCGATTGATCGCACTAAAGGTTACGATTAATCGTGATATAAACTTTTTTATATTTTGACAGCCCTAATACATATAAACACAAGCAATAAAAGGAATATCAGGCAACCACATATACAATAAAAGCATTGAAGAGAAATAAATAAACGGGAGTGAGGAACTAAGATGTATTTGTTTGCTCAAAATATTCCAGAAAAGCAATACTCCAGACTTTCAAAAAGAGTTTTTAGGCTTTTGTCTCATTGCGAACCGAGTCTTTACCATCACTTTCAGTTCATAAGAATTACTCGTCTAGCCAGTAAAGTTGCAGAGGCTGCACTGTCGGCCTGTAATGTGTTTAATTTGACAGATTCTGGCAGAATTACCAAACAATGCTGTTAAAAGAGTTGGGGTCTATTGGAAAAGAAAAAAATAACTGAAAAACACCTGAAGACTTTCCCCCAGAAATCAGACAGTTTGGGACACGACCAGAAAGAGTGCAGTAATGTAGTTAGTTCAGTTGTGAGGCGAAGGCAGGTAGGGTCAAGATCAGGACATATTTTTGCTTAATTTAGTTCTCCTTTTTGGCATCTTTAAAATGGAGTCAAGAACCCTAGAGTTCTATACAGAACCCCATTAAACCTTTTTTCTAAGAGTGTATGGGCGAGATTGCCAACACTTTTACCCTTTTGCTGATGCAGTTTGTCAATGCTTGACATACAGTATGCTGTTATAATTTTCTACTCTGTCCCATGTGACAAAAAATAAAGTTGCCATTGTCGTGACAGATGCGCCTGCAGTTCTGGCACTGGCAGTATGATCTTTTTTGGAACTCTGGAACTTTTACTGAAGTACCACGTGTTGCTCTATATAAATGACATATCAAAGTGCTAATTGTCAGGTCTGTTCAATAGCTGAGACATTACCGCTAATTGCCTGTCAACATAATGTGACCCACCTTTGCAGCTGCATTTGTAAATTACTTCATAATTAAACTCTTTTCATTCCATTTATAAATTCAGATAAATACGTAAAGGTAGTTTTGAAATGTAATTCGATTTATTTCAGAAGCCAAAAAGACTCTATATGCACAGCTAGGTGTGGATTCAGCTGGGAAAGAGGAACTGACTGTACAGCTTGCAAGGTGAGATTTGATTATGGTTTATTTAAAATGTGCGTGTGTGTGGAGGTATTTTTCAAAAGGGACAGATAATATGCCACACTGCAGGGTCTCCCCCAGGTGGTACGGGCACGCATCATTACTCATATTTTTCCTCTGATATTCTTCCAGGATTTCATTTTCTTCTGCCAGTATTCTCTCGTTCCCTCTCCCCCCCCCCCCCCTGTCTGTTTCTTTCCCTCCTCTTTCGTCTTGCTATATCTGAGCAAATATCCACTTTGTGCTAAAAAGAGAGTATCTGTGTTTGACAGCTCACTGTTGTCCCAGCATGCTATTATTACAGGTGCAGTTTGCGTATTCTGTTTATTTGAACAGTTCAACATTTTAGAGTGAATTCGGGGTAATTTCAGTTCCATTTTTAACCTCATGATAGTTCATAACTAGTGATGCACCAATCACGATTGTCTTTTTTCTTTTTCTTTACAAGTTACAACGGTTGCCTTTTACATTTTTTTTAATCACATTTTTTGTTCCTTGTTTGCTCTTACTGGCCAATATGAGCTTGAAACAAAAAAATATATGCTGCCATTTTAAAATTAGAGGCAACGAATGCACTTTAATCATGATCCAAACAAAGATGCTACACACATGTAGCATGAGCAGTCGTTTTTGATTTGTATAATTTCAAGATTTAAAGCAAAAACAGAATGGTCTAACTTTAGCTTTGTGAAATTATGCTTTATGCATGTTTTATGCATACCTGCATAAAACAAAGATGGACTGAATGAGAATTCAAATTCACTCTGACAGTTGTCGGGGCTTATGGAACATCAGTGATATAGAATTCCCTTGTTTACCGCCGTACACAAAGCACTGATGCACTTATAAACACTCCTTTAATAGGCATTACTGTGTAAGAGGAAAGGAAAATGCCATTGAAGCTTTTTTTGAAGACAGTCCCTTCAGAGATACATTCATATAAACCCCAACGCCCAATTGAATATTTATATTTTTCTTCCAATATGTCAAGCTTCGCGAACAGTGAGCTTGCTGTGCCGGGTACAGTATTTTCTCTGCGTTCGTCTTCAGCATGTCTCGTCTCTGGCCTGTGTTAACGTCCTGTTTACAGACTTCATAATATTTCCACACAAATGACATTTTGGGATGTGATTGTAATGCATTTTGTGTGCAAGTCAAAAACAGAGCAGACAAAATAAAAAAACAGTTGCCGAATGTGGGTTTGGGCTTGGAGCAAAAACCGCCCGGTTCTGACTGTTGGCCGGTTGACATGTGCATCTCTATTTATAACTAAAAAAAATGTGTACTCTCTTGATGCAGGATTATGAGCCAGATAAGGATTTCAGTGGCTCAGTGGTTCATGTAGGTTGTCTGCGAACCGAAAGGTTGGTGGTTCAATCCCCGGTTCCACCTGGCCAAGTGTCGCGGTGTCCATGAGCAAGACACCTAACCCCAGCTGCTCCCGACGAGCTGGATCGCGCCTTGTATGGCAGACACCGCCGCCAGTGTATGAATGAAGGGGTGAATGTGAGGTAAAATGTAAAGCGCTTTGGTGGCCATTGGGTCTGTGAAAGCACTATATAAATGCAGTCCATTTACCATTCACCATGACAGCCTGTTGTGGTTGGGTGCTAAAAAAAAGTCAGCTCTACGTTCCCCAGCATAATTTTTCTGTGTCCCTGGCAACCTCCTGTGATTGATGGGTCAAGATGGCCAACCTAGATGGTAATGCAAGACGAGCCCTCATAATTTGCAATGATAAATCGCTAAGACAGGAACCAATTTGTGTGAGAAATCCAGCTCCTATATCATCCTCAAATCTTTTTGTGGCAAAGTGCCTGTCCTCGCTGGGAAAACAAGTTTTATTAAGAATTCAAATTAGATAGGATCTGTTTAACATAATGCAATATAGTGCAACAGAAGGAGATGCTTAAAATGATCTCACATGTTCTCTGGTTACTCAGAGGAAGGAGCATATAGAGCATCCAAAAGAGGATTTGTCTTCTGGGCTGTTTATATGTGGAGGGAAGTGAATGAATGTTTGGAGAAATGATCTATTAGCAGAACTGATGGAGTCATTTTGAAGATGCTGTATCATAAAATACAGAAAATATATTTAATGGATGAAATAAAAATCTGGGATTTCCTCTTGCCATATTAGCAAATATCCACTATATAATACAAGTATATATTATATGTAACACACACACAAAAATACAGGCAAAATGAAGATTTTCACCATTTCATCTTCATACATTGATAGATAGATAGATAGATAGATAGATAGATAGATAGATAGATAGATAGATAGATAGATAGATAGATAGATAGATAGATAGATAGATAGATAGATAGATAGATAATAAAATAAGAACAATAGACAAATTGCAAACAATAGCACAAATAAATAGAATAGAATGAAGAGACAAATGAAATAAACATGGCTTTAAGTTTTTCAGGTGGTCTAATGGTGTGTTCACACCGAACGCGAATAGAGCGTCAAATACACGTCTATCGCGTCTAGTTAGACGCTTGAACATTCGCTCGAGTTCAAATTTTTCAACTTGCGCGGAAGACATTCGCGGCAAACGCGTCGCCCAATTCGCGTCATTCGCAACGCCCGGCGCGAATGATGCGTCTATTCGCGTCTTTGCATTGACTTTGTATGTAATCTACTCGCGCAAATAATTAAATTCGCGTTCGGTGTGAACACACCATAACAGTAGTATTCAGGTAAGAAATATTAAAGACATGAAAGTAATCAAATGTAAAATAACACTGGTTAGTTTTCATTGTAAAAATGAATGCTTAGAATTAAAGTTACACAAATTATTCAGTCAAGAGCAGCGAGTGATTTTCTCTTTGTCCTTGGCAGCAGGTTTATTAGGCTGCTGTCACTTTAAGAGCTTATGCACGGATCCAATATACTGTTACACAACATGCATTTTCTTTCAACTATTTACATTCCAAAACTGACTGTATATACCTGAATACTCGCCAAGACTGGGATTTTGACATAATTTTGTATGTATTTGACCGTTTCGAGGGATAGTTCACCCAAAAATGAAAATGAGCCAAGCTTGGAAGAGCCAGGACATTTTTTTTATATAACTCCAATTGTCTCAAATAAGAATGTCATATACACCTAGGATGGCTTGAGGGTGAGTAAATCATGGGGTAATTTTCATTTTTGGGTGAACAATCCCTTTAAGTGCAATAAGCCATGAAAAAGAAGTAAATTTGGTACTCGCGAGATGTTTGAAAGGTGGCTTTAAGAGAGATCAGTATTTTTGGTGTGAGCGCGAAAACCTGCAGGAATGACTAAAATTATGCAATACAAGCACTATTCAACCGGAGCAAATGTGAATAAAAGAGTTCAGGCCAGCACCTTGACTCTTTTTGGTTATTTACAGAACCTGGGACTATCACAGGGACAAGTGGATTTCTTAGGACACCTCTTTCAGTGATATCTGTCTGGAAGTTCTGTCAAATCTGAGCAGAGTTTGAGTCATATATAAATGCCTCATTCATTCATTCATTCACAGCTTGAGTCATTTGTTTAGATCTCTTCTGGAACTGGTCTGAATTTGCTGTTTTGATATTGCAGGAAAAAATCATCTCATTGTTTGTAGCCACATAAGTAAAAGACAAACAAAAAATGCTCATATTGGCATTTGAATTTAGGCAGTTACGTGCAGCCTGGCAGGCTAAGACGAATATAAGGTTACCCTTTCTGGCAACAGAGGGTTTTGTAACCGTGTCCTTGTCTGAGGAGGGGTTTGTTTGGTGAAGCTTTCCTCCCCACCCATAACATCGCCTCTGCATACAATGGAAGTGATCCTATCTCTCCGTCTGAACAGGAGGAGAGGAAATGAACACATTGGTGGGTGGACTGTAAAACATGCAGCTACATGCTAGATAGTTATCTACCAGAAAATGCCAGATAATTATTGACCTTTTAATTTTAATTCATAGTTAAGTTTCTTGTTGTAGTTGTTGTTTCTTCCATGTGAATCGTTCTCACAGCGCCTGCGGCTACAGCCATATCCTCAGCTATTCATAATTCATGCTCGCCGGAATAATAGAAGAATACACAAGAATATAATTTTATTATAGACGCCCTGAAAACTCACTGCTCTTGTTTACTTCCAAATACTTTTTTATGCTTTATGTAAAATTTATGTGATGTGAAAATTTGCGCAAGATTTATAGAATAATGTTAAGCTCTTGGGAATAGTTAAATCAGTACAGAAATGTAAATGAAATTAAAACGGAATGTTCCAAACCATTAAACATCTTGGCCCAAAAACTCCTATATAAAGTTTCACAGGGTGTGGAACAACATCCAGTTCACTTGAACTCTCCGTATAACTACTCAGAACAGGAAAGAACTTTTTTTACGCAGCAAAGTATCTTAAGATGGAAGTTGATAATACCGTAGGCGAACCTTTGTTTAGTCTGGAACGCCACTCGCCAGCTAATTAGACACAAATAGACATTTGATTTATCATTTCCTTACTTGGTCCGTTTCACCACGCAAGTGGAACGCAGCCGAGATGCTTTAGAAGAATGGGTCAAAGATTAGAGTTCTAGAACATGACATTCTTGATTTAAAGGAAGATTTTTTAGACCCATTATGTATAGTACGCCTAAGTTTGGGGTCGGTTTAATGTTTTTGAAAGAAGTCTTTTATGCTCACCGAGGCTGCATTTATATATTCAAAAATACTGTAAATATTATTTTAAAACAGAATTTATTCCTGTGAAGCCAAAGCTTATCAGTATAATTACTGCAGTCTTCAGTCTGATCCTTCAGAAATCATTCTAGTTTTCAATCATTCATTCTCATTTGGTGATGAAAGAAACATTTCTTATTATCGTCAATGTTGAAAAATATTTTAGGGGAAACCGTGACACATTTTTCAGGATTCTTTGAATAGAATCGAATGGTATTAAAAGTGCAATTCATGTCGTCGTTAATGGCATTTATTTTTGAGAGGATGTTTTATTTGATCTAACAGCTATTAAGAGTCGTTTGGGGAGACTTAAGGTGTAGTTTGGGGTGTGCGTATGTGTTCTAGACTCATTATCGTCATCAAAATATGGTTAATCCTAGTACACATTCCAAAGGAAGTGGGTGGAGACAGTGAGAGGGTATAATTCAGTCTGAAAGGTATCAATTAATGAGTTCAGTTTTATCTCACCCAGCAGTAGCAAAGCCCATTTTCCTGTTACACATTTTTTTATTCTAATGAAGGTTACATAATGTCCAAAAAATGATTCAGTCACAAAGAACCGGCTTTGAATTCAGAAGGCTTTCCATACTTAAAGCTTCAAGTTAATATTGGATGCTGATGATGTGACTAGTCCAGGATAATGTTTGGCCTATACTGCTGATGTTTCTATGCAGTTAGTAGGGTGTTTTGGATGGTTGCTAGGTGGATGCTTTCTCAACCAAGTCATAAGTGTGATATGCTGGTCTCTAGATCTGGCTCAGGTCCCTCTTTCAGTGTTTACTAGTTGAAAATCGTAAGTCTGATTACTTAGAAAAGTAATTTTCCTTAATAATCCTCTTTCATTCATTCATTCATTCATTCATTCATTCATTCATTCATTCATTCATTCATTCTATTGCCCTAAGATTGAATTAATTATAAGCCTCAAATGTGAAATGTAATTTGGCTGCTGCCATTCAATGCTGGTGATACTCTTAAAGTGTTTTTCATTCCAAACAGATTCAAAGCTTTAACAATTTTCTGTGACTGAACAGCTCAGAGTAGTTAAAACTACAATCCCTTTTCAAACAATTACGGCAAGAAAAGAGGAATTATTTTTTAGAGGTATTTTAGAGGAATTAAAAGAGAGAGGGAGGGGGGAGGGGGGGGGGGGGGTATTATTGAAAATGTTTTGAGATAAATGTGAGAAAATGAAAGAAAATTGACTTGGTTGCAAAAGCTGTCATAATGCATCCAAGCAGCATTATTAACTTTCAACAGCATAATTTAACTTTTTAAGATGCAAGATAAATGATATCTGTGTATGAATTGTGGGTGACACTTTATTTTACTGTGTCATTGATACACGTTACATTAGTTACTGTAGTAATAACTATACATTTTGCATAATTACATGCAATTAACCCTAAACCAAACCTTCATCCTAACCCTATAGTAAGTACTAGTTAATTATTATAGTAATTTTAATATTATAGTATTTTACTTTACTAGAGAATACTTTACTCACTTTACTCTCGCTTCTGTGGAACACAAACAGAGAAGTTTTGAAGAATTGTATTAGTTGCTATTTTCCAGGCAGTTTATAGTCTCAAAAAGGATGCAAAAAGCAGCATTAAAGTATCATAAATTACAATTTCTTAGTTATATTTCAAGACTTCCGAAGCATTTTATGACAAGTAGGCTTGTGTAAATGGGCTAAGTTGCTGAGTCACTGAATTGAATCAATCCAATTCATAAAGGATTCATATCATATGGCTTCAAAAGACATAGCTTTTGAGTCATATTGCCTGTTTTATTGATACTTTTAATAATATTCAGAATCATTTTTCTTTTTGTGTTTTACATGCTTGAACTGAGGGTGTCTAAATAATGGTAGCATAGCATTTTCGTTGTTTTTTTTTTGTGTGAACTAATCATTTAAGACCGATTTGTTTATTGCTTCTCATTTCTCTTTGAATTAGGGACATTTAGCATATGTTTCCATGAATATTTATACTAGATCTAGTCATTCATTTGAATATGCATATCTGTAATCTGCTCACAAGAACACTTTCCGAATTCCTTATTTCCTATGACTAACATGTTTAATTCTTTTTGAAGCGTAACGATCATTTGCTCGTTCATTTACGAGTCACTCCTGCGGTGAAGCTCATAGTAAGTCTTTCGAACAACAAGCCTCTTTCGACAAATAATGCAATAGTTGTGGTGAACGAATCATAATCTGCATGATTAGCATCTCATTGATTTCTAACTAAGTTATAGGCATATTTGTCCAGATTTAGATTTGATCTAGGCTGTTTTTCGCATCACTTGAAGCTATCAATGACCCTGGAAAAGTGGCAATAACCGCAGGCCTCCCGCCCAAACCCCAACCAGCTCCACTGTCACTATCAATCGCATCAGCGTCGCATGTTTGTTTCCTGTCGACCGTGCGCGGTCCACGGACCACCGAGGGTTAGATTGAACACGACTGGTGAGCGGAGCTGTGCCAAAAAGTGTGACGGCTGCCAAAGTCTGCGCTACGTGTCCCATTTTCTCAGGGGGGACAAAACAGACATGACAAGGCAATCTCCACACAGTCAGCGTTCCCGTGGCAACAACGGTTGGGTTATTTATCTGCAAGGTTAATGGGATTACGGCTGGTAACAAAGATAGTGGATTGAGACAAACATGTGCCCGTTGGACTGAAGGGAATGTGACAGAGTGGTAGCTGTTGAGCTAAATGACTCAGCTAGCCCAAACAGATGGCGCTCAATACATACACGAGTCATAAAACAGTTTTATGGCTGGCGTTCCTGGTTTTTCCCTCCAAAAGAGATCTGAATGTGGCACCGCATATTTGGAAGCATTTGCATCATCTTGCCTGTGCATGTTTTACTCACTTTCGATTTTGGATTCTTTGTTCTACTTCTGTTACGTAATGCTTTTTTTTGCCAGAAAGTTCCATTTTTGTCTCATTTATACATAGAACATTGTTCAGTGCATCTGGGTATTCATTAGCAAATTTGAGACTCTCTTCCAGTAAACATATATAAAATATAAAAAAAATTACTTGGCAAAAGACATTAAGGCATCCACAATTTTACTCTTATTTTAACTATGACTATAGTAAAAAATCAATATACCAACATATATTTTAAATACATTTATTTTATGCTAAGTATACAGTACTACAAATACATTTACATACAGTATTTATGTACTTAATATAAATACCCTGCACCTTTTGGTATACTAAATTAATATACCAATACACACACACACACACACACACACACACATATACAAGTGATATGTCTATGTGTGATATGATATGATCTGTACTATACTTAGTATGAAATTGAAATAAATGTATTTTGGTATAGGTTTTTGTTTTTCACTAGGGGAATCTATTTACATTTAGCTAGGTTTATTAACAAAAGTTTGCCAATGATATATTTTTTGAAAATAATTCTTAATATCTTTCTCAGTTTGACTTTGTCGTGGGCTGAAACTTATGTAAGCACTCCTCCAGACTAAGTTAACTCAGCTCTCTTTTCCTAGCTCTATTTGTCAGCTTTCTGACAGATAGGCAACAGCTAGTGATAATGAGGACATTTAAATCCAACACCTGCACCATCAGCTCTGGCACCCCCCAGGGACGTGTGCTCTCCCCACTGCTCTTCTCCCTGTACACGAACGACTGCACTGCCAAAGACCCTTCTGTCAACCTCCTGAAGTTTGCGGACGACACTACTATCAATGGCCTCATACACAATGATGACGAGTCTGCATATAGGCAGGAGGTGAACAGCTGGTTGTCTGATGCAGCCATAACAACCCGTAGCTGAACACGCTCAAAACAGACTATTATGGAGTGTGTTTTTACCACCCTAGCAAACGCAAAGTAACATGCTAACAACCGCGCAGAATACCTTAGCAATCTTATAGCAAACAACTTTGTGGCGGTGAGTTTTGCAGGGTCAATCATTTTTTACTCTATAATCTAGTTATGTAATTTATTTAATATGTTGCTTGTTAAATAAGACGTTATTTATGTTAAATAGATGATGATTGATGACAATTGATTTAGCATCTAGGGCCTTGTATTGCATCATTAGTATTTTTACACTATGCAATCCCGCATGCCCTGCATTCATTCGTAAATTTAGGCCTGAGGGCAACACAAATAGCATAATAATCATAGATGTGTTTTTATGCCAGCTTCTGTCATCAATAAAATAAGTTACAGATAGCCACTTCATGTTTGAATCCCCAGTTGTTTACAATTAAAGTTGAATTGAAAAAAAGTCTGATGATGATATAGTTGTGTATCTCTGCATTGCCAGGCTTGAGATGGAAGGGAGTCTAAAATGCTGTATCGTTCTCATTATCATTATCTCGCTCCTCCTGTCTCTTTCTGGAAATCAGATCACGCAGAATTAATCCAATTAGTGTCTCTGTTAATTAGCCTGCTATTCCAAGACTGAGATATAAATTAGAGCTTTCAAATTGTTTGGTGAGATTGTTCTGAACACTAATTAAAATGCAGTGTGAATTATATGAATTGGCAGGACATAAAAGATGAGTTATTTCTTGGCGGAAAGAAAGAAGGAAGTTAGGAAAGCAGTCAGATTTAGCACACAGCTACATGATTGCAAGTAGTTCAAGTCGCCCATCGAATCTGCAGCAGTCTTTCATGTAGATGAGGCTGTTATAGGTTTATTGATATTTCTGTTATATACAGAAAGGCCATGAGGAGTGTAATGGCTGATAAATGGTAATATATCTGGAAAGGATGATGAGTCGTACAAGATGTAATTATCCAAGTCAATTCATTCTGCTATTATATTTATATATTGCTGCATAAAATTGTGTTATAAAGGAAATCCATGCATTTGATAGAGTAAAAGACGCCAACAAAGACTTTCTTTTTTTTATATATATATAAGTATTTTTATTAAGATTTTAAATTTTACAAAAGAGTGAAAGAAAACAAAATACAGCCAACAAAGACTTTCTACATGAGGTGTATTGTATGGACTAGCCACACCTGTATATATCAGTGCTTATTTGATGCAAAATCACATTTAAATTCAGCCAAATCTTAAAGCAACACCAAGGAACTTTTCCTCTGCGGTCGCCCTACAGGTTGGAAGCGGAATTGTCCATTACTGCTGTCGTAAATAATTTAGCCTACCGTATCCTACTGTCGCACGCGCACGCACATGCTCTCTGTTTATCCAGCACCGGCTTTGGAATCAACAATGGCCACAGACAAGGTAGAGTATGATGCATGATTTTATGAAAGTGTAGTTGTAGTCTACTGTCGAGTACGCTCCACCTAACGGCAATTGTAACGCTTGCCAAAGTCAAATTTGTAGTTTTCTTAGCAAAGCGGTGGCATAAGTACATTTCACCATGTCACGACTTGATGAACCACTGAAACGATTTTGAAAACATTATTTTAAGGTAAAAATTCTTACTTAGTGTTGCTTTAAGCTGGTGGAGCACCAATGAGAGCGAAAGTATTGCAGCGTAATTGCATCTCTCAGGGATCTGTTTGCAAATACACAATATATGTAGTGCATGGCTCACACTGCCTTGACGTTGGAGTGTCAATAAAAAATGCAAAAGGGCTTTGAGGCATATAATATCTTCTTATGATCCATACTGATGCCCTTAAATGTTTTGAAATATATTCCAACAGAAATTCTCAACAATCAGTGAATGGCAATGAAACCATTAGAGCATAATTCATTCATTTACTCTGAAAGTGAGTAAAAAAGCACCATAAAGCCTCTTCTGTAGCTCTCAAATGTAATTCACGCTTTACAATTATATGGGTTTGGAACAGACTGATGGCAGAAGGTCTGGACTCCATTGCAGGTTTCATTGGCCAAGGACTGCCCAGAGGCCGTCTGACTGACATGTAAAGCAACCAATCACAGTTAATTTTGTTCCATATCATGCTTAGGGACTTGAAAATGTAACATCAATGTCCCTACAATAACAAACCCGTGTGTAAAACTGTACTGTGTAAAACCGTGTTGTACGTATTTTAAAGAGTCTATGCCGCAAACTTTACATGCTTCACATACTTTTGTATATCCAGCGTTTAGTTGATCCTGATCAGCGCTCTTTGTCACAGCTGTAAACAGGACAGCTTTCTTCTTCCATGAGGGGGTTTGGCACAACAACATCTTAGTTTCGGACCGTTAAACAACGCAACACACGTCTCCTGGACATCCTGAAGAATTCAACCAATCAGATAATGTTTTCGAAGTTCGAAAATCCTGTAGTGTTTCCAGTTAAGTGTGCCATATGCATCAGGCGTTCAGCCAGTGGTCCGTGGGCGTTACGTCATAGGCTGAGACTCGCTTTAGAACAACATGAGAGTAAATAATGGCATACTTCCTTAAAAGGAATAGTTCGAGCCAAAATTCTAATGTTCTGTCATTATTCACTCACCCTCATATTGTTCCAAACTTGTATGACTTTCTTCTGTGGAGAACAAAAGTAGATATTTTGAAAAAAAATTCAACTGTAGTTGTCCATATAACGAGTATTATAAAGACATGAGGGTGATTAAATGATGACAGAATTCAAATCCAGAATTTTCTTAGGTGATCTATTCCTGTAAGTCCTATTAATTATCTCCTCTGACATTTTTTTCTCAGTCTTTGAAGAAGAGTTGATAGGTTTCGTCTTTTTGTCGGTGAAAATTTGTTGCGTTTGCAAGAGCAAGACACAGGAAGACACTACAAAACTGTCAGAGCTATCACCTTCCTTCAACACATCTCTCAGTGTGATGTGATGAAAGCTGTTGCATCTTGCAACTCGTGAGGCACGTTGTCTGTGTTGACCGGACGTCAGATATGTATATGGTCCTTACGGATGAACAAAGTGTTGAAGTGAAGAAGACGCTGAATGACTCTTAAAAGAGTGTGATCTGTCGATCACCCTGGCAGGGTGGATGTAGTGTCACTGACACAATTGAAGATGCAGAGAAAGCCAATTGTTTAGTCTGTGACACAGAGAGATTAAATGGTTCAATGAAGATTTGTGGACTGTCAGTTAGACGGAAGGGGACGGCGTGCAGGAAATACCGTGGGCCGATAGCTTAGGATGAGAACAGCGTCTTGGTCTTTTCACAAAGGAACCCAGATGACTAATTAATTAGGAGATCAGAGAGCGGAGGGAATTCGTCTCGGCTTTGCACAGGTGTTTTAAATCTATTTTAGAGAAGATGGTGTCCTGCATTGCTGTGGGGGGGTGGGGGGTTATGTCAAAAAAGGCTGAATCTGGACGGGAAAATGAGTATTCCAGGTGAAGTGTCTTTGTGTAGATATCCAACCCCTGCTGGGACAGAAACCGACAGCTGGTTTGGGGCACACCGTGCTAGCACTTAACAAATCAGAATAGAGGAGTCTGGCCCAAGGAGAAATCAATGGGGAGGTGGAAAGGGATAATCCAGCATTCATCTAAGATTCCTATTAGCACCAAGAAAATGGGTGGAAAATGCAAGTGGCTGACTGTGATCCGAGCTGCCTGCCTAAAAGCATAGACACTGAACCCCGAGGAGATACAATAGAAGCAAGATAACCCACAGAATGCGTTTAACTGGCCTGTAACATAGGGGGGGAAACTGCATCAGATTGTTGCATCAATTCATCGTTTTGGACCTGAACAGCCGTGTTGTCAGAATGCAAAAATATTCACAACTGAGAAACCAGTTGCTTTGCCGTCGCTTGAAAATGTATGTCAGTTAGCAGAGCTCCGAGGAGAGTTCCGCACTGTAGCGGTGGGCCAAGAACTTTGGAATGACCTACTTGTCCCCTCATTAATTGGGTAAGAGGAGTAACCTTTCCTTTAAAGAGTAGAACCGTGACTTCTTCTGTCCCAATGGAAAGTGATCTGACCTTAATCTGTCAGATGGAAAAGAGAGCTCCGCCATTCTCTCGTGGTCTCAGTGTTCCTGTTCCAGAGACCTAGGTGTTGGGTTGAAATTGGTCAGGGCATTCTGTCTTCGATTGCTTGATCCACTAGCATCCAGCAATATTGGGTGTTTCATTATATTAGATTAGATTAGATTAGATTTGATTAAATTAATCTGTACATTAGTTAGATTTGTACATCTGTACATTTAGGCATAATTCAGTGACTCTTTCTGCAGGTCGCAGCTATACAGCAGTAGGTGTTGACAAGTGACTGTTTTTATGAGTGAATCATTGAGTCATTCAATCAACCATATCGATTTGTTCAAAAGCATTCAGGAATGTAACAAGTGACTGTCAATGAGTGAGTCACTGAATTCGGGATGTGTGAAACTAGCCGACTACTGCCGACTGCTAGCCGACTTTGCACATTTAACATTTGCTTTATATTTTTACAAAGGCTATGTTTAAATTACCATCAACTGGCAATATTGGTGTCTAAAATGTAAGGTACTCGTACTACTTGATATTAACTTCTTGTTTATGGTTTCTGTTTGTAGAAAAGCAGTAAAGTGGACAACTAGAGCTTTTTCTGTGGACACGAGTCAATTTGACAGCGTTTGGTTGGTGTGAAAGTGGATTTCCGTACTCTACTGTGCACCAACGACCCACACCAGTCAAACAAACTAAACTTTGTCAAACTGACTCGTGTCCACAGCAAAACCCTAGTGTGAAAGCGCCCTCAGAATATCATCAGGATTTCATACAGTATATAGACAGGGAAAATAAGCATGACTGAGCTCAGTTGGGAGTCGACAGACTTTTAGCACAGAAGATTAGAGAGAACATTATTCTTGACACCACGATCAGACCCTCAAGCCCGAGGGCAAATCTGATGTGCTGCTGTCTTTGAACCTATGACATAAAATACTTATTAACATTTTTTGACTGCATTTGATTTATCATCATGGATTGACACGGTTCGGTGTGTACACGAGATAGCGTTGTGGTGGCAACCATGCACCTTTTAGTCCAATCCAGTGAGGCTTTTCACCTCTGCTTCCACTTTCCACTATCTAGGCTGGTGAGAATCTCAGCAGTCCTCATGAGGAAATTATAGTGGTTAGTTAAATTTTGTACCTTTTTGTTATGTATTCAGGTTGCCATAGCAAAGTCGATTTAATCTGACTCTGGAGAAGCCGGTCCTAAATTTGGAGTGATTAGCTTCAGGCTCCACACTGGTCTTCAGAAATTATAATAACATATTGTCGTGCACATTTGTCCTTGCAGGAGCCTGAAAAACTGTGATTAAAATTACAGTTTTCCTTAGGAGTTTCCTTTACTTCCTTAAGATAGTTAACGCTTGTTAAAGAGCAAAGCCATGGTTTTTACTGCTCTTAAGAATCCCATCCATACATATAGCTGTTTACCACAACCCTCTAAATGTCACAGATTATTATTCATATACTGTGTGGGAGACTTAATTTGAAGTGCAAAGCATTAACCATTAGGAGGCAATTTAAATACACCACTTTGACATGGACTCTGATATGTCTGCCACCACTGGTAATGAAACCATTCATCAGTTTAACACTGCATGCTTGCAGAACATGCGTGTTCATATTTCTCTGTCTTAGGCTAACACAGATGGCTGATGAGCAGCAAATGATAGCTCAACAACATTACGAGAAAAAGTTTGCATTGCATTTGTGTTTTGCTAATTCTGATTTACATTGCAAATGTGTACTTTTCCTCAACTGGTAGACAGAGATGAGTCAATGTTTAGTCAACAGAGGAATTTAATTCTGTCCTGATGCATGACATGATCCACTCAGTCTAAAACTATTTTAAACAGCATTTTGCACATTCATTTTTACACAAAAAAAATACATGTTTTTTTTTTTTTTTTTAAATGATTATTCATGCTATTTTTATTGATCGAGAAGCCTCATGCAAACAGAGACTACATGATATATTTGTGCTTTAAAAAAAATAATTTGCCACACCACAGGACCTTTTAAAATGAACTAGTGAAGGACAAATGTGATTAAAAAAAGGTCAAAAAATGCAAATCCATTATCTATCCATTTAAATTTTGACCTAAAATCATGATTTGCATTTTAAAATCTCATAGACAAGTAGACGTTATGCATCAACTATACAATTACATTTTTGAATGCTTAGATGGGGCCTAGATTTATGTTGAGGCTAAATAAATGGCACTAGCAAGGTTAATTTTCATACTGATGTGTCGCATTTGAGGTTGCTTTTAAAGTCCCCGTGAACCGGAAGTTGCAAACGACTTTTCTCCAGTGTTGTGACGTATTTCCGAGAGAAACGGAATACTAAATGAGGAAAAATAGTGGGCGTGGCTTTTTTTCCAACTAGCACCTGATTGGATCTAGAAAAGTAGGTGTTTTCATTCAGCCTGTCTACTGTCAGTTGGAGGGGCGTGGTTACGGATGTTAAGCAGACGCCCAAACCGTGAAACCTACGTCATCAGGGAAGGTCCTCCAATGCAGAGGGGAGGGGAAATTTCAGATTTTGATTAAAGATTACGAAGCCAAATTTTTTTTGTGTGTGGATTGACTTGCATGGATGAATTGTTCACCACAAAACGATCAATTTAGGCAAACAAAGTAAGTATGGTCAATTTTGAATTCATGAGGACTTTAAGGATCTGCCAATGAATAAATGTAATGCAAATGTATTGAAAAGTTTCTTGTTCATTGTTCCATATCCTTTCACAGGCACCTACGGACCACGGAGATGGGCCTCCGTTTATCCAGAATGTGGGGAAAGGAATCAGTCTCCAGTGGACATCCTAGATCAAGACACCCGAGTCTCTCAGGAGTGCCAGGAGCTCACCTTGAATGGCTTTGAAACCAAGTCATCAAACAGGACTACCATGAAGAACACGGGCAAAACAGGTTCATCAACAAATTAAACTTTTAACAATCCTCATCTGCTCTCATTTCAGAACTTTGACCATCTTTATTTACACTCTTAGCTTAAGGCCACTTACATTTTTAAAATGTTTCCAAATAATTGCACTGTAAGAAACATGTAGATGTTGAAAGGTTTCCATCATGACACACCATTGCATCAGGTTTTAGGGAGTTTGAAAGTCATAGCCCAAGCAAATAGTAGACATCTTGTACACTGTCTAACACCACCCTCAGTAAGTTCCTATAAGATCACCCTGGATTGTGTTATGATGCTTGTACATCTGTTGTGGATGTGGAAATCTGAGCAGAATTAATTACAGCTATTTTTTGAAGACTCGAACTACCATTCAAAAGTTTGAGGTTGCATAAGTCTCTTATGCTCATCAAGGCTGCATTTATTTGATCAAATATACAGTAAAAACAAGTTTTCTGAATTAATATTACAATTTTAAATGACTGTTTTATATTTTGATATAAAGCTGAATTTTCAGCATCAATACTCCAGTTTCTGTGTCACATGATCCTTCAGAAATCATTGTAATATGTTGATTTGATGCTCATCTCTTATTATAATTTTTTTATCGTGAAACAATTTCTTTGGTGAATAGAAAGTTCAAAAGAACAGCATTTATTTGAAATAGATTTTTTGTAACAATGTAAAAGTCTTTACTGTCACTTTTGATCAGTTGATCATGCATCCTTGCTTAATAAAATATGAATTTCCTAAAATAAAAATAAAAAATCCACAAACTTTTGAACAGTGGTGTAATGTGGTGTATCACTAATATGACTAACATCCGCAAAAAAAAAAAAAACTTAATTTAATTAAGTTAACTTAATTTAAATGTAAAAAAATATATATTCAAATTTTTTATTTCTGAATGTTCTCCATTTTCCTAAGAATTCTTAGTGGCCATAAATATTTTTATTCAGTCCCCCACACCTTATCTACCATCATTTACATTTAGTATTTTTGCACTAGTTTGTAGGGAAATCAAATCACCCACTTTGGCCTGCTAATCTAAAACTAACGAGGATCGTTGATGAAACGGCATACTTTTCAAATGATGCATTCTGCTGGTTTTAATTAGTAGTGATATTGAGAATGGCACACTCTAAGAGCGCTATATTTACTCTTGAGAAGGTTTCTGGGAATGCTCGCCAAGACCATCAACTCATTGTGGCATAATTACCATAGACCTACTGTTTACAGAGCACAGCATTAGATCCTTTAAAGCCCCAGCATCACGGGATTGAAATCGCATTGTGGGTGTGGGGGCCCCTCGGTTGAAAACACGTTTATTGGGATCGGGCTGGGGGCCCCTAGGGGCCCCTCGGGCTGGGGGCCCCTAGAACCTTCACCATCTTTCGCCCTGCTAGCAACGGCCTTGCGAGCATCTCCTGAGTACCACGAGTCTTTAGCCCAGTGTGTGCATACAGCAACGTTTGTGTATTCACCAAAAGATCCTATCTCTTCACAAACATTCATCATATCCCACTGAATCAGTTTGTTTACTCACATCCCAACACTTCAGTTTACTTAAGAATTAAACACAGATCTCCACACGAGAGCTTCTGTGACGTGAGATGTCTTCACGTAGTTCGTTGCAGTTCATCCTAGTTTCTTTTGATCAGTCGTTCTAATGAGTATGTGGCAAAGCTGCAAAACTTTTCGTCCAGTTTAACATGGTACGATATGATTAAGGGCCAGATTTACCGAACAGGGCAAATTAGCGTGAGAGCGCAATCCCATTAAAGTGCCGATGGGGGTGGAAAGTTCTGCTCGGGATCTACTGACGACGTGCAAATTTAAGAACACAAACGCAGCCGGATCATTTCATAATGACCAACGCAATCTAACAAGAGCCGGTCAAATTAACGTCTGGTTTGGGTGATTAAATAATGGAGCAAATACCAGTAAATTGACTAGCGCAAACCATAGTAAATCACCTTGCATGATTCATTTAAATACTCTCCTCCCATACATTTTGTGTCTGAAAGGGAAACACCTAGCATTAGCAATAATGTCAGCCGCAAAAATAACTGTCCACACCTTTTCAGCATTCATTTTTCACTGCGTGTCTTTAGTGAATCCTGACAGTAGTATTTTAACGCCAAAGGAGGGTTTGCTGTGGCACAAGCAATCTGGCCCTAAGTGTTTTATGAAATGAAAAAACAATTAAAGTAGCCGTTTAAAGTGAAAAATGTGTAATGTTTTTGGAATTATAATTATAATTTGAAATAGTAATTTTTGCTTTCTCCTATCCAAGTTTATAATGCAGAGACGATAATAAGCTATATTGTAAGGTGATTCTAAGTTGAGCATTCAATAAATGTACTGTCACGTGAATGTTTGGTAACACTTTAGATAAGAGAACACATTCACTATTAACTAGGAGTTTTTCTTCAATAAACTTCTAATTGCTGCTTATTGGTAATAAGTAAGGTAGCTGATGTAGAGGTTATATTTAGGTATTGGGTAGGGTTACAGGATCTAGGATATGGTCATGCAGAAAAAGGCATTAATATATGCTTTATAAGTACTTCTAAACGGCCAACATGCTAGTAATATGCATGCTAAAAAGCAACTAGTTAATAGTGAACATGTATTCCCTAATCTACAGTGTTTTTATGATCTGGCTGTAAAAATTGTTAGTTAATGTTTTGATTTATTAACAAATAGGTTCAATAATGCATAGGGTTTATTTGCTGCAGATAGTGCTCCTATTTGATTCCATCAATTTCCTGTCTCTACTTACAGTTGAATGGATTCAAATGTCCAGAATGTTTAAAAACGTCTCAGAGTTTGACCAAGTTTATTAATTGGCATTGGAAAACCAAGTGTATGAAGTAGTTATCCTGTTTCTGCAGAGTCTACCCAGCAGAAGCAATGGAAGATATTTCAATTTGTTTACCAATCCAAGCTTTAAAGAGTCAAGAGGTCGACTCTTAATGCGGTATAATGTGACGGTCTGTGCCAGGAGAGCCCATGAAGCTCATTCTGATGTGTCCACTCTGGCCTGCAAAGTGCACACTCAGTTTTTTTTGCATCATTATTTGTTTTAAAGGTCCTTTGTCAACATAAAAAAGACAAAATTCCCCTAGAGCATTTTTACAGTCTGAAGAAAAGCAGGGTATTAAATGTGTGTAAATATATCTGAATGCATTATTTGTTGTTGATTTACACAGCTTAAAAAGCTGTACATATACTTGGGAGCCTTAGTTTTACATACTATGGCTAATTGTAATTTGAAGTAAATATTTATTTTAAGAGTATTTAACTCCCTCATCTTGCCTTGTTTTCTTCATCACAGTGTCTATAGTTCTGAGGAATGATTATTTTGTGAGAGGGGCCGGCCTACCTGGACGCTTCAAAGCAGAGAAGGTGGAGTTTCACTGGGGCAGCACCAATGGGTCGGCTGGTTCTGAACACAGTATCAATGGAAAGAAGTTTCCAGTAGAGGTGAGTAAGTCACATTATGTCTATAATACAGAGTTCATGAACTAGGGCTGGGTGATATGGGCCAAAAAATGATCACAATAAAATGTTTCATATCAGTCGATATTGATAATTATCACAATAAATGTCAAATCTTTATTTCTTTCAAGTTTAATGGCAGATTGTATTCTCCTGAGGGAAAGTTGTAGAAACCTATGGAAGCTTGTTTCCGCCACAGAATAAAAAATAAAAAAGGTAATTGCGACTTTTTGTCTCACAATTCTGACTTTTTTTCTCGCAATTGTGAGTTTACATTACATCTGAGAACAAATTTCAAATGACTCATTTAATACATTTAATGTCTATAGTACACATTTAGATCCCACATTTCTGCCACAATCCAATGGTTTCAGTTAGTGCTACTACAGTAAATCCATGGTAAGGAAAAAGCCTTCTGTATCGTTGTGGCACAAAGTTTCTCCTGTTTTCTGCGTAAGTGTTGTTGAGAATGTCAGCGCCGTTTCGTCTGGCTTTAAACTAGTTTAAATCACAAGGCATTTGATTTGTTGTTTGCATGGGAAAACTCTGCATGAAATGGAACACTTCTTACTGGATCTCACAGTGCTGTTTAGTGGGTGCGAGATCGAGATGGTCAACAAGTAAATGCATTGTGAATAGTCCTTAAACCACTCACTTTCACATTTAAAAAATCTCGTTAGGAATGTATTTTTAGATTAGCAGGATAACTTTACTAAATGTGTTTCTTTAAAAAAAGCTCAAGGATTCCACCTTAATTTGAGTACCGGTAGGTTGAAAGTGGTGCTCTAATCTGCACTAATTGAAGAGCCTCTCAATGAAACTGGGATCGATGTGTTTTATTGACTTGATGGTGCGACCGCTGCATTTCACAAAAGAGCAAGGATATTCTGCTTCCTTCTCACCTCATCTTTAAAATGATTTGAGTTCTGTGGTCGGTTGCATAAACTGCTTAGACTAGTCTTAAAAGTTAGTCATCTAAATTTTTGTTTGCTTGATTGGTCTAATTGGAATTAGAAAAGTAACACTGATTACCTCTTGGTTAACTACCGGTACTAGTAGCCAAACTAGTTCTGAAGACAAAGTCCTAACAAAGTTGTGGCCCCTGCCTGTTTTTTTTTTCACCAGTTGATCTTGGTGTGTAAATGGACCGAATGTTTCTATTCAGTATTATTTAAATTTGTAACAATTATTGTAATAATAAGACATAATATCTGAATATATACATTGGTGGTTAAAAGTTTAGAATAATTAGTTTTTTTTTATGTTTTTGAACAAAGGCTGCATTTATTTGATGAATCATACAGTAAAAACAGTAATATTGTGAAATATTATTAAAATTTTAAATAGATAAACACAATGTATTCCTGTTGATGGCAAAGCTGAATTTTCAGCATCATTACTGTCACATGATTTTTCAGAAATCATTCTAATATGCTGATTAGCTGCTCCAGAAACATTTCTTATTACCTATCTTGAAAACAGTTGTGCTATATCATATTTTTGTGGCATCCGTGATACACTAACCATTTAAAAGTTTGGGGTAAGTAAGATCTTTAAAAAAAAAATGTAATACTTTTATTCAACAAGGAGACATGAAATTGATTCAAGTGACATTTATAATGTTTTAAAAAAAAATAAAAATAAATGCCATTCTTTTGAACTTTCTATTCATCAAAGAATCCTGAAAAATTGGTATCAAAGTTTCCACAAAAATGCTAAGCAACAAACACTTATTTTAGAATGTAATAATATTTCACAATATTACTGTTTAACTGTTTCAAATAAATTCAGCCTTGGTGAGCATAAGAGACTTCTTTCAAAAACATTAATTATTCCAAACTTTTAACCTCCAGTGTATTATTGTTATTATTATTAAATGTATTGTAATATAGTGTATATAAATATGAATAAAAATGAATAAATAATTATAAAATGTTATTTATTTATTCTTATTATTATTATTAGTTGTAGTAGTAGTAGTAGTATTTTTTTATGAATGAATTGTGTGGATGTGAGAAAAGAACCCTAGTGCTAATCTCAGTCAACAATGACGAAATGCCATGAATCTTTAATAAAGTATAATTCCTTTTGCATGCCTTACAGGGTACTGCTACTTGTTTTAAAACAACCTTCCTGTTCAAAAAGTGTCTCGTTTGCCTGGCAGATATTATTTTGCACAAGATTAGTATTAGCTCTTGATTGTAAACCTTGTCCATTTGGCCTTAAACACTGCATGCACATTGAAGTTCATTCACATTGAACTTTTCACAATGAAGAAAAAGCAACACTTGGTGAAAATGGTGCATAGCCTGAGACTGGACGCACCACTGCATTAATACCGTTATGCAATCACACATTATACACTGGAACATGTTAAGTCAAGTGTATGCTGTTTGCTGGCCTTTTTCCCCCCGCACATGGTTTCTGTCTCATTTTGATTCATTAACTAAACGTGTTTGTGCTGTGCTTTACTCTCGGTCACCATAAACTCTGTATTGGCTCTTGGAGGAAGCTAATTGGCTAATGAGGTTTAGTGATTAATGAGTAATATATTTCCCCCTGTGAAGACACAATAAATGGACACCATTAAAGTCTGTGATTTAAAAGAGGCCTGAAGGAGACTGATTGGTTTTCATTAAAGACTTTAACTTTGTTCTTTCTTCTCTTTATTAGCGAATTAATTCATTGTCCACCCCTTCTGACATTGTCTGGCCTTAATTACTTTGTTTGGGGGTTAGTTTTCTGTTGCCTTACTTTTGCCTGCAATTCTTTCGACATGTATGTTGCTTCGCCAAGGACATACCTCTCTCCGTTACAGAAACAGCCCTTTATTTTATTTCAATGTTCGAACAAGGTCAGAATGTGTTCAAAGTAGAAACCAATACTACATTTTGAGCCAAACTCTACTGGCTTTTATCCAAGATCTAGCAGTATTTCTTATCTATCATTACAGTGTCTACACAACAACAATTTAGAGGATGGGAAGGCGAAATCATTTGTATTCATCAGTCTAAGTTTGTTCGAAATTAGCTGGCACAGAGGTCAGACGACCTGGGCTGGATCCACCTCTCTGGCAGCACTTTCTCATTAGACGAATCGACTTCCCTCCATACATCCCATTTTTACACAGAAATACAATTGATGTGTATCTGTACGCCGCTGGATAGCCTCTAAGCATTATCTAGCGATTTAAAACCCAAACACACTGAAGCCAGAGACTGGAGATGCATCCAATTATCTCTCGACTTCTTCTGTTGACCTCTGGCTCTATCTAGCACAGTAAATTAAACTACGACAGCAATAGTGTTAATTTTATTTTTTGCCCTTTTTGCCACTTTTATTAGTGTTGCTTGCCAAAGCAAGCATCACCATTAGTATTTGAATGAACTCTTAACCCGAAGAATTAAACTTTAGCACACACTGTTTTCATTACAGATGTTTACCCTGTTTATACAGAACCTTTAGGCAAAATATTTTATATATACATATATAATATATATATATATATATATATATTGTCTAAAGGTTCAATTAACTTTTCCATTTAAAAAAAATCTGACTATTATTTCATATTTCAGGCTTTATATATACACTGTATATATATATTTATACAGTGTATATATATATATATATACACATATATATACATATATATATATATATATATATATATATATATATATTAGGGATGCACCGATACCTGTATTTTCATTGCATTTTTAATTTTTTTAAATATTGGGCAGATAAACGAAAAGAATATGAATCAAATTAGTGCTTAGCAAATAGATATTTCCTTCTGTTGTTTTTTTTTTTCATTTCTAATTATGCTTGTTAAAATGTATTGTAGGAGCTACTTTTACTTTCACTGTTCAGATTACTGCTCTATCATATTTTTTTTTTAATTTAATAGCACAGTGAACTTTTCGAGCTGTTCCAGCAGGGCTCAGCCAGTCAAGGGCAGTGAATGATTTTTGTCTTACCATTGTCTTTTGTTGTTAGATTAAACATTGAGGACAGAGACAGCAATAGGTTTATTCGGCTGCTGTCACTTTAAGAGCTGCATGTATCCAACATACTGTTACACACGCGTTTTCTTCGTACACAGACAACTTCTTGAAAACTTTAATTACTGTACCGCCTTCCTGTAATAAAGCAAGGAACCATCATTAACAGTTCATGTTTTTACTTGCACATACGATTTATTTTAATTCATATGACGCATGTGTGCTGAGTGAATGATCAGCAATCAAGAGAATGCAATAGATATGCAATAGAGGGAAAAAACAACTCGATTTTATTCAGAGGCCCAAAGTGAGAAAAAAATGCAATTTGGTGCAGATGTTGTTAAAGAGAAATAATGCATATAAATATCAGTTGTCACTCTATATCTCCCAAAATATGTCTTAAGATTATATTGAAATGCTTCATCAAAGCTCTGTAGTTTTAATTGTGGGGGCCAAAACATATAATGCAATGCAATACAATGATGATTTACAGATGTACATACAAATGTTCCTCAAAAGCCTGATGTATCATATTTGATACTTATCTATGAATACTTAGGTAGACCTTAGTTGCTTCAGTCCAGAAAGTGTTCATCTTGAAATATCACTAACAATATAAAAGGTATTCATAAGTTTATAAAAAATCTTTAAAGACCTTTTACTCATTAAAGGCCTTTTACTTGCTAAAAAAAATAATTGTCAATCAAAGGGCAGAAGGCTTGTAGAAGATTACAACAGGTGTTTTATCAAAGTTTTGATCATGTTGATAATTTAGAGGAAATTGTTTCAAAACTGATACAGTGGGCTTTGTAGGGATAATCATATCTCAAATCATGCAGCTTTTTATAGAGATATGTGCTATGGCTTTTTAAGTGATCAGACTTGCGTTTTTCATCTTGCTGATGATAAAACGAGTGAAAAAAAATCCTATCTAGGGACCAGAGTGTCAGTATGCAACCACATAGCATGTGTTAAAAAGAAAAACCCAGAATGTTTTAGTAACCACATAACAACATTATAGCATCTTTTACAGGGCCAATGATACTAAACCTGTAACCTGTTCTTTAATGTAGTTTGGGTCATATTTGTTTACCCTTCATATTTTACCATAGCTAATTTGGCTAGTTTCTAAGAGGTGAAGATTGACTGGACACAACGCCAATTTTCCTATCCTAAATATAGGCTACTATTATATGGCTAGCTGCGTTTTGTTATTTGCATTTAGCGTTGTTTTCTCCTCTCCCGTCCGCAACCTTATCAAAAGAGACTGCCGCCCCATTAGTTGAAAGCTTGCTGTTTTTCTTACATGCACCATTAAATGACCAGGGAAATGTGCTAAAGCAAAGTCTACAATATAAAATGTAGAAAGAACAACATCGACAGGCAAATAGAGAGGCTGCCAGGAAATAAGCTCAATTGGAACGTGATTGTCATAGCGAGGCTTAATCTCATTCCCTGCATTTCAACGATCTCTTTCACGATTGCTCAGCTGCTGCAAGCTTTGACACGCCATTCATCCCGCTTCCCTTTCTCTCCCTCTCTCTCTTTGTACAATCGTCCCTGTTTTTTCTGTAATAGTAGATTTAGCATTTATTTGACATGCGGCACTTTGTGCGTTTGTTCAGAGACAATGTTTAAGGCAACAAAGACATGTTGTTTATTGCGGCGCGCTGAGGGGATTTGGTTCTGAGGTTCGCTTTCTTCCTAAATCCGTCCTCGGAGAGAGAGAGCGTATAATCCTTAGTTGTCTCCGATGTCAAAATGTGGAGTGATGAGAGAAGTAGGATATGACAGATATTCCATTATTGTGTGTGTGTGTGAAGATGATGAGAGGAATATCAATTCGTGAGGATTTGACAGCGTACTGTACCACTTTTGATGCCACAATGCATTGTGTTTACTAAACAGGAAAGTCAAAGCAGAACATTAGAATGAGCCGTTTCATACCTTGTCAAATAAGAATGCTGTTATAAAACCCTGTTCCATTCTTTTTGCCTCATAGATGCAGATTTATTTCTACAATTCAGATGACTTTGACAGTCTGAGCACTGCGATAAAGGAGAGACGAATCATCGCCGCCATGGCTGTCTTCTTTCAGGTGAAGATCTTCTTTGATTTTTTTTGCAATTTTCGAATGTTTACCAGCCTGTAAAATGGAGCTTTATAGCTCATGATACCTTCTCAAAGAGAGAAAGAGACTAAAATTGGTTTGGGCCTATGTAGCCTCAGGGCCTATTTTCACCGTTAGCAACAGGTTGAAGAAAGCACAGACATTCTCTGCTGCCCTCTAGCCATCTTTCTCTCTCTCTTTTCTCACAGGAAAGTCTAGCTTCATGATAGAATAAACTTGCACCTTGCTTTAGTTTCTAAAAGAATAATGACAGTCTAAGACAGTCTAAGGCATTGCAATAGGATATACATCAAATAAGTAGGACTAAACTTCTTCAGAAGTGGAGCTGTGAGACTAAGCGACTAGCACAAAAGTGGCCTACAAACCTTGTCTTTACAAAGGTCCATGCAGTCTTTCATCCATTATGTCAGCACTGTCTGTACTTTCTTCTGCACTGGAAGCTCCTGTCACCAAGACAAATTCCTTGTGTGTGTTAACATACTTTGCAATAAAGCTCTTTCTAATTCTCATAAACCATTATATGACAACCAAGAGGTCAATATTTGGCTGGTTAGCATGGCCTCCTCTAGTTAGCCATATATTCTGATGAGAAGTATTTGATTAAAGTCCCCATGTGGTGAAAATCAAGCTTTTAATTTTGTTTATGTCTATGTGGTGTTTTTAATATGGTTTAAGACAAACCATGGTCAAATTCATAAGTCAACAGCATTGCTGAGTATTTTCTCCTTAAAATGGCAGTGAACCAAAGACAGTCTCAAACAAACGCGGTTTGAAATCGCTGGTGTTTCTGACGTCACAAACTACCTTGTAACCAATCACGTCAATTTGTGATCGTCAACGAGTGGATATCTGAGCTGGTGTGAGTGGAGGCGGGGCTGATTTGCATATTCATAGAACCGCGTATACTAAATGAGCCAAGGGTGTAGAGTTACATTACATCTATTTAAAGGCTTGCTTAAATCAAGAAACAAATTCTATGTAATTTTTGATAATCAAAGATGAGTTTTAACGGATACAATTATTGACTACAGGGGGATTTTTTTAATTTAGTATATAAGTGAAATTATTGTGCTTTATTCTGCGGATTTTCCAGAAAAATCTGCATAATTCGTGTTTTCTGCACTGATTCCATCTGGACCTGCATAACGAGACATATATCCATCTAGAAAAGTAGTCCGATTACTAAAAGGATGATTTATACAACTTTACAGCTCAAATAACAAATTTTGTTTAAACTGCCATTCAAGATTTGGAGGTTTGTAAGATTTGTTTTTTAATTGAAACCGTGATACATTTTTTTTAAAGTTGAAAGTTGAAAATAACAGCATTTATTTGAAGTAGAAATCTTTTATAACATTATAAATGTCTTTAAGGTCACTTTTGATCAATTTAATGCAAATAAAAAATAGTAATTTCTGTCAAAGAAAAGTCTTACTGACTTTTGAACGGTAGTGTAGAAGAATTAATTTAAGTGCTTTAATACAAATACAAGCTTACTTTTATTTTTTTTTATTTTTTTTTTACAAACAGGGACGAGTCGTAGGAAGTGACATCACAGAGCAAAAACACATACAATAGAGCTCTTACCAGCACCGTGTCTCCTATATTGGTTTATTTGTACTTTTTCTTCTCTTTCAACTGTGACGAATGTTCTTATCGAGGGTGAAAATGGCACAAATTTCACGGTTTTCCTAATGAGTTAAGCCAAAAAAGAAGAAGATTTGTGGTGCCATAGCCTTAGTATTCAGGGATGTCATATGAATATATAGAGAAAAACAGGCTTAGCAGGTCAGCGAGAGGATCCGTGAAAATAACATAAGCTTTTTTGCCACGCAGCGCCACATTCATTCCCCCTTCATTCACTAACATGCTTCGCACACTCTCATACAGTACGTTTTCACACACCTTAACTAATGTGACAGACCTATTCTTCACGCTGAAAGTAGAACGCAGGTGTGTCCTATGTTTATCCGTTGCCAAACGGTGAAAGAATAACCTACGTCGATGGACTTAAACATCTTCGCCCACATGTGACAGCGTTATGGCTTACCGCTATTAGTGCTTAGACGAATGGTGTCATATGGAGTGTGACATGTCCGTTCCTGGGGGTTTTATATAGTTAATCGATGTGGAGCTCCCGTATTGGTGGTTCCCTTGGGCTCTTTTATTCCCACCTAGTTCAACCAAATGAATCCTCAGAGAGCACAAGTGAGTATATTTCATCTCTGACCTGAATGAGCTTCTCCATCAACCTGAATAAAAGGTGCTTATGTCAGCATGCTCTAGTTTTTAATGTTGCATAAGCGGCGAACACAGGAAACTTGTGTTCGATAATAGTAGGATTTAAACGCACCCCGTCTTTTTTGTGTTTCTTGAACATAGAGAGGGAAACGGAATAATCGCTAATTTCATGTTGCGTTTGTCTGTTTCTCATAGGTGTCGAAGAAAGACAACATTGCAGCTGAGCCCATCATCTCAGGTCTTAAACGAGTGGTCCATCACGGTAAATGTAACCCTATGAACAGCTTGCAGAGTGCACACCTATAATAAAATAAAAATAAATTATACAAATTGAGCACTTTAGCTTCAGCGAAAAACATGGTTTTTATCAATAACCTTTTTCCGCTGTATATACAGTTCTTGTGTTGGTTGTATGGCTCTTTGGAGATTAAAATTTGTCATATTGTTGGATTATAGCTTCTTCAGAACAACATATTGGTTCTAATAGAGCAAATTAAGATTAATAGAGACATTTTTTTTAGGTTATTTGATCTTGGTGTTCATATCATGAGAAATTTAGAATGATCTTTTCAGGATCAAGGATACAGTTCAAGAGAAGTGTGCTATGAAAACACTACCGTTCAAAAGTTTGGGGTCGGTTTGTAAAAAGAAGTGTCTTATGCTCATTTATTTGCTCAAAAATACAGTAAAACAGTAATATTGTGACATTTTATTACAATTTAAAACAGCTGTTGTCTATTTTTAAATTTATATTTAAAATTTAATTTATTCCTGTGATGGCAAAACTGAATTTTCAGCATCATTACCCTTGTCTTCGGTGTGTTTACTAAAGAAAAGTATGAAAAAAATGTAAACAAAATCTTACTGACCCCAAACTTTTGAATGGTAGTGTACCTGAAAATACTATAAAAACTCCCTCCCAGGTCCTATAAGTTTAACACACATTCACATCTGTTTGTCAGAAACTTGGCCCTGCCAGTTACGATGGAAATAAAGAGAAAGCTGAACAGACGTTATTATTTCTAAATACCAGAAGAATTAACAATAAGATAATAAAATATCCACTAAAACTTGTGTGTACATACCGCATCATCTTTTTGCCTCATAGTACTTCAATTTAGGTTTCATGAGACTCGTTTAGTCTTTGAGCGAGTATTCTGTGTCTTTTATTAAACAGAGAAGGAAACAAACCTTGGTTCGTTCATACTGAAGGATCTACTGCCATCATCCTTGGGAAGTTATTACCGCTACACTGGCTCGCTCACTACACCTCCCTGCAGTAAGTTCGTGGAGTGGATCATCTTCAGTCGGCCTGTTCACCTGTCCTACCACCAGGTTGGCGAACACACACACACATAATCATGCATACATGCACATCACATTCATTTGATCATGTATCACATCCAGCTGTGTGCACTATGCTTGAAATTGGCTCGGGTTTTTTCTCCTGTATCATATTTGTACCATCTGCAAGCATGTACACAAACACGAATAGACAATATTACACTAGCAATGTGTCTCATCTGCTGTGCGTTCAAATGTTTCTGGAAATGAGACGGTGCAGAAGATTTACTAAACAAATGTATGCATTCATCTATGTATATATGTGTTGTAGATATAAAGCACATTACACTGTATAAATGGAAATCTTCACCAGTAATAGTGCTTTTTCAAAATGGATTTCTATTCTATTCTATTGCAAAGTATATCTGTGACCATACCTGTATCTACATTAGCCAATATTATTGTTATTTGTTTGTAATAATAAAAAATAGTTATATTATTAGTCTTAATAATAATTGTACTACTAATAATAATTATAATATTATTTATTTATTTTTATAAAGTTTTTTTTTTTACTTTGTTGAATGATTAGCCTGGGAAAACCCAGACAATTTCCGGCAAATTTAGACTTGCTCTGAAAGTTAGTCTGGCAAAGAGCTCATTCAAACTCATTTCCAATCCGTCGAAATCGCGGCACCAATCAGAAACGTTGGGGCGGGCTTTACACGATGACGACAGCGCTGGGATTTTGAAGCAGATTTTGTAGCCTACATTACAAAGATGGATGCCACCGTCGAACATCACTCGTTCGAATCAGCTATCGCGTCTGTTTTAAGCGATTTGAACGTTTCCTTTTAGTTAAAAACCGAGCAAAGAACAACACTCAGAGATGTTTCTCCGCCGCTCTGCATACGTCATCTCCTTCATCGCTCTGATTGGGTTTAGGTCTATCCGCGACGTCCGTTGGTGACGCCCCTCTGGAAATGATTTGTCTATGACGCTTTGCCAGACCATAACTCAGTTACAACTGAGAATGGTCTGGTTTTAACCACGCTATTGAATGATAATATGACTGACAAAATCCTCTTAAAGGTGCAGCAAGCGATTTCTGAGAAACACTGTTGATATTTAAAATCAGCCCAAACAAACACACCCCTCTCTTCATTACTCCGCCCACAAAATATACGAGCAAGCAATACGATAGTGGATGTCTCTGTATCATAGCTGTAGCAAAGGAAAATAATGCTTCGCGAAAAATAAAGTGAAGATGACTAACGAACTACAAGGAAGAACAAAAAAGAATATATAGTACACAAGATATATATACAATCAAGAGTTCGTTGATAGTTGCCAGCAGCACAGAAGCTCCAGACAAACAATGACACTAAAAACTGACCTGTTACTTTAGCTAACATTACAACAACAGCATATCTTGGTTCTGTGAAACAGCAAAACCAGTGTTACTCGCGTATGGAGCAGAAACAACACAACCTCGGCATCTGTTTTCAGGCCTTCCTGCTTATGTCTCTCCAGCACTGGAAAGCTTGTCTAATATAAACGCGGGTCCTAAAGCTCTTGCCTGATTATAACGCTTTTTTCCCAGAGATATTCCTCTGACTTTTTCTCTTTTGTAATGTCTCTCAGCCATCTCTCTTTCTACAGTCTGTCTTTAAATCTCCCTCTCTCTCCTCCCCCAACATGAGTGGACACGCCCCCTTCTGCTGATTGGCTACAAGTGTGTTGTTGTTGTGCTCGGTCCGATCCACTTTCAACAGCGTTTCTCAGAAATTCCTTACTGCACTTTTAAACACTTCTAGGCCCTAGCAAGCCTCCAAAACACCCTAGCAACCACTTAGCTACGCTCTAAAAAAATCATTGTAAAAGTGTATAAAGATTTAAAGATTTTTATATTGATGAATGACTGATTGGTTCACTCCCAATTCTTGCTCTGGTTATGCACACAGCTTTTAAAGGATATCATGGGTTCAATTATCCTTTTTTGCTTCCTGCTTTATTCAGCATCACACAGAGTAAAGCCACTAAATCATACACAGCATGCACTTATCTATCTCCTTTCTACACCTTCTTGGCCAAAATAAATTGACTTTATATATTCCCTTGCTGGAAATGATTAAATGAAATGGAAAAATCACATTTAAACTTTTGGATATATTTTTCTTTCTTTCTCTTTCTGCCTTTCTCTTGATGTAGCTAGAGGCGTTCTACTCCATCTTCACCACAGAGCAGCAGGATCATGTGAAGTCCGTGGATTACCTGAGGAATAACCATCGGCCCACTCAAGACCTCGACAGCCGTCACATCTTCAAATCAGCTCTGATGGATGCTTGGATGCCCGACGTCATGACAGACAGCATGGCCAGTGCTGCAGACACAGAATCCTCACGAGGTATAATGCCTTTCTTCCCAAAATCGGCCTGACCAATCAAGGAGGAAGACACTTTAATTTTATTTTTTTCTATGTTAATTCTAACCATTATATGGTAAGAGAATCCTATCATTAGGAAATACAGTAGTGAATTTGCTTTATTTATAACAATGTCCATGATCATTTCAGCAAAGTCTTTATGAATGTAACATCAGTACATTTCCAACTGGGACTGTGATTATTCAGTTCAGTTTTTTCTTCATAGACGTCATGTTTGGGTTTCTTCTCATTCATCTCATGCATAAAGTGCAAAGCTAGTTGTTTTTAGGATATCCATTGCTCTTGAGACAGACTGAATAAATAGGATTTATTAATGCAGTGACTACAGCAGTGCAGCGCTCTGAGCCAAGCCCAGTAACTGGGGGACGGTGTACTGTGTGCGTTAATGATAGCGTTGTTTTCCTCTCCGGCTGAGGGAATTGATTGCTATTGGTTGTGATGAAGTCTGGAGTGATGCAACACAGCCGAAAGGCGGAATAATCGTCATTAATATTCTCTCTAAAAATAAACCCGTACAAATGAACACTGTGTGGCCAAATAGCAATTCTGGTGTTTTCGAAGCAAACACTTTTGAAAACCCTTTGCAATCATTGTTTTTTTTTTTTTAAGTAAAAAAAAAAAAATGCTTTCCTTTGTGGCACTTTCCTTACACTTTAGTTAATCATATATATATTTACACACAGTGTATATACATAGTGCCCTCCACTAATATTGGCACCTTTGGTAAATATGAGCAAAGGTGGCTGTGAAAATAATTCTGCATTGTTTATCCTTTTGATCTTATATATAAATATATATTTATATATATATACACATGCATACATATATATGTATAAATAATTAAAAAAAAATTATACATATATCAGAGTTTCCGCTAGAGAAAAAATGGTGCCGGTCAAAGTGACCTGCAGAGTTTTCATTTTACGGACATTTTGATGATATGCCGGTCAAATATCGCCTCTTAATTAGTCAAGTTGAGGAAAACTGGAGGCAGGCTATGTAACTTAAAAAATGACATAATCAGGCCGTATTGAACGCAACATGTTTATTAGCCTAACTTTAACCTCTAACGGGAAAAAAAAACATGAACGTCCGATTGGCGTCAATCAACGGCAATTGTTTTTACTATGGTTTCACATTCATAGTTCAACAAACCAATCCCCCGTCCCCACATAAAATATCTGAATAGTAGCCTATTGTTTTTACTCAAGCAAACTTAATTATACACTCTCAGTATGTCTCATTTAGCTGGTAACATTTAAATTGGCCACCGTGAAATGACTCCTTGTCAAATGAACTGGAACAAACAAATGACTAGGCCTATAACATTGTCTCACGTCATTTTAGGCAACTTTTTACGCTGTTTTGCAGCGCTGAATTGTGCAGCTGCCGAGTTAAAATCAAAACTTTCCAGTGTCTCTCCACAACTTGCAATGCGCATAAGCCGCGTAAGGGCCTGTTCACATATCACGTCTTTTGCGCGCTCAAGTTCGTTATTTCAAGTTCGTTATCGCTCAAGGTCGCGGTGCAACGCGCTCGTTTTTCCAAGCGCGTCCGCGCCGCATCGAGATAAAAACATCTCGGTGTGGATTGAGGTAGGGCTGCTATATTTATTAAACGAAAATCTTAGTCTAACGGGAAAAAAATGCCGTTTTTTTTAAAGCTTCGTTCAAACGGATTCAGTGTTTTCTTTTTGTCATCTTAATTTGTTAATTATTTAAGTTAAAAAATATATATTTAGTGTTGGCCAATTTTATGGGGTTTTTTTGTATTATTTTATTCTGTTTTTCTCTGTTTTCACTGTCAGAAATACAGCAGGTAAGTGAAAATTTGATCTGAATCCAGGTTCTGTTGTTGATCTGTTCTGTATGCTGCTGTTTGCACTTTGCACGTTAAAATAAACCCTTTGATAAATAAAATAAAAAATGTTTGAAATGAGCATCCCTAGGCTACTGGATACATTTCGTTGAAATCACATATGAGGACTTCACAGGCTGTGGAGAAATGCAATCCTCCATAGCCACGGAGCGCTGTCATGACAGCGAGGGCATCACGTCGCAGGCTTACGGCATCGATAAGAGGAGCGGTGTCCGCAGACTCAATGCTTGTAAAATGGCAAATAATCCTTCTGATTCAGTGTATTTTTGCTTTATACATTTTAGGCTTATTCTCAAATTCAGATTGTGTTAGGGGGGCGGGATTATTAGGCCATTTTAATCGGACAATTTGACCGGAGAGATTTAATTTTGTCGGACATTTAATTTTTTTCCCGGCCAATGTCCTGTAATTACCGGACAACGGAAACCCTATATATATATATATATATATATATATATATATATATATATATACAGTTCATTCTCTAGTCGTTGAACATCGGTTGTACACTCGTTATTGCAGTGCATGGTGGGTTTGAATGAATGCACACAATATCATCAACTATGGTTTGGAGAAAGGAAACAAGGCAAGCACAGGATCTAAATACCGGTACATGAAGTCAACAAGTAAAACATAGGAACCAGAATACACTTCATACTAAGAGTCAATTGTTTAATTGATTTAATTAACCCACGACAGGGATTTAAAAAGTTGCATGAAAGCGACAATGGATAACTTGATAACTCTTGAAAATAAAAAAAAAGCAAATCATAAAGATTTGTACATTTCTGGATAAAGAATAAATGATTAGTTCATTCTTAAACTTTCAAGTCCTATTATATACCCTAATTGTGGAAATTGCTATGTACTATACGTACCTGTGAAGCACACAGCGTTATTGTCCCTCAGCACATCCAGTGCTGACATCTTAGCTTGTTTACTACATAACCCAAAAAACCGCCATGAGAATAGAGTCAATTTGAATCATCAAACTCAGCGTTATCTCTGCCGGACAGTAATGGCGGCAGTCATTAGCATCCTGATGATTGAACTGATGAAAATAATGGGCTCTCGCTGAGTCACCCGTGCTAACAGAGCTCTCGAGGCCGACTTCCACAGCAGATGCCCTTTCACTAATCACCCCCTCGTCCTCGTTTCACTTCTTGTGTTCTTGCGATCTGCCTCTCGTTTCACAGACATGTTTATCACAGGCTTGTTGACAGGCCGCTAATGCTGATATACACACATTAAGAGTAGAGGCTTTTGGCATAATGACCTTATCAAGCGCCACTTATGCGGTCCGCCCAACTTGACAAGAACACATCCCACCAAATGATTTGTGTGATAAGTGACGTCAATTGTGCAAATTACATCTGTTCGTCTTTTCAGTGGCTCTGTAGTCATAATTAAAAACACTTTTACTTTTTATTTTTTACTTTTACTCAGGTTAAAAGGGTATGAATTTAATAGGAAAAACATAAAGTTAAATCCATGCAGCAGTTAATGCATGCACTCTTGGTGACATTGAGCTGCTCATGTGGTTCAGATCTGACCTGCAAAATTTCTAATATTATCTGATTGGTCGTGATTGTCGCATCACACAGCAGATTCAGATTTTCTGAGGATGAATAGCTAAATACCTGCTAGAAAGCCTGGTTAGGGTAGATTTGATTAGGATTTTTTTTTTTTGCTGCAAAACAAACCTAGAGTTCATGTTTGTAATGGCTGTGACATCAAAAAAGCTCCAACAATGAGGTCACTGTAATCAGGATTTTTTTTCTGAAAAAAATAGCAACATGGTGAGACATGTTTTTGTGTGCATGATAACGCTCTTAAAAGCACTTCCTAACCCGACACAACACGATAAGATTACAGCGACAAGCAATTTGTCTGTCCACACCAGATGCGACATGACAGAATCAAAATCACAGCCAATCAGAAGAGCGTGTGGGCGGAGCCTCTCTGCAAGCGCACGGCACTCGCAATGAAACTGCTAAGGACATAATAAAATATTACACCATTTTAACATTATTAAAAACACACTGTGTTGACAGTATGAATGTTCTTGTTTCCTTTATTTTCAAGATCTGAGGTGAGTTATCCATTGTCGCTTTCAGTACTGATATGTTGAAATGATATTCAAACACACATTAGACTTAAGTCTGCTACAATATGTGTATATTATATTCATTTGAAGGCTTTTCTTTGCAAATATTGTTAGTGTATGCGGTTAATTAATTGTGATTTATTTGATTAAATTCCTTACACGATATGCAGATTAATGAACTTTTTATATCATACGTGAGTACATGTAAATGTAAACACTTTTGTGCATTTATTTCAAGTAGAATTTTAAAAGCAGCACTTTTACACTTCCGTTTAAAAGTTTGAAAACAAAATTATTGCTTTTATTCAGCAAGGATGCCATCAAAAGTGACAGTAACAACAACGTAACAAAAGATTTCTATTTCAAATAAATGCTGTTTATTTGAACTTTCTGTTCATTAAAGAATCCTGAAAATAATGTATTACAGTTTCCACGAAAATATTAAGCAGCAAAAAATGTTCAATAATAATAAGAAATGTTTCTTGCGCACCAGTTCAGCAAATTAGAATGATTTCTGAAGGATAATGTGACATTGAAGACTTGCCATCACAGGAATAAATTACATTATATTAAAATAGATAACAATTATTTTAAATTGTAATAATATTTCACAATAATACTGTTTTTACTGCATTTTTCATCAAATAATTCTGCCGTTGTAAGCATAAGAGACTTCCTGCAAAAATATGACCAATTTTTCCAACCCCAAACTTTTAAAAGGTAGTGTATTTTTACTGCAGTAATATTTCATCAGTACATCCGCATTTTAACTAGCATGTACTTCATCCACCACTGGGTATAGTAGTGCACACGGCCACAGCCAGGCAAGGCTGTTTGAAAAGCCTGGAGGCAGATTGAGATGAACTCATGTATTATTTTCCACTTTGAAGCAGTTTCTAGTGAGAACGCTTTGGTGACTCAGACAGCAATAAAAGATTTATTTTCACCTGGGGGCTGCAGTCGTGGACCTGCACGGCAGAGATCTGGCTCCGCTCCCGTAATTCCACCTGTTTATCTCCAATCACACATCCCTAATCAAATGAGAACAACTGTACCTTCTTCCTCCTTGTTTTTATCAGTCTTATCTCATTGCTCTGCTTCTCCTCTCTCTATCCAGTTTGCAGCAGCATCCCTGACAACATGAAGGTTCATCCACTGAACAGAACTGCACTTGTGTTGACCTGGGACAGACCGTCAGCTGTCTACCACCCGCCTATACTGGACTTCCTTGTCTCCTACAGCTGGGTTAAGGATGAAATGCCTTTTGAGAAGACCTTCACGCAGAGCAGTGAACACAGCACGGTAAGCTTCCCAACAATGAAAGGGCAAGCAGTTTGATCATTACAGAAGATCACATTCATTGTGTCAACCACCGCAAACCTTTAGCTCAACCGGTTATCCAATCACTGTGTTGAGGTTACATTTGACTAAAGATGTAAGTGACGCACACACAACTAGACCTTCAACCTTTTTCACCTTTTGGTCGATAGAGAGAAGAAGCCCCTGTTGATTAATATATAATCTTGAGTGTTAAATAACATGCATATAGTCCATATTAATGTTATGCAATACTGTTCAAAAGTTGGAGGTCAGTAAGATATTTTTTTCATTGATCAATTAAATTGATCAGTAGTGACAGTAAAGACTTTTATTATATTACAAAATATTTCTATTTAAAATAAATGCTGTTCTTTTGAACTTTCTATACATCAAATAATCCTGTAAAAAAATGTATCATAGTTTCCAGAAAAGAAAAATATTAAACTGTTTTGCACATTGATGATAATAATAATAAAAAGAAATATTTCTTGAGCACCAAATCTGTTTATTAGAATGATTTCTGAAGAATCATGTGACACTGAAGACTGGCTGCTGAAAATGTTCCCATCACTGGAATAAATTACATTTTAAAATATATTAAAATAGGAAGCAATTATTTTGAAGTAATCTTTAATTAATTTTTATATCAAATATATACAGCCTTGGTGAGCATAGACTTTTTTTTTTCAAAAACATTTAAAAAATGGTGATATCATTATTGATAATTATTATTAAAATGGTTATACATTTTAAGTATATGATGCATTTTATTTACTATATTTTAATGTGGGATTAACAATGAGTTCTTTGACTAAAGTCTTTAGTTTTAGTTGAAATTAGCGGCATATTTTGTTTGTTTCATGCATATATGTATTGGCTTCCCAAATAAGTTAAAATAATAATTGCAGTACCATTATGGACCCCTTAGGGGGATCATAGACCCCCTGCTGAAGATTCATGAGCTAGACAGAAAGCAATGTAATGGAACACCTCTGTCACTACATCTCCAGGATCTCGAGATGTGTTGTAGTGCCCAGACTTGTCGGCAGTTATCTACAACGAAAAAGATTAATAAGAGTTAAGACCAGGGTTATAGCAGTTAAATCAATGTTTATATGTTGAATAAAAGCCTAAATTCAGTCTGTTCATCATATAAAGCGATCATGTCTCTTCAGAAAATTTGGACTAAACCGCTTTATTCATATGGATCTCTTTATGAACTTTTTGAAGCATCAAAATGGTTGTTACGTAGCTGTCAATGGAGGGACAGAAAGCTCTGATTTCATCAAAAAGATCTTCATTTGTGTTCCAAAGATGAACAAAAGTCTTACGGGTTTGGAACGTCATGAGGATGAGTAATTAACGTCAGAATTTTCTTTTTTGGGTGAACTACAGTATCCCTTTAATGTTTGAACTTTATATTAGTTAGGCTAGCCTAGTATTAGTTTTTGCTATGATCTGACCAGGCCAGAAGAAAAAATCCTTAGTGTTGAGCCCCGAGTCCATATTTTTGTTTTTTAGTTAGTTAACAGTAATACTTGTTAATAATAATGATATGATGACAATTTTCTGTTAGTCAAAGAGTAGCCTAAACATGTACCGATTTGAACTGTACTGCAGAAAGACTGGTTTTTGTATAGACTTTTACTTTTGAGTCACTATATAGTAATATAGTGGTGCCAATATACAAAGTAGCACCATTTAGGCAATGGTCTCTTGCTACACATTCTCACTAAGCCCCCCTGAACATCAAATCCTAGAATTGCCCCCGATTAAGACACTATTGCAGACAGTGGCTCCTGGGCAGGGGGCCCGATTGGCGTGATGTGCCAGTTCAGTTAATTGGAAAAAATGTATATGTATATTTGTGTAATTTCACCCTTGATACAAAAATTAAAGCATGATGTCACTGCCTGTAGACAGGGTCTTGTCTTCTGGTTCCCAGCATAATTCTGATGGATGGGCTGCTCTCATCGATTTGATGGACTTGGACAGTATTTTGTCTTTTTTCCCTCAAGTCTAATGAATGACTTACACCCATGTCTGTCAGTCACCTTATTGGAGCAGCCTTACACACACAGTTTGCATGACAACAAGACAGTGTCCAGCCAGTTGAAGGATTTTTTTCTGATGAGTGCTGTCAGTCTTTTTTAGCCTTGGTCAAATAAGATTTGGATTTAGTTAAGGGATATAACTGCCACGGTTAAAGTCCAATTACTTTCTTTCACTCTACATACCATCATGACTCCCTCATCTTTTTGCCTCAACATTTACATTTTTATTTCAATTTTGAGCCCAGCACAGCACAGGTTGTGCCAGCGAATCTAGACCAACTTTGGGTATATGAAATTCAAATGAATATCTATCTATTTCTGGGAGACTGTGGATGTCTGAAAGATGGAGCAGGACATTGGAATAAATAAGTGTCAATTTATACAAATAATACCGGTAATGGCAAATGTTTAATTTGCTTTGACATTTCGGTTTTGGAAAATAACATCCTGTCGTATTTACTGTGTTGTGTAATGAGGTTTTTGGATTTGTGTGTAGTTGTTGAAGGGACACTCTGGTTGTGTCCAACATTCATGCTTAAATTAGAATTAATTGTGTTCAGTTGAAGACAGCTTGAAATCAATATTGAACGTTTGTGGGTTTTAATCTGTGTCTGTTGGTTTTGAGGCCATCTATATAAGATTGTAAAACTAAGTTGACTTTTAGCGGCTATACACATAGAATTTTGTTTTTGGAGCTAGACAATTTTTGTTCAATTTAATGCTCTCAAAAGCTGATTAATATATTAGATACATGATACTTTTTTGATGAATAGAAAGTTTAAAAGCATTTATTTGAAATAGAAATATTTTGTAACTATTTAAAATGTCACTTTTAATCAATTTAATGCATACAAATTTCTTCAAAAAAAATTTGAAATGTTTATCTGGGTATTTCATTCATATCTGCACACATTATATATACTGCAAAGGTTGTATGAGTAGAAGGAGATTCTGAGCGATCCAATTTCTTTCCAATAATCTATGAGTTGTACTGTTATTAAAATGTATGGTGTGTCGTATGTCTCCTGCAGAGGGCAGTCATCGCACTTGTGTCTCCAGATGTCCTGTATCTCTTCAGAGTGCAAGCTGTATGTCAAAGAGATCAGCGCAGTGATTTCAGCCAAACACTTTTATTCAAAGGTTTGTCTGATTTTATGTGGCTTTCTGTTCTTAAAAATAAAAATGATCAATTACTGCTGCTAACCAAGCCTTAAAGTCGGCATGAAACGTTGTGTTACATATATCCGAGTGAAACGGCTTCTCGATCTAGACAAAAATGTAGGGAAGGACTTCATTTTGTCCAGCCATCGGGAATAGATAAGACAGTTATGGTTTGCTATTGGTCGATCTCATGTGAGTGACAGGTTGCCCCGCCCTCTGGCCAGTAAACGCGTCGTCAGAGAAAAGAAGAGTTGTCGCTACAAGAGGAGGGGACGTTATTTATCTGATTAAAGATTAAGATTATTTTAAAAGAATAAGGCTACGTCTACATTAATCCGGATACATTAGAAAAGGGCATTTTCATTTCAAACCGCTCTCCGTCCACACTAACGTTTCCAAGCGTTTTTCAATCCACAGTTTCTTATCCACATTGAAAAGTCGGAAACCGCTAAATTCACCTTACTGCGCATGTGTAAATCCTCATAAAAGCTCACTGAGATGATACAGATGGAACAGACATAATAAAGTTCTCATGCTATTCTTCTGGCAGGATCAATTTCAAATTTATCCACTTGGGAAAGCGTTTTCAAAAAGCTTAGTTTTCACAGGACAAAAATGCTGTCTCAGTGTGGACGAAAGGCCAAAACAGAAATAGATGCTTTTTTAAATGAAAAGGCCTAATGATGTGCACAGATAAATAGTTTATAATAAATACTGCACTATTCCTTAAACAAACAAACAAGAATTGTCCATTTTGATTTCATGTCAACTCTAATATTGATTGTCACACTGTGTGATTTATTCTTCAAGCAAACACCACAAGGATATTTGAGGGGACAAGGATTGTGAAAACCGGAATGGTGTGTAACTGGTTTAATCATTTCTAAATCTGTGTTTTTGCTTGTCTACACGCATTGTAATTTTTCTTTTCCTCTTCTGCCCTGATTGTAGCCTACGTTGTCCCCCGCCTCTTCGGCAGACATGGCCCCTATAAGCTCAGGCTCCTCTACCTGGACGTCCGCCGGCCTGCCCTTTTCATTTGTCTCCATGGCAACGGGAATGGGGCCCCCATCCAGCGGAGGACAAGCCACTGTAGCATCTGTGGTGACCAGCACTCTGTTGGCAGGACTGGGCTTCAGTGGCAGTGTGATTTCTTCCCTCCCAGGATCATTTTGGCCAACCCACTCTACAAACTCAGGCCCCACGCCCACTCAGCATCCATCCACTGCTGAAAGCACCCCGTCTGAGAGCAACGTCCTCATCTCGGAGGACAGCACTGAAGCTAACAACAAACAGGAAGAAGACAGTGAAAGAGAGGAGAAGGAGGAAAAAGAGGAAGAGGAGGAGGAAGAGGAACAGGAAGAAGAGGAGAAGAAAAAAAGGGGGAAAGATGCGACAGTCAAGGACAAAAAGCAGGCCAAGACGCTGCCCCAAAAACCAACTGCCCCCATCCCAACTTCGAAACACAGGGAGCGGGAAGGGGAGAGGGCGGATGCTTACACTGAGAACTCTACATCGGCCCCTAGAATAGTGGAAGAGCAGGGACCCCGTTCCACTGAGAGGCCTTCTGGAGAGGGTTCATCAAAACCAACATGGCTGGAGGGTAATGACACTGCAGACATGCAGCTTCCCTCAGGCTCGACTGAGAACACCAAATTCACCAATGAGGAGAAGGCGCACTGGCCATACTACATTCACACTGGTAGGTGAGCTGCAGACTTACAGTCTAAAGCTCTATGCCAAAGATAAAACGGCAATAAAGTACACATGGTCAAAAATACAGTACCTTTTGAAATTAGTAAGTAGTGCCAAATCGTGTCCAAAAACTAAAATGTACATTACCTGAATATATATTATTAAGAGTATATGAATATAAATATATTTAATAGTGCTGTCAAATCGAATAATCACATCTAACATGAAAGTTTTTGTTTATATAATATGTGTGTGTATATATTATTATTTATATATATATATATATATATATATATATATATATATGTCTGTGTGTGCATGTCTGTGTATATATACATACACAGTATAATATATATATATATATATATATGTTTATAAATATATGTGTATATACAGTATATACACACACAGACATATATATAATATATATAAATATAATAATACATACACACACATATATTATGTAAGCAAAAACTTTTGTTAATCATGATTATTCTATTTGACAGCACTAATATTTAATGAGTAAAATATTTATAAATATAAAAATGTAAAATATGTATTATCTGCATGATATATTATCTTATGTGTCTGTATATGTATGTATTATTATACATTATTAAAATGTGTACACAAAATAAATATAATAAAATGTATAACATGCATTAACATATATAAATCTATATTTTTTTATTAATATATATTAGATACACTTCCGTTAAAAAAATTGGGATACAAGTTTAAAAACAAAAGTTTTATTCTGTAAAGACACATTAAACTGACCAAAAGTTGTTACAAAAAATATATTTCAAATAAATATTAAAGAGATGTACTGTGGTTTGCACAAATCTTTTCACAACTTTTTCCAACATTAATAATCATAATAAATGTTTCTTGAGCTCCAAATTAGCATATTCAAATTATTTCTGAAGGATCGTGTGACATTGAAGACTGGAGTAATGATGCTGAAAATTCAGCTTTGCCAACACATGAATTATTTCAAAATATATTAAGAACATTTATTTTAAATTGTAATAATGTTTCACAACATTACTCTATTTACTGTATTTTTTGATCAAATAAATGCAGCCTTTTTAATCAAAGACTTTTTTTTTTTTTAATGATTGCCAACTCCCAACTATTGAACAGTAGTGAATGTAAACATTATAAAATATATAAATATTATATATTAAAAAATAAATGAAATAAAAACTAAAGACTATATATGGATTATTGATATATATATATAATAAATGCTAATTGATATTTGTAATAAACTTTGCAAAGGAAGACGATACGTGTTAAATATGCATGAATTACATTTTTCAAGCATTTATACTAGAATAGACTCTTTCCATCTATTATTGAAGGGTATTCAAAAATATATATTTATATATTTGTTACCTTGCTCTGGTCCCCTTTGACCACCATGCAGAGAGGAACAGCATCTCCACTGTCACCCGAGACCCGGTGTCATCCTCCAGCCGGATGGAGTGGATCATCCCCCTGATGGTGGTCTCTGCCCTCACTCTGCTCTGTCTGATCATGCTGCTGGCTGTCCTGGTCTACTGGAGGTAAGCCATTGAATTAGCCATTGTCCAGCACATTGGTCTTAGATCATCTTGGGCCTTTACTGCATGGGATACATGCATGGGAAAAGATCAGTTCTCTTCATCTGCGTTCCTTAACTTCTACATTTGTCTATCTGATTTTTTTAAGCTTTGGTTTCTTCTGTACGAATGCATCACCTAATTAATATTCATGACAACATGTTTTATGTAGAGTAGATTTGTCTGGTCACGGTTGTGCCTGGTTTGTAAACAGTGTAAGGTCGCTCTGTCCTCTGAATCCGCACTTCATCTAACTCTTTCTACTCCATCTACTGGCCTTTATAACCCTGGCTCAGCTCCCTGGAGAGTCCGTGCCCCATCTGCCCGCCCTCTCCCGGACCGGTCTCAGCCCCATGGTAACCGAATTTTTCAAAAAAAAATCCTCCTATGGAGATTCCTGCCAAATACCACCATCCTCCTTTTCAGTCTTGTATCTGTATGTGAGCTAAGAGGTTGCAGGCCCCCTGGGGACCATGAGTCTTGTGCGGAGGGACCCAGCTGTGCTCCAATCTGTGATGCTGACTGGTTTGAGCATATCATTTAAAATGTGAGCACACAACAGTAACATTACATTAAAAGATAAATATTAAAACATTTTATATTTTAAATGTATGATATCATGACTTTTTTTGTTGTTATATTATTGTACTGCTTGTATGTTATTTTAGTTTAATTGTTATACTATTATAGTATTTATTAATATTTTAAATGAGCTTTTATTTTTTATTTTTTTTCCAGTTTTCATTTTAGTTTTAGTCATTTTAGTTCTTCCAATTCAACCTTTTTCAGTTATTTGCCAAGGCAATATTTGTAATTTTAAGGTTTTTAAGTTTATGTTTTTCATGTTATATTCCTATTTTATTTTATTTTAGCTTCTGAAAAAAAAAAAATTGTAGTCTTGGTACCTCAATTTAATCCTATTTATTTCAGTGTATTTTCAGTTTTAGTAAAAAAAAAGATTTTAGCAGTTTTAGTACTAATCGTATTTATTTCAGTTATTTGGCAAGGCAAGTTTTGAAAGTTTTTCCATCTACTATTCATATTTTATTGTATTTCAGCTTTATTTCGTTTAAGTTAACTATAACAACACTGGTCTTACATGGCCTTTACAAGCACCACAAATGTCAAGAATTTCTGCCTGCAAGTTACTGTACCAAGTGCAAAGCAATTACGTCAGCCAACAAGTCAGGAAAAGATTGAGAGGAAAAGATAATAGCAGTTTGATTTGATCATTTGATTGGTTTATAAGAGGTTGATCAGTGACAGTTAAAGTGAATGAAAGACTGAGTTTGCAAGATAATCTGTTAAGAGAGTGGACGAAAGACAAGTGACAAGACGCAACTGCTCCCCCGAGAATGGGACGGCAAACGTCTTTGTCAAGACTTTATTGTCAAATTTCAAGAACGTCAAGAACAAAGCCACCGAGTGAACAAAAGCCATTCAAAAGATATTCCATTCTCGTTTTTTTATAACTGGAGTTCATGAAAGTTTACCAGAAAGTATGATATTATTTGCTTAAAATGAAGTTATGATGTTGCCAAGGCGATAGGCTAATGAGAGGTTTATGTAGGCAGGGTTCCATCTGGATGGCTCAGAGGCTTTCAGTCTGCTCAGACTCACAGATGCCCATTAAAGACCAAAGATGCTGCACTCATTTCTACACGTACTGTACGCATGCGATCGCCTATGAGTTAGAGCAACTCCAGACTCGACGCAAAGACGCAGATGGGGAATGATAAGAGGTTATATTTATCTTTTTACCATTTGCCTATTTTGCATTCTCAAGGATTAGACCGCAGGGTCCAAAACTTCACTGAAGGACCCTTCTACACCATTAGTCTAAGGCCTCTAAACACGCGAGAGATCGGCCATAAAAAGGTCATTAGTGTGAGGTTCCTGTCCCCCCAGTCATCGTCTCTCCTCAATCCCCCTCCCTCATCGGAGCTCTACGAGCGTTCAACCCCTCTTTTCTTTCTTTTTATCTTACCTCTCAAGGATGACTAGCATCTGCTCATTGCTCTGCTTAAAGTACAGGTAGGGGCATGCTTATACAAATGCTTTACTGGGATTTACATGAAGCAAGTCTTCAATAAGGGAGGGGTTATACCATGTCTTTGTGCACTGAAAGTAAAAAATAAAAAAACGACAGATTTTTAAAAGATTTTTAAAGGCAGAAAGAGTTGTATGTGCAGAGTTTGGCTGGATATTTGGTATCATCGCTTTGATCTTAATGTGTATTATATGAGAACTAGACGTTTGTGTGTAGTGGCTAATGCATTTTAATTATGGAAATGTGCCAATGATAGTCTTTATTATGCATTATGAGTTGGTCTAAGTCAATACAAGTCGGTCGAGCTGATTCAATCATCTGATATTTGGCCTATATTGTGATTTTCTGCATTAGCAGATAACTATAACCACTCGGACAATTAACAGATAAACAGTGTTTATCGACTTCTGTTTTCAAATTCAAATAGTAAATTTATATTAATGCGATTTTGTGAAAATAAGTACTTAATAAATAAAATGTATTAATGTTAATAATAATATAAATAGTCAATTTTGAACAATATATTAAAATATTAAAATCTATAGACAGACTTATACAAGGATTTTCTGTTTTCAAATATTTTTAGAGTGAATTTGAAGTTATTTTGTGAAAATAAATACTTAATGAATAATAATAACAATATAAATAATCAAATGTTTTTGTGTAAGAATATTTGGATTAAGTTGTATTACGTCATGTATATGTACAGTATGTTTAGACAGAATGCTCTGTATACTCATTCTTCTTTTAGTAATGGACTGATATCAGAGTTGTGACTCAAATTTTATTGAACCGAAACACAGGTCAAAACACCCTTTGCTAACAAGATTGAACTGCATGTAAATTGTACTTAGATATTAAGCGAACAGTAATTCTCAGCAAGCAGGAGGCTTCCTCAGAATTAAGAAGCTTTTAAAATAATCATCCCGATTACCTGCTTTCTACTAACCGGGACGTTTTCTGTTCATAGGAGATTCTTCCAGACTGCACATTTCTATATTGACGACAGGAACTCCCCCAGAGTGATCCGCGATGACAGTTTTCCCATCATATCTACAGCGGGTGAGTCACTAAACAAACATAAATGAAAACACGAGGTTTCATAATGCAAGTACTTTTATTTTATGCCATTCATAGAAGTGAATCATTATCGAGCTAAAAAGTGGCTTCAGAATTTGTTGCATATTCAAAATACAGAGTTCTTTTAGTTTTGATTTCATCACATGTAGCCTTTGTGGAGAACGTAATCCCAGAATGGGAGTTGGTTGTCTATTTTGGGAGCAAAGCACCTCACTAGGTAACAGCTATATTCTGGAATAGATCAATAAGACATCAGCAAACATAGCAGCAGAGTGAAATGACGCTTTATAAATATACCTGACCAGCTGACAAATGGTTATTACAGGATGTTGTTTAATGTGCATCATTTATTTATTTATTTTTGTCTCATACACTTTTGTAATTTATGAGACAACGCTTCCCCGCCATTGACGGAAATTTCCAGCTTTCTGTGTTTTCACTGTTATACGTTAGAGGGCGCATCTTCTGACATCCTCTGAAAGATTACTGAAGCCCCTTTCACACAGCGCTTTGAACCCGGCAAATTGCCAGAGTGCCTTCTGTGTGAACGCAAACACAACCCGGGATTGATGCCGGGATCGATGCCGGGTTGGGGACCTAGTAACATTGCTGTATTCAGACCCGGAACACGCGCTGTGTGAACAAAAGCCAGAACCAATGCCGTAAAAGGGGTGTGTCGTAGTGATGATTCACTAACCTTTGCAATGACGTAGTTATCGTGCGACTCAGTTACTCTAGAAGAAAGTTTGTGTTCGTCATCGATACAAGAAAGAACGAAAAAATGTCTGCAAACTGGACTGAAGTAGAGACCCGTCACATCCAACGTCACGCGTCTTTCCGGAACATACACGGGTTGTGTGTGAACGCGCTCTGGTTCCGGCAAATCACTGGCAGTGTGAATGAAGCAGAATCAAACGAACCTGGGTCAAATCCCGGGTCACTTTATCCGTGTATTTTCCGGAATCTCTGTGTGAAAGGGGCTAGAATCTCTGGATTAAAACACAGGCAAAAAAGAAGCAGAAACAAGCAATAGCATATGTAAGCAGATGCATATGTAAAATAACGTGATCATCAACATTAAACAGCATGTTAAACAAAACTACCAAATGTTACCGGATAAAATGTCGACGCAGGACGAGCTATAGGACTGTGAAACTTTAGGGCTGTTGATGGACTTGATCTACTCCATTTCGATCATCGTTCTGAATCCGATCGATCCGGATGTAGTCTTTGGCAAAAAACGTTATTTTCACAGCTTTTTGCTTCAAATTTTGCTTTTTTATGAACCTTATGGATGAAATTGTATTGCACTCAAAACCTGTATGACTTACACTACCAACCGTATGTAAATGATTTCTTTCAAAAGATTTCTTTCATATAAATGCTGCTTTTACTTTCTACTTTCAACATTGATGATACAAAGAAATAAAAATGAAAAAGAAATGTATCTTGTGCACCAAATCAGCATTTTAGAGTTGATTTCAGTAGGATTGTGTGACAGTGAAGACTGGAGTAATGATGCTGAAAATTCAGCGTTGCAATCACAGGAATAAATTACGTTTTCAAATATATTAAAATAGAAAACAGTTATTTCACAATATTACTATTTTTACTGTGTTTTTGATCAAATAAAAGCAGCCTAGGTGAGCATGAGGCTTCTTTCAAAAACATTTACAAATCTCCAAACCTTTGAACAGTAGAGTCATTTCTTCCATGGAACAAAAAATGGATGTGTTTTGCTAAATTTTCACAATGCTCTTTACCATACAATAAAAGAGGACAGGCATATGATAGCTGTTTGTGATGAAAAATATTTTTTGAAAGTTTATTTTTAAGAGGAAACCCCCTTGAGATGTGACATCTCGTTTTCGAGGGGACCTCAAGAAAAACATACTTTACATACATACATACTAACAGAACAAAGACAAAAGCTCTCCATCACACCAAAACCACCCATATCTTCCCCAATCCAACCATTGTATATTAGGCAATAAACAGTTAAGGTCATTCATATAGACAATTGATAAAAAAAAAATATATATATATATATATATATATATATACACATGCACACATATATATATATATATATATATATATATATATATATATATACACATAAGATATTCATACACGCATATATATATACACATACATACATACACAGTACACACATACATACATCAAGCATGAAGAAAACAGTTGCACCTTGTATGCAAATAATTATTAAGAGACATCTTAAACTGGTGAAAAGAGGAGATCGATCTAAGAGACCTAGGTAAACCATTCCAGTCAAAAATATATCTTTTGTGTTTCGTTATGTGTTTAGTAAATAATGACAGAATAATCATTTTGGCTGCACTGGTCAAGTCAGTCACCTTTATTTATATATCGCTTTATACAATAAAGATTGTTTCAAAGCAGATTTACAGTAATAAACAGGAAAATAACGATTCAATTCGGCTGTAAAGCAGCTCTAAAAAGACAACAGTAATTATTCAGTTGAGGTCAGGTCAGTGTTGATTCAAAGAAATTAAAAGCACTATTGCTTTTAATGATCAGAATTCCTATCTTGCCGTTGTCTGAGTGGATGCATATTTTATGTTCTGTGTGTTACTGTTTCTCAGTGAACGAATGGAAAGTCTGATTGCTCAATTTGGGTAGTGCATGATTTTCTAAAATTGCATGAACTGCTGTCAGTATTGCCATTCTTTTCTCTCTCTCTCGCTCTCTCTCAGTTACTTTCCTGTCTTCCCTTCTCCTCGTATGATGCAGTCCAGCTCTTGACTGACAGGTCTATATAACTGTAAGCCAAAAGAAGTAAAACGTAGCCATTAATGTTTATGAGAACTCCGTTTGAGGTGATAGTTTAATGTCTCTGTCGTAATAGAGATCTCATCAACAATCCCCGTTAAATAGAAGAAGTCTGTGTGTGCATGTCTCAGTGATTTAATAAGACCGATAGAATCTCTTCTGTTAATGGTATAGACACTGAATACAGAGTGGGGGTTGAGTTGATGTGTGTTTGATCATCCTTCACAATGGTGAAGCAGTAAATGCTCCAGGGGATTCTGGTCTTTTTTAAATACGGTCCCAGCTGTGTGCTTCCATGGGCAGTAATGAACCATACCTTTGTATGGCCATCTACGTGACAATAGACCATCAGTCCAGACCCTTTCTTTGATAGATAACTGATGAGCTTTATATGACACAGATGTGACCAAATATCATCACTCAGGAAGTGAGGCCACAAAAGTAGGGCGTATGGATTTTGCCTCTACGTATTTTGTCATTTGGAACAAGGATGTTTTTGTCTTTATTTAAACTTTTATTTTTCAGAGAGGTTTGTTCCTTAAAAGTGACAGATTTAGACATTTTATAGTCATTTTGAAATGACAAATATTCATTTCATGAAAAGGTCTTGAATTAATAATTGAACTAATTAATGGAAAAACATCATACATTATTATATTTATCTGCATTGTATGTGTTGAGAAGTGTATGTCAGTTCCATTAATCTGATGTTTTTAGGTATATTATTAAATATTTTGTGAAACATGGTATTTCAGTGTATTTATTGAAAATATGTACTACTGTTCAAAAGTTTGGGGTCAGTAAGATTTTTCTCAGCAAGTACACATTAAATTGATCAAAAGTGACAGTAAAGACATTTATTATGTTACAAAAGATTTATATTACAAATACATGCTGTTCTTTAGAACTTATATTCATCAAAGTGTCCTAAAAAATGTTTCCACAAAAATCATTAATCGGTACAACTGTTTTCAACTGTGATGATAATAATAATATTTCTTGAGCAGCAAATCAGCATATTAGAATGATTTCTGAAGGATCACGTGACACTGAAGACTGGAGTAATATCTTACTGACCCCAAACTTTTGAACTGCGGTGTATGTCAATTCCATTAATCTGATGTTTCAGGTATATTTTTTAAGATTTTGTAAAAAAAATAATTACATAATATACAATAGTGTATTTGGGTATAATTTAATTTAATTTTATAATTTAATACCAATTTTAAAAAAATAAAAAAAATAATAAAATGATATTTTAGTAACATTTTAATAATACGCTTTTTTAATCATAAATATTTATATAATAGGTATTTTTAATGCAGTTGTCATCCATTTATATGAAAATGTTTGTGTTTAAATTGTCAGCTGTGGTATGATAGTATGTATGGTTTGTGTTTCAGATGACCTGGAGGCTGTGCCAGTCAGGCAGTTCATCAAACACATCATGGAGCTGTACTCCAACAACCAGCATGGCTTTTCTCAGGAGTTCGATGTGAGTATGGCCTTTGTAGTTGGAGCATGTGAGAATGTGTGTATGTGCTGTGTACATGTACCGGTGCTCCCAGTAGCACAGAGGCACAGATGGCTGTGGGAAAAGGACTAATTAAAGAGGAGAGCCTCATTAAAATCACTCCTCTTGCTGGAGGAATCTATGCAGGAATGCAGGAAAGCTTGAGCCTGGTTCATGCCCACAGCAAACATTTACAAGATCACAATCCGGTATGGACACATTCGAAAACAAGAACTGGGTCTCAGAAAAGATTTGCTTAAAAACTTTGACAATTACCAGTATCTGCGATACGGTAGGTATCGATTCGTTACAGAGGTGCTTTGTTTTACAGATATTGGAAAACGAAATCTGCACGGTAGATTAATATCTGCTTCATTACGGCTCACTGGGGAGCTAATTATTATGCTGCAGTATAAAATTTATTTCAAATTGCATTGATGTGACAATAATTAAATGATTTGGACAAATGGGGCAATTTATGTAAATACTAATCAAAGTGTGGCTAATTACTGGAATAATTAACTAATTATTTTGTAAATGAGTCCAGTAATATGGTCAACAGAAAAAAAATCTGATAGGACTGTATTCAGAATGAAAAAAACTGGTATGCAACAATTGTTCTCTTGTTTAAACCATCAAGTGGCATCCAGTTAATCATATCAGAGATACATATTTTAATTTGAATCCAAGTTGGTGTAAAAGTAAAACCTTTTGACAGTCGAATTAAACATCGAGACAGGGAGATTTTTTTAAATGGCTGCTCTTATTTCCATTTTAATTTGTCACATGGGAAATGGAAGATGAAAATGTGTGAGCTGCTGGGTTGTTTACTTACTATTTCGATCCGGGTATTCAATGCACACAGAAATCATGCATAACTCTGTACTGCAGAAAAGCAATTGTGGACCTAGCGTCGTCTGTAAGTTATAACTAATTTGAAATCATACCTTCCCCGCAGGAGGTTCAACACTGCACGTCTGAAATGAAGATTACAGCAGAGCATTCAAATCACCCAGACAACAAGCACAAAAACAGATACATCAACATTGTCGCCTGTGAGTTGTCGATTATTATGTGGCAAACATGAACATTCACCTTCTTCAACAAACTGTGAATTCATCTGTGAAGTGCTAGCGGCGCATGCAAGATAAAAGATATTAATATCCATCTCTCAATCTTGCATGCATTGCTAGTATTTCTAAATAGATTACATATCTCAAACAGTGATTGATACATCATTTATTGCTTTTTAATACCCAGATGATCACAGCAGAGTGAAGTTGCAGCAACTGTCTGGGAAAGACTCAAGGCACAGTGACTACATCAATGCCAACTATGTGGACGTACGCATTTTTATTACTAAGTGCATGTGTGTGCTTGTTGCTTTAATGTGTGTTTTATAATTAGATATTCTCCCTCAGGGTTATAACAGATCGAGGGCTTATATAGCCGCTCAGGGCCCTCTGAAGTCCACATTTGAAGACTTTTGGAGAATGATTTGGGAACAGAACACCACTGCGATTGTCATGATCACTAACTTGGTGGAGAAAGGCAGGGTAAGTAACTAATTCCACAAAGTTTATTTAAAGTGCCCCTATTATGCTATGTTAAAGGTTCCTAATTTGGTTTTGGAGGTCTGCTACAATAGGTTTACATGCATCAAAAAACACTTTCATGTTCTCATAATACACATTGCAGCTCTTTTCTCGCAGTGTCTGAAACGGTTCGATAAAGGATTCAGTCTCTCTACACCCCTCCTTTCCGAGAGCCTACTCTGCTCTGATTGGTCAGACGGCCTAGTCTGTTGTGATTGGTCTACCGCTTACAGCGTGATTCGGAAATGAAACGCTCATTACCATATCTGAATTTCAGATCCGGAGGCTTCCTCAGTGCTTGATACACAGTGATAATAACAGTAATGATGGTGTCGGTTTTATTGTATCAATTCCAGCAGGAGTCCTCATCCTTTTGAAGTGCATGCAAAGTGGATTTGCAGAAAACAGCATTTTCTCGACATGTCAACAACACGAAGCAAACTCTTCCAGTCTCAGCTGCAACTAAGTTTGAGGGCGAGTCAAAGTAGACATTGTGCGCAGGCAGCCAATGAAGACTATAGGTTGTCTAGGAAATCGTTTTTTTTTTTTTTTCTGAGACAATAACTCCATTATCCTGCACTTTGGACTTTGAAGCTTTGCGGACCTTTTACATTCACAAACAGCTATATCACACACAACATGAAAGGTTATATCTGAAAAAGCATAATAGTGGCACTTTAATATACATACGTACAAACATTGGCTTTTGGCTTGCTTAGTTGGGGACATTTAATATTCAATAATATTATTGATCAGCCTTACTTAAGGTGGACGTTGACGCAATTTTCTTTTAGAAACAAACTTTGTTGTATTATTTTCATGTTATCACTGAAGCTGCTTTGATACAATCTGTATTGTAAAAAGCGCTATATAAATAAAGGTGACTTGACTTGACAAACACTGTTTGAGAGCTATGCTGGAGGGCAAAAAAGCGCCCTTTTTTTTCAAATTCCATTTTATTTTTATATAGTTTTTCCCATTCAAATTTTTCTAGATTCTGTTGTTTCTGTATCTATTTTTGAAGATTCCGATTTTTTTAGACAAGCATTTTTTTTTGTCCCTTAATATTCAGACACTACTCCATATCACATTTTGATTAACTCATTCTACTTTGGATTTATCAATCCAAAATTTGCCAAATCCCATGATATTTCATGTTATACTATAAATTCCATTTTTATGACTGCTCTGCGGTTCTGTCCACATTTTCCACATGGCTGAATATGGCGCGTTTTTGGTGAACTATTCTGTTAATGTAGACTTTGGTGTTTTGAAATGCAAAACAGAAGATGTAATTGTATTTGTTGTTTTTACAGAGGAAATGTGATCAGTACTGGCCGTCAGAGAACTGCGAGGTTTATGGGAGCATAATGGTGACTCTGAAGAGTACTAAAGTGCATGCTTACTACACACTCCGGCATTTCATCATACGTAACACTAAACTGAAAAAGGTACATTTGAGCATTCATAGAGCATTTACAGAGCATTGTCATAGACCCTGCATTTTGACCTCTGAATTGTCTCTCTCAGGGTCAGAAGGGGAGGCAGAATGAGCGGCTGGTGGTCCAGTACCATTACACGCAGTGGCCAGACATGGGCGTACCTGAGTATGCACTTCCAGTCCTCAAATTCATCTCTCGATCTACAGTGGCACGCACGCCGGGCACAGGCCCCGTTCTAGTTCACTGCAGGTACTTTTCTATGGAAATATAAGCTCCGCCCACTGGCGTGTCAATTGCCAGTTTCAGTGATGTACTTTCTAGTTGTGCAGGGTTTCCCATTCCTACATCATTTTCAGCAGGGTTTTTGGAAGTGAGAGACTCTTTGCTTTGTACCAAAATGCAATGTCATTTTTATCAAACCATCACTCTCTCTGTGTCCTGCAGTGCTGGAGTGGGCAGAACAGGCACATACATAGTCATAGACAGCATGCTGCAGCAGATAAAGGACAAAGGCACAGTCAACGTCCTGGGATACCTCAAGCACATTCGAGCTCAGCGCAACTACTTGGTCCAGACTGAGGTTATTACCTGTTTGATTTAATACACTATATATTTACACAGACTCAAAATGCACACTTAAATCACTTTCGGAAGGGAATATTAGTGTACTTCTTACTACATACTGCATAATGTGCAGCATATACTGTTCACTGCAGACCCATTGTTACAAATTGTATGTAGAACTAATGTAGTATGCAATTACAAACATTTAAAAATGCACAAAATTTCATCACATGACCTCATTATTTTTACATTTTTTACAAAGCTATATAAATTGTTAATTTATAGCTGCTGATTTAGGTTGTAGCACTTAAATTACTAACTGTAAATAATTCAATTAAAACTAAATTATAAAATATTTAACAAATTAAAAAATATAAAATATTGATGGAAAAAAAAAAAAATTTAAAACTGAAATACACATACCGTAATTCCTCAAATAAAGGCCGGGGCCTTTATTTACCTGAACTGCAGATGGTAGCCGGCTTTTATTTGAAGCAGGCTTTTATTAGAGGCAGGCCTTTATTTCTAATTCGCGATCCCCGCCCGCCCGCCAGCCAAGTTTCCATGGTGACGCGTCATGCTTGGCACGTGTTCACCACAGCCAAAATAGCGCTATATGACAGATGTAGCGCTTTTATTTCTAAATATTAACAAACTTGCTTACCATGTCATCAACTATCTTCTATTCTGACTCTCAAATCCGTGTAAGTGAGTTTGTTTTGTCGTTTAAAACCCTTTATAAATGATCTTGATCTGTAACGTGAGATGGGCACCGCAGTTCGGAGATTCCTGTTGTATTTGTTAAGTTACAGCGCGTGAATTCTTCAGTTTCTCCCGAAATACATGAAAGTAAGTGGCCGGTGAACTGGGAGAAGAATAGAGTAAACTTTATAGTTACTTACACTGTGTATCTGATATGAATAAAACACGTCGCCAAATATATTTGAATGGATTGTTATTGCTGCTTCCATAGACACCATTGTGTATTTTACAAACTATAAATGTATTGTTTTGCTATAAATCATATCTATTTAAATGTCTGAAACCTAAAATAAACATGTGGTTAAAAACACTTAATAGTTGTGATATATGACAAGCGCTGAGCGCGTCCGTCTTTGAGTGTACATTCATTTAAAGTGTACCTATTCACACTATTTTTTCCCCGGCCTTAATTTGAGACCGGCCTTTATTTGTCCGCGTTGACCACGCCCCCGGCCACTATCAGAGGCCCGGCGTTTATTTGAATACCGGTCTTTATTTGAGGAATTACGGTAAATGAATCTGTAATAGTAATATTTAAAAAAAAGCACATAACAAAAATACTAGAAATTAAACTAGAATTAATACTGAAAACGTAGAAATAAAAGCAAATTCATAATATTAATTAAAAAAAATTATAGTATATAAATAAGTATTAGTACTTGCATATTTGCAACACTGTTGCATATTTAAGAATAAAAAAGGCTATTTTGCAATTTTTTTAATTCCATTTTGTGTTTGTCCAGTCAAATTACTTTGAATTTGTCGTACTAGAATTGTAAGGTCATGTCAAGTGCATTGCATTGTGGGATACAGTTTGCAGTGTTTTCTGATTGCATACTGCACATTTTGGCATGTACTGTAGTACGCTGTCTGGATGTTACATACATACAGAAAATTCACATGCTGTTCAAACGCTACACACTGCATACTGAAAAAAATTATTTGTAGTAGGCCATGTCATTCTGAACATAAACCCATATTTATTCATAAATATAGTGTTCAGATGTCATTACTAATGCAAAATGGTTTGTCTTAATGACTATGTGTGACCTACAGGAGCAGTTTATCTTTATCCATGATGCAATAATGGAAGCTGTGCTTAGTAAAGAGACTGAGGTTCCTGCTTGGCAACTCCATAATTATGTTAACAGCATTCTCACCCCGAGCCCAATGGGACAAACGCGCATGGACAAACAGTTTAAGGTCTGGACTACATGACTCTGTTGTGTCTCTATGCCATTGTATAAAGATGTTTTTCTCAGAACAGTTAGACGACTAACCTGCTCCTCCTTGTGGACGCTCTTGTTAATGTTCCTCCAGTTGTTGACGCAATGCAATTCTCACCTCACGGAGTGTTTCAGTGCCCAGAAGGACTGCAACAAAGAGAAGAACCGCACCTCAACGGTCTTGCCAAGTGAGTCGCTAAACCTTCTAAACCCATATATCAAAATCAACACTCCAGCTTCTTGGCAAAATAGACTTTGCTGTATTCTCAATATACAGTGTAGCGCAGTGTAGTAGCACAATTTACTTTAACAATAAATACTATTTAAAATGCCCCCCAAAAATGTGTGTGTGTATATAATTATACTTATAAATGTACAGTAAAATATATGTTGTATCTCTATATTTTTACAGTGCATTTATAAGTTGTATTTAATGTTCATTTAACATTAGTATTTGATTTCATTTATTAAATAGATGCTCCAAGGATTTTTAACTATAGTAACGAATGCCTACGAATGTGTTATTTTACTATTATTTATATAATATTATTGTATTGATTAATATTTTTAATAAGAATTTTAATTAGATATATTTTCAGTTTACATTTTCATTTGTTTTAGGGATATTTGTTATAAGTTTTTGCTTTTAAAAAAATATTTCTGTGTAGCTTTAATTTATTTTGATTTTCATATTTTATATATGTATATATAGTTACAGAAAATTATTTTTAATCTTTAAGTCACAACTACAAATTGGTTTTAGAGTTGGCTTATATATATATATGTATATATACCGGTGTGTGTGTGTGTGTGTGTGTGTGTGTGTGTGTGTGTATTGTTTAACATAAAATATAACATAAGACAGGTCATTAAGAATTGCAAACAATAGTATTTTAAAAACACATTGAATGAATGATACAATACAAGGTTTGGTTTGTTGTGAAGGTTACAGTGAGTTGTTTTTCCCCACAGCGGAGCGGGCACGGGTGGCACTAGCTCCCCTCCCAGGGGTAAAGGGAACAGACTACATCAACGCCTCCTACATTATGGTAAAACAATAAGACTTTACTGGAACATTATACATTGTTTTGGATCATATTTAATAATGCATGGAACATGAATAATTTGCCTACCGGTGTTTTATCTCTTCATCTGCTTGTCTCATCATTTGCTGTGATTTTCTTGTAGAATGAAATCAATGTTTATCCTCTCACAGGGCTATTACAGGAGCAATGAGTTTGTCATTACCCAGCATCCTCTTCCCCACACGACCACAGACTTCTGGAGGATGATCTGGGATCATAACGCTCAAGTTATTGTGATGTTGCCAGACAACCTCGGCCTCGTGAGTACAGCGTTAAAGAGCTACTAATGAACATGAGTTTTTAAGTGGATGCTTGCTGCGTTATGTAACTTATGTTCTTTTTATACATATTCAGTAAGTTCTGTTAATGCACTCTAAAACATTTCATTCCAGCGGGTTATCGTAGCACTTACACTTCAATTCCAATTGAATTATTACCTTCTATAATACTGTTAACTTTTTTAAGAAACTATATCTAAAGAGCACCCTCAATCTAGTTATAAAATCATTTGTATTTGCTTGTAAATTTATAAATATTTAATGTGGAAATAAGTTCAATTATAAATTACTAAAAATCTATATATGATATGATATGCCCTGCTCTTCTCTTTATAGACTGAGGATGAATTTGTGTACTGGCCCAGCAGAGAGGAGCCCATGAACTGCGTAGCCTTTACTGTCACCCTCATTAATACTGACAGACTCTGTTTATCTAATGAGGAACAACTCGTCATCCATGACTTCATCCTGGAAGCCACACAGGTGTCTCACGCACTACACAAGCATGACTCTTAAAAAGGAAATTTGCATGAAGTCAGTTTGCTTGATTAGACGAACTTTATGTGGACATATTCATTTCTGCGTAAGTATAACATGCTTATACAACAGGTTTATCTTTGCTGTGCAGGACGACTATGTGCTAGAAGTCCGACATTTCCAATGTCCAAATTGGCCAGATCCTGATGCATCCATCAGCAGCACATTTGAGCTTATAAACATCATCAAAGAAGAGGCCATGACGAGGGACGGTCCCACCATTGTGCATGATGAGTGAGTGCCCTGTGTGTGCATAGAACATGAGTAGTGGCGTAGAGCCGCTTTTCCACTGTCAGGCCAAACCATTCTCAATGCTTAACCTTTCCATTCCGTGCCGATCCGGCCCAGCCGGCACGGGTACGGTTTCATTTTCCACCGTGGGGCTGAAAACCGAGCTGGAATGTAATACAAATGCCTCAGTCGTTGCCAGAGGTGGACAAAGTACACAACTCCATTACTTGTGTGAAAGTATAGAGACTTCTGGTCAAATATTACTCTGTCATAAGTGAAAGTTGTAAAGACAGATTTTTACTTGCTTTAAAAAGTACTTAAGTATCAAAAGTAAATCTTTTTTTTTATGTCAACGCATTGTTGTATGAATGCATGCTGTGCCATCATGGTGGTTTAAGCCAGTCAGTGATGCTCCATCCGACATGCATATGACTACCTTGGACTCATTTAAATACAAAGTCGAAAACATACCATAAAAGAACGGTTTCTACAGTGTGTTTATTTGACAAGAATATGCTAAAGCATATTTCTGAAAGGACTTCGGTTAACATTATTAGCCCAACTACGTTTTTGCATGCAACTAACATCATTGTCGAACCTTACCTATGCGTTAGAGGTGTATCCACAAGGCTATGGTAACTTGTTGGGCAAATCCATAAAAAAATCATTTGAAATCATTGAAATTCACGTAAGAGTGATTACTGATAGGCTGTCTGCTTAAAAACACAATCACATTAGAAGAAAAAAATCATCCTCTGACCTTCAGAGCTGCTACATAGTAACGTCTTTCGAGGACTTTGATAGAAATGTAGTGGAGTGAAAAGTACGATATTTGTCTTTTAAATGTAGTGAAGTTAAAGTGGTAAGTTTCCAGAAAATATAATACTCATGTACAGTACAGTTACTCAAAAAGTGTACTCAAGTAGGCTACAGTACTCAGGCAAATATACTTTGTTAGTATATTTACTGTCCATATACTGTCAAATATACTGATATACAATATACAAATATACTGGCAAATATACTGTCCACCTCTGGGGTAACGCAAGAGTTTACAGACGGTATGAGATGTAAATAGCGACCGCGTTATGGAGGATGATCAGATCTTTGTACTACGAAGTAACTGTTTACTTCACTCCAATAGCGCGCTTCGCCACCTACACAGAAACTGGTAGCCAGGCAAGTGACCAATCCCGAGTGGAGACATCACCACGCATTCTACCAGCATGGTTACCGGTTTGTAACCGTGCCTGCCAAACCAAGCTCAAGTCGTAATATAACTGTATCCATTCCTTACCGTTCGGCCTGACGGTGGAACAGCGGCATATGTAACCAAAAGCAGAGCCTCATGGATTGTGTTTTACAGGTTCGGGGCAGTTTCTGCCGGGATGTTCTGTGCTCTGACCACACTCTCCCAGCAGCTGGAGAACGAGAGTGCTGTGGATGTCTATCAAGTGGCCAAAATGATTAACCTAATGAGGCCTGGTGTCTTCACTGAAATTGTAAGTTAACAAAATGTAACCTCATCACAAAAGTCTGCCTGATGATGAAATTCAATTTAGAGAGGTCATTGGGGTCTCGTGTGGAAGTTTGACGCAGTCTGATTCGAGTTCCAAAACCATTTGAAAATGTTATGTTCCTTCATTGCATTTATTTCCTTTTTTTCTCTATTTTAGGAGCACTATCACTACCTTTACAAGGCTATGCTCAGCCTGGTTAGCAGTAAAGACTTCAGACTTGGCTTCAGCTACATGGATGCTGGGATAGTGGTAACGGATGAATCCAACCAGGCTGAGAGCATGGAGTCCTTGGTGTGATGTTTCCAGAAAATGAAATGGAACAAAGTAGTTCCTTGAACTTTCCATGAGGCCTTTTTCCCCAGACTCTTGGTGAAATGAAAAGAAAAAACAACAACAAAAAAGAGCTTTTATATACTGATAAAAATAAATTCTTTTGATATTTATTTTTGCTGCTTTTTGTTATCCTGCTGAGCGCCACAAACTGCTCTCCAAAACACGTGCACACAGACACACACACCGTCTACTTTGCACTACACTGTCAGTGTTACAACTTGATGCCTAGCTGATTATTGATAATTGTGTTGAAACCGTTTCCGAGTATCACTTTGTTCTTGACGATAAAGTCTTCAGACATTTGAGGGTGATCAGTGACAGCACATTAACACACACATCAGCCTCATACCCATGAAAACTGTACACAGAAAAGCTCCAACTTAATGCTCATCATGATGCGACTTTTAACCGTCAAGCATTGTGACTTGTTAGATTAATATGTTCTTTTTTTTATTTATTAAGATATGCCATTTTATGTCTAACTTATATACATTATTTCAGTGTGGTATCATAACAGCAACTGTGAACATATATTGTTATCAGTAGCATTTCTATGGTTTTGTAATATATAAAGATATTGATCAAAAAATCTCATCTCGTTTCCTTCATTTCAGTTGTCATGTTTCCAATGGGCATGCTCAGTACTTCCTCCAACAGGTATTTTCCTGAAAAAAAGATGACTGTGACTGTTCTGTTTACACTGGTATACAGGGACAGGGACAGGTGGTTTAGATCGTACCAATCAGACCATTACTATTTTGTCTTTTTGAACGGAGAAAAATCTAGATAACGTCAGTAAATTATGGAGTGCCACAAGGATCTGTGTTAGGCCCTCTGCTATTTTCAATAAAGAAAATTCTGATTAAATGATTCTATAACAGATTAGGACATAAATCTGAGAATTCGTTTGAGGAAGGGGTGAGATACTGAAGTAAAAGTACTCCACTTAAAACTACTTGATAAGTTTTTAAATATAAAATGCTCATGTATAGTCAATGAAATGACACCAATGAAGATACTCACCTGATACACAGATGGATGTTATCGTTGAACAATAGAGGATCAACATTCTGAGAATTTTTTTTTTAATTCCCATTAAAATTCTCATGTATAGTCAATGGAACAACTCGGATGAAGATGATCACCTCATACACAGATGGAAGTTAGTGTTGCTTTGGCCATTAACCAGTATGATTTAACACATATTACAACTCTTTAATGTTTTGCTTTAAACAATCACAAATGAAAGAAAAAGAATGTTGTATACTATGCAGTACATATTCATGTCCCCATTAAAAAAATGGAAACACACGCAACTTATTAGGAACTTTTCCAGTTTTAAGCCAAACAGAGTCTTAAAAAAACAAGCTGATAATAACTCGCCTTAACATGAGAATTTGCTTTTTGTTACAGTTGACGGCACCCATTGACTTCCATAGTATGTTTTTTCCTACTATGGAAGTCAATAGGTGCCGTTAAGTGTCTGGTTACCAACGTTCTTTAAAATATCTTCTTTTGTGTTCAACAGAAGAAAGAAACTCATACAGGTTTGGTACAACATGAGTAAATGATGACAACATTTTCATTTTTGGGTGAACAATTCATTTAAGTAGAAAAATTAAAAAAAACTTTAGGGAAATGATATTAAAAAAAAATATTAAACACAGATCTAGACAAACACTATACACAACACATCATTGTGCGTCAAGTAAATAACATGGATATTATACGCTACTCATTTCTACCACTAGGAGCACTATATCTCTGGGACCAGTCCACTAATACACAGGGAACGGGCGCTTTTGCTTTCATCGGTTAAGTGTTTTAGTTACACAAATGACCGCCATCTCTGTGCCACCTACATTGTTTAGAAATAACACTTGTTGTTATTACATTGTATGCATATATCTTCAAGCAAAGCAAACATGATGGCATACCAACAATGTTTATTTTTCCCTTCTCTCTACCCGTGCACATGTAAAAGTGAGCTCGCCCACGTGTGACGTATTTCCTTCATGACTATGTGATGCCATCTTGATACGAAAATAGTGTCGCATGAGTTGTATGATACGGAATATTATTGTCTTGCTATTATATACGAAGACTGCGTTATTTTGCGTTATTCTAATTAGACTATAAACGGACACTGTTGAGAGTATCGTTCTCCGTGAGCGTTGTGTTAACTGGTTCATTCATTGATCCTAACAACAGTCACATTTTTTTTTCTGAACGAGGAGCGTGGTGGCGCTAACAAAGGAATATCTGGATCCGAGCAGTTGTTCATTGGTAGGGTTAATTGTATTCTTTTCATTATAATACGCACACGAATATGTATTTACACCGCATATTGACCTATTAGTTGTCGGTTGAGGCAGTATTTTACTGTTGCTTAGCAATAATGATTCGCGAGTTGTTCGCTAGCGCTATGTACTGAAGTCGCGCGCACGGCCGTCAGCTCACATTACAACTAGCGGTAAGATTTTGATTCACCCTAGTGACTCGATTCTTTTGCATCTCTTCACTAGAAAGATTCATTTAGTGACACTTTTGCTATTTACATCGTAATGACAAATGTCCTCTCTGCGGCTTACAAGTGGAAATACTACTTAATTCCATATTAAAATTAGTCTCTACAATTCTACCAAGAAAATGCTTAATACAGATCTGTCATTTTAACAATAATAACCTACATTTCGATTTTCAATAACGTGTTTTCTTCACGAACGTTGTCTCGTTCAGTTCCGTTTTGACTTGTTCACACTAAAAACACTGACTCTTTCAGTGAAGGGGCGTGGTCATTCCGCGTGTCCAACCAATGATATTGATCCTTCACAGCCCGGACTTGATTGCTATTGGTTCGCTATAGTCAGTGAGTCTTTGAATACAGGATAACAGTCAAAGATACTCAAGAGAACGATTCGATCAAAACAATTCTTCCACGATGGAAGCGCCACAAATTACATTTACTTACCAACAGCTCGACTCAGGAGAGATGGCCGAGATGTACATTCGCGTCGCGGAGGAGGAGAACGAGGAGCCGATGGAGATCCCGTCGGAGGACGACGGCACGGTGCTGCTGTCCACGGTGGCCGCTCAGTTTCCAGGGGCTTGTGGCCTGCGCTTCCGGAGCCCGGTGTCTCAGTGTATGAGGGGAGTTCGCTTGGTGGAAGGAATCCTGCACGCTCCCGAAAACGGCTGGGGAAACCTGGTCTATGTGGTCAATTACCCCAAGGGTACGTTTTATGTTCACTACAAGAGGCTTCGGACGTACCTAATATAAATATGAGAAAGGTTTTGAGAAACATTCTAATAATGGTCAAAATCATGTTTTATTATGTAAAATGACTTTATTAACCCTAACGTTTCCCCCTCGGAGGCTAAAGAGCTCATTGTATGCATATTAGGGTTAATTTAGGCATGTGCTTTATAGTTTAACACTGAGGTTATGTCGAAACCATAGTTGAGCACATTTGGATGTTGCAAACATGTTCTTCAGTATTTCTTTTGTCTATCTTTAGTTGTAAAAATGCAATGCATTTTGATTTAATGGGGTTATTTTAGTCGCATGAATGGTTTGGATATGTAAACATGTAACAAGTGAACTTTTCTATTCTAGAAACGGCTCTGCCAGATAATAAGAGGAAGATGGATGAGATTGATGCTTCTTCTGCAACAAAGATCAAGAGAGGAGATCAGAAGACTTCAGATCTGATTGTGTTGGGTCTGCCATGGAAAACTTCAGAACAAGACTTAAAAGACTACTTCAGTACGTTTGGAGAAGTCATCATGGTGCAGGTAAAACATACTGATATAAATATAAGATGTGATCGTCTTTGTACTGTCATATTTTGGTGAAAGCTATCCAGCTATTAAAAATAGAACTGCACTCGACTGTCATTCTTGAAGTCAGATTAGATCTGGTATGAATTCAGTTCTTGATTCTGTTACACTAGGTCAAGCGGGACGTAAAGACGGGAAATTCAAAGGGGTTTGGGTTTGTAAGGTTTGGTGACTGGGAGTCTCAGGGTAAGGTGATGTCGCAGCGGCACATGATTGACGGCAGGTGGTGTGACTGCAAACTACCTAACTCTAAGGTTAGTGTCTTTTTTTTTTTTCAAAGTTTGGGGTTAAACATTTTTTTTTAATGTTTTTGGAAGAAGTTTTTTATGCTCACCAAGGCTGCATTTATTTGATAAAAAATACTGTTAAAAACAGTAATATTGTGAAATTAAATGTTAAAAAATTCGAATGTTTTCTTGTGATGGCAAAGCTGAATTTTCAGCATCATTACTCCAGTCTTCAGTGTCACATGAAATCATTTTAATTTGCTGCTCAAGAAACGTGTCTTATTATCATCAATATTTTTGTGGAAACCATGACACTTTTAAAATAAATTTTGTAACATTATGATTGTCTTTACTTTACTTTGGCCAATTTACTTTACAGACTTTTGAACGATAGTGTATATTAGAGCTGCATGATTTATCATTAAAAGACCGCAATCAACAATTCACCTGTGTCTATTAAACCTTTGATAAAATAACACTGGAACATTCAAATCTGTTTTGGCGCTTCCGCTGAGCTAGAGAGATCAATTGTTGAACTTGGCGCTTCAAATAACGCTTACTATATCAGTTGCATCTTTACGCCACCAGGTGGTGACAAGTGACTGTTAAAAAAAAAGTGTCATTGAATCATTCATTCAACAGATTCGTTTTAAAAAGCTGATTCATCAAGAAATGAATCATTCATTCAAACACTGTTTTTTTTAATTGTTCAGATTAATTAAAGCTGCAGTCCGTAGCTTTTTTGGGTGAAAAATTATCCAAAGTACATTTGAGCAAATACATAACCAGCCAGGGTTCAAAACTATCTGCTTGCCTTAGCTCGATTCAAAACGGTAAGCTTGTAATAATGTTTTTAACTCCAGTGGTACTGGTGGATTTCCGCGGGAGATTCGAGCATGTCTTTGCGTCATTACGTCACATCTGTACACAAAGGAGTCTCGGCTAGTAGGCTATATTGCGTGTGAGGATGTTGGAGGTGGAGATGTATAGCCTTTTCTCACAGCACTTGATATAATTAAACTTATCAATTTGATGGCGGATCCAAAAAGGTCCAAACGACAATCACCAGTGACAACTGGAGACTCACCCGTTGTAAAATGCAAAAGACTTCTGAGTGCCTACAGAAAAAAAAGAGACTGCAACCGGGCCCACTCGAAAACAAGGATAAATATCGGAAGGGCATTACCGTATTTTCCGCACTATAAGGCGCACCTTCAATGAATGACCTATTTTAGAAAAAATTTCATATATAGGGCGCACCGGATTATAAGGCGCATAAGATACTGCAGTCAAACGTTTGACTGGGTTTGCGTTATGCATCCACTAGATGTGCTAAAGGGAATGTAGCGAGTGCGTGGCGCCGGAGGCGAGGCGTTTATTAGTAAGCTTGAGCACGCTGGGGCGGGCACGTAACTTACATTCGCAGCCTGACTGCTGACAGCAACAGCTGGCTGTTTTGAATGAGACGACCCGGTTACTGTGAACGGGGAGCGCTTTATGAACATTCTGTGACGCGCGAGCAGCGCTGGGGACAGTGTGTCTGTTAGTAATGGTGTGTAGACACCGAACGCGAATAGAGCGTCAAATACGCGTCTATCGCGTCTAGTTAGACGCTTGAACATTCGCTCGAGTTCAAATTTTTCAACTCGCGCGGAAGACATTCGCGGCAAACGCATCGCCCAATTCGCGTCATTCGCAACGCCCGGCGCGAATGATGCGTCTATTCGCGTCTTTGCATTGACTTTGTATGTAATCTACTCGCGCAAATAATTAAATTCGCTTTCGGTGTGAACACCATAAGAGTGAGCGCTCGTGAGCGGGCACGTGACTGACAGCTGCACACTCTCCTCAAACATTGGATTCATCCGTGCTGTGCTGTGTCGAGGCACAACTCACGTAAAGCTGATAATTCCGCGAATGACTGCAATTGCAGATTTCGAAACAGAAATGGCGACAAAGAGGAAAAACTGCGGACTGCAGCTTTAAGCTATTTAAATAGAGTGCAGCAATTAACATTTTGTAAGAACCTCTAGTAAATGACATGTTTTGTTGTCTATTCAGAATCGTGATCTCTATTTTAAACAGAAAAAAAATTGTCATTCTCATTCAGAATTGTGCAGCTCTATTGTATATGATAAATTGTTACTTTTAATCAATTAGATTAAAAATGCAGTGTCAGGTATTCACTTTTAGGGTGCTAAACAAAATGATGTGTCTGAACATTTAACAGCAAGGTCCAGATGAACCAATGAGGAGCAGAAAAGTATTTGTGGGCCGTTGCACAGAGGACATGAGCGCTGATGAGCTCCGTCAGTTCTTCATGCAATATGGGGAGGTCACAGATGTCTTCATTCCTAAACCATTCAGAGCGTTCGCTTTCGTCACCTTTGCAGATGACCAGGTAAGCTATTGTTTTTTTCTCGTTGATCTTAAAGTGCCCTGTTCTGCTATTTCAAAGGTTCCTATTTTTGTTTTGGAGGTCTCCTGCAATAGGTGTATATGAATCCAATGTCAAAAAAACACTTTCATTTTCTCATAGTGTACATTGTAGCATCACCTCTTTTCTCACAGTGTCTGAAATGGTCAGACGACCCAGTCTGTTGTGATTGGTGTGGAAACAAAACTCCCATTACCATATCTGAATTTCAGCTCTGGATCTTCCTTAGCACTGGTATACACAGTGACACAAACAGTAATGATGCAGTCGGTTTTACCGTATCAATTCGAACCCTAGTCCTCATCCTTTGGAAGTTCAAATGCAAAGTGGATTTGCTTTCGCAGTGTAGAAAACAGTGTCTTCTCAACATGTCTACAACACGAACCAAACTCTTCCAGGCCTTGAAAAAGCACAATGGGGGCACTTTAAGGTGATAACTCAGGGATAAAGACCTGTTCACAAAAAACTAAACTAAACTAAAACTATAAAATAAATAAAAATAACGCAAGATACAGGCCACGTGGCTAGATTAATTTGCTCTTTGTGTGAATACGTTCATATGAATGCGTTTCAATTCAAGGTCTTGTTTGTGGTGATTTTTCTATTGGTATTTCTATTTACTTTTTCAGCATTCAGGAATTTGTTTAATATTCTATTCTGGATGGATAAATCACCTGTTCATGCATTTCTGATCAAAATGAATATTTTTCATCTTTCCTCCAGGTTGCCGCATCCCTGTGTGGAGAAGATCTGATCATCAAGGGCATCAGCGTGCACATCTCCAACGCTGAGCCAAAACACAACAACACTAGGCAGATGATGGAGCGGGCAGGGCGCTTTGGGAATGGGTTCGGAGGTCAGGGTTTTGGAGCCAGCCGCAGTGGCATGGGGGGTAGTAGCTCCAGCAGCTTGGGAAATTTCAACAATTTCAATCTCAACCCAGCCATGATGGCTGCCGCCCAGGCTGCCCTGCAGAGCAGTTGGGGTATGATGGGAATGTTAGCACAGCAGAATCAGTCAGGTGCGTCTGGCACTAGCACGAGCGGCGCTAGTGCCACTCGGGACCAGCCCCAAACATACAGCTCAGGGAACAGCAACTACAGCAGCTCAGCTGCTCTCGGCTGGGGCTCCGGCTCTAACTCCACCCCAGGTGGTAGTGGGTTTAACTCCAGCTTTGGGTCTGGTATGGAGTCTAAGTCGTCAGGGTGGGGTATGTAAATTGGTTTGTGTTTGAAGTGTTGTATTTCTAGCGCGTTTGGTAAGTATTTTCCGAGAGACTTATCTTGTCACGTGTGTTTGGGAGTGGGGATGGGTGAAAAGGGAGACGGGGGACAAAAAAAGACGAATGTTTTTTACACTGAATGGAATTTAAGTTAGTTTAGAGCGAGATGTTAACCAAGGTGCTACATTAATGTACCATCTTTGGAATTATGTTTTTTCCCCCAATGTTGTTTTGTCTTGGTCGATGCAAACTAAGCATTTCAACTGGATTCTTGTAATGCATGTTGTTCAATCTGTGAATATCTGAAAATGCATGAGAATTGCATAATCCTACAAAGTACATGTATCATTATTTAGGACAAAAAAAAAGACATTTGCATTGGAAAGAATCTGGTTGAAACCTGAACATATTGTAAATTCAGCTTTATGATTCAGTCCAGTTTTATGGAAACCCTTTAAAACAAGCCTTCATCAAAATCTCTTCTGCAGTTGACATCTGTGGGGTTTGCCTGGGAAGAGCGCCCTCTATGGCAGCACAGTGTGGCTGAGGTCATTATGTCACCTTCCTCCCCATGTCTATATGCTCTCATCGCACGGCTCGATGACACGGTGGGTGTCTCCTTTTTCTTAATCCACTTTTTAAGACAAGAAGTGCGCAGAAAGTGACGTTTTTAAACAACCCTTGAGTGCGATTGGTGATATGGCGAAGAGTGAGAAGGCTGCGAGTGAGCGAAGAAAGTGTGGAGCGCACGAACGAAAAGACTTGCGAGTGCGATGAACGAGCCGAAATGTGACTGCAGTGGGTGGGTTTGGTGAGCGAGTGAATGAGAGCCGCTGATACTTCCCAGCTTTCCCCTTAATCGAGCCCAAATTGACAGACATTTTGTTCATGTGTACATCAAAGATTTTTTTTTCTTTTGATTTTTTTTTTTTTTTGGTCTCCCTAGGTTCCCTTTTGCTTTTCTCCTTTAGTATACTGACATGTGCTTATATAGTTAGTGGAATGTTGTGATGATGATGATGATGCATACTTTGTCTTGCTTCTATAATCCCATCTGAATGCTGTATGGTGTGTGTGCTTTTTTTTCCTTGTAACTTGACCTGTAAGTGTGAGCTTTGATATGGATGACATCTTCAGTGGACACTGAGGGGGGAAAACATGAGTGATGGTGTAAGTGCGACCTGTATGTTGAGTGCTGTGGATGTCTGTGGAGTTTCCCTCTAAATAACGTTGCTCAGTGTTTTCAAAGGCATTTTATATGACTTGTCAAATGAAGGGAGTGCTTCAATAAAACTAATTTGAATAGATTGCCATTTTCTCATACTGGTTTGTCACGTGATGTTTAAAAAAGCAAATACCACACAACTAATTGAATTCACACATTTAGGGGCCTGGAATATGGCTGGTCGCAACTGAACCCCAGGCGGGAAGTCCGTTTGGGGATGGAGGAAGATGGAGGATGCTGTGGTTCTGCATCTCTGGTTACGGCCATGGACACGGTAGACTGTAGCAGAATTTGATAGGTGCTTCCAGATGAGGTGTTAATTCAAAACACTTCAAGCATAATACATTTCTATCTGAAAATCTGAGCTGAGATGGTATTAGGCTTGAATGTGTTTGGTTTTGAGAAAGCAGCTTGTTGTATTCTAATGCAGGCATAGGTTTTTCAGGTCCATGTTTTGAAAATGTTTGAATTAAAATATTTGAGAGAATCTGTATTGTTTCAGAGCTTCATATTCCCAAGAAAGTAGTGTTTATAGGATTCTTTATTACAATAAAACCCAAATGAACTCTTTGAGTATAAAAAAATTATTGGTGTTAAGTATTTAATCTGATTTATGTACAAATATTTGTACAGCTGTTTTATTACATGCAAAAACCAAGTACTTTTGTGCAACTTGTAAAAATGTGAATTTTGTACATTTCTTTTGATCAGTCTTCAACCTCGTTCTCCTCCTCCGCTTCCATGTCTTTACTCTTCCTCTTGGCAGCATTCTTCTTCCTTTTCTCCTTCAGTTCATGGTTGTTCAAAGCCAGTTCTTCACTTTTCTGCTGAATGTAGTTGTACTGTAAGGATAAAGCAAGGGCACAGTGTTTTTTTCGTTACTTTACTAGTAAATATTTTGTATTACATGAGCAATTGGCAGAATGTTCAGTTATTTAGAGGTATTTTTAAAGAAATATTTTAAGTTACTTAAATTAAGTTAAATTAATTTAATCATGTATAAATTAACAAGGTTACACTTTAAATGGGCAATTACTGAGTAATATTAATTAACTACATGTACATATTATAGAGGTAGGGTTTGGTTTTGGGTTATTTGTAATTATGCATAACTTACTGTTATAACTATAGTGAGTACATGTAGTAACGTGTAACTATGACACCTTAAAATAAAGTGTTACCCTTTGCAATGTCAAATTAGATTTTCCTTAACAGTCACAAAATACCAACTTATATACCCAAGCGTTATATATTATTTTAAATATTAACATTTAGGCCTGGTTTCACAGACAGTGTTTAGATTACTGGGATTAGGCCTTATAGTTCAATCATAACATTTAGCTTTTATAAAGGTGCCTTAGAAGAAAAAAAAACATTACTGGTGTGCATCTTGAGACAAAATGGCACTGACATATTTTAAGAAATTTCAGTGCAATTTGTTTCCAGTTGAAACAGCTCAGTAATACATTTTAACCTGGGATTAGGCTTAAACCTTGTCTGTGAAACCAGGGGTACCTGTAGGCTATAACATAATATGATAGGCTTCCGAAGATTGGCATAATATATATAGAGGTAAGCAACAGGACGAGAGTGAATAAATATGTTTACAAGACCTTTGAATAGTTTTAACTTCCTTTTTTACAATGTCATTTTTCATTGTTGGGTGGGACCTTGCAGATTGTTTGCAACAAAAAAAGTGATACGTTTCTTCTGAAATCACCCTACCAGTGCAGTGGTTCTTCTCGCTGTTAGCTTCACATCATCCACTGTAACTGTGTGTCTTTTAGCATGTCTGCAAACATTCAATATATGCCTCAGCGCAAATAAAAACTCTTTATGTGGTTAATACAGAGGAAAACCTACTTTTGCACTAAGTTTACCTCGCAAACGCTTCCAAGTCCTTGGCAAATATATCTGGAGAGGTAAGAAACAGGACGAGCTTGAATAAATATGTTTAATCCAACCGAAATATGAATGTCACAAAGCCCAATCTTACCGCACTGTCTGAATGCAGTCTCTGCAATTGCTGCTATTGTCTGTTTGGTGATTTGTTTCTCGCAGTCTGCAGCGATGTGTTGACAGAGAGAGCCGACAGTGTAGTGAACGGCAGCTTTAAGCCTCTAAAAGAACATAAATACTGTCAACATGACGAGATAAAACCCCGAACACTTCTTTACAATGTGCATAAACATAATACGTTTATAAGTTATAACCTGTTTTTGTGCCTCGTCCTCGTCCATTTTCATTGGATAACTAAGCTGAAGCTCAACTTTATGCTTTTAGCCATTTACAATTAAAAATTGCGCGAATTATGAGTTCTTCGCGTTGTATGACGTCGCCAGAGTTCATTATCGCCCTAACAGCGCCTCCTGCTGACGTGGAGTGAATGTCATTCAAGATTAATAGTTCACTTAAACATGAAAATTCTGTCAGCGTCACCCTCAAGTCAAATGAATCCATATGCATTTATTTCCACAACTGTTTGGTTACCCATATTCTTCTAAATATCTTCCTTTGTGTTCAACAGAACAGAGAAATTCATACAGGTTTGAAACAAGTTGAGGGTGAGTAAATGATGACAGATTTTCCTTTTCGGGTGAACTATCCCTTTAAGGCCCGGTTTCACAAGGCTTACACTTGCCTTAGAAAAGAAACATTAGGCTACTGGTGTGCAATGTTGGATAAATCTCTTGAGACAAAACAATGGCATGGCAGTCATAGACATAAGATGTGTCAGTAGGCTACAAGTTGCTGTTAAAACTGCTCAATTTCCATTTTAGTCTGAGACTAGGCTGCCTTTGTCTGTGAAACCGACCAAAAAAGAAACGTGTTTATTTTATGAATAGCTCTTTGATATCTGACAATGCCACAAGGGGAAGTTACAAGTGATTATTTCTGTTTGCTGCTTCCCTACAACTAAAGCATTTTAATACTGTGTTGGGGTTGGTTGACCCAATTGCACACCATTTTAAGTCAAAATAGGGAAACTGTGCCAATGTCTCCCTACTCAAATATTTGCTTAGAACTTTAAATCAATAAGAACATCAAAAGAGGACAACATACACTCCTTAATACATTTTTATTGTTTTTATTTATTTGATCTGAAAATGACATGTTCTTGACCTATATATATATATTTTACTCACAAGAAGAGTGTCTCCCTCCTTCCAGTGTGTCCATTCCTCTCAGTGCACTTAGGTTTTCACTGTTGTTTACTTTTTCATTTCTTTTTGAAATTGTATGTTCACTTGGATTGAGAATGGATTAATGCAGTGTGTATGTTATTATTCTTCAATAAACATGACAACAATTTCAGTTCAAGACAATAATTCACGCTGTTCTTTTGTAGGTTTGCTTGCAGATCTGGTCTTCACATTTAAGTTCCTTGAAAGGAAGAATAAAAATGATTTTAATTTTTATTTATTTGGTATTTGTATTCATTTTATCTGAAAATCGCATGTTATTGAATGTTTTATTTGACTCACAAGGTAAAGAGTGTCTCCCTCCATCCAGTGTGTCCATCCTCTGTTCTTTTTCTCTCCTTTCTGGACGCACACGAGTTTGTCGTTGTCCCAGTTGACTGTTGTCTGTAGAAAAAAACAAGCAGTATTACTCAATTCTGGCACAGAAAACTCTACCACATATTTTATTGCCAATATCTAGTGTGTGTGTGTGTGTGTGTGTGTGTGTGTGTGTGCGTGCATGCGTGTGTGTGTCCATGGTAAACCACATTATCAGGACAAATTTGTTTGGTTCCCATGAGGAAAACAGCTTATAAATCATACTAAGTGAAGTTTTTTTAGTTTTCTGTTATGGGTTCAGGGGCAGGGTTAGTGTAAGGGGGTAGCATATAAAGTTTATTTAAAATTATTACGCCTGTGGAGAGTCCCCAAGATAGCGAACCAGACGTGTGTGTGTGTTCTACCTGGCATTTTCTGTTGTCCAGTCCTTTGGTGATTTCCTCAAACTCTTCTCCAATTTTGAATGAAGAAGAGTAGTTACGGAAAGTTGTTAAAGTTTTAACGGTAAAAGAATCTCCGTCTTGCTCAAAAATCTTCTGTGGCTTTAGCATCCCTGCTATCTTTCGGGTGGCAAAATCAATTCCTGTATTACATAGAGCAAGGTGAAATCCATATTCTTAGTAAATATACTCAAAATACCAGTTCCTCTTAATAAAAAAAGTGTTCTATCTATCTATCTATCTATCTATCTATCTATCTATCTATCTATCTATCTATCTATCTATCTCTAAAATATTGAAATAACTAATTTATATATATATATATATAATATTAAAATCCTGATAAATGAATGACATTACTCACCGAGAGCAACCATGAAACCTTCAAAGTTGTCATTGTCCACTATGTCCCAGGTTCCACTATAGTTTGCAGGCATGCTTGATGTCGATCCTGAAGCGTTTCTGTGAGTTCTAGCTCCTGTATGAACCTAGAAAGTGGAATATTTAAGTGTACATTCGTGGAAATGAGAGAAGCAGATGTGCTGTGTCGTATTTCAGCAGGTCTGTGTAATATGGGGCAGGGGTGATGTGACACAAAGGCTATTTTAGAGGCCTGGTCAATGTTGCTGTTCTCTGAGGCGGAACTTAACTTTTACACACTGCTTGCGTCCCGTGGGAATTCAAAGAGAACAATGTAATTCAAAAGACACATGTTGCTTTGGCAGTGGACTGATCTGATACAGGGAGTAAACAGTTTGGCAAGAATTTAGCAATGTCATAGAAGTCCCATATGGTTTGAGATGATTCGTTTTGTTTCATTATCTGTGCCAGATTTTCATTAACAATGTGGCAATGGCTTTAAATAACTTCTGTGGTATACTGGTTTATTTTCCTCTTTTTTCTACTCTCTTGTCAGAAGAAAAGGTTCTAAACCTTAAGGTTTCTGCAGGCGCTTCAACTTTTCGGTCATGGGATCATTTTATGGATTTCTTTTTTTCATTTATTTTTTATTTTAACTAGATTGTATGAATTAAACAGCTTGTAAACATACTTTAGAAAAAAATTGCAATAACCGATTAAACATGAAAGTATTAGGCAGGCAATCATGTAAGACATTTCTCCTTATACTGTAGAACCTTTTCGGCATAAAGAGTTCTTGAATCAAGAAACCCATATTGAATCCCCCTGAACCTTTTTTAAGAGTGTATTTTCTAAAAAGCTCTCATCCAGGTATCTTTTCTCGACTCGCTCCGCTTCAGAAGTCATTGAGGTGGATTTAGTTCTCATATGGGACTTTCATCTGTTCTTAAAGTTATTGGAATTTCAGTCATCCTTTACTCAATGTGAATGTGGGCTGTGAAGGTTAAAAAAAAAACATAAATGTAAACAACTTTTGAAGTCTTCTGTGATAAACAGACAACAATAGAGGGAATGCATTAACGCCACTTCCCCGCCGGAACACGCCCCCTCAGCGGGACTGAGTGGCAGAAGAGCTGCTGCGTGACTGGAGTTAATAGGGGAAACTGCGTTAACGCGAGTAAAACAAACTATTATCAGTTTAAACTAAAAGTTGGACTCGATATAGTGTTCCTTACAACTTATCAAAGATCCAGTGATCCATGGATATTGACATGCAGCCAGGAATCGTGTTTCCTGACATTTATATGTGCCTGATTTCGACACCGGGGAAATAAATGAAGACAATTTGCCTGTAAACGTTTTATATAAATACAATATAGATAGGTCTAAATCCGAGTGATCACTTACATTAATGTTATACTGTATATCATCATATCGTCCAGCCCTAAAACTTGTATAGTTTTTTGTCAGTGTTTATTTAAAAACATCCAATTATGCAGAATATAGTCTGTTCTGTAGCTTTTTGCAGTCTGTAAAAATATACAGTACCTCAGATTTCTGGTCAAATCTAGTTGTACAGTCAATCGCAAAGCTCTTTCCCGTTTTAGATGTGTTTTGTGTGTTTTTCACGGCGTTCACGCTGAAAACAAATGCTGCCGCTCAGTCTTTTTGCCACTTGTGGGCGTGACCGCATTCACTCCGGCCGACGGTGACGTCATGCGCATACCCTCTATTATTATTATTAAATAATTATTAAAATGATTATTTAAATAATTATTTTCTGAAAAAAATATGGTAATAATGAATATGTTAATAGAACAGTCATTAAAAAATAAAAGTATCATGCTATTATTATTTCTCAATCTTTCATGATTATTTTAACGTCTTTGCAATGTTGAACGATGTAGATTTACTGTGGTACAATACACATTTTATTATAAGCCAATACGTTTTATACAATATTTAGATCCCTTAAACAAACCCAACCTCTTTGTAGCGACTGAAAAAAGTTATTCGAATCCACAATTTGACATCTCTGTTAACGTAGCTATACCAAGACTCAGCACTAGGCGGCGCCATTTGATATAACCCGAAAGAGGATCTCTCTTCTTTCCGAGAGCTTCTAACCTGCGATCATGCGATGCGCTGACTAGCATGATATTGATACCTTTCTGGTAAGTCCTGTAATTCTTCTATCAATTTTCTTTCCTGACCTTTATACCTCACTATATTATTTATACTTAGAATGTTTCAGTAAGATGCCTCTGAGAGTCTTAAATAATTTTCTATCATTGCAGTTGTACGTTGCTAAAGAAAGTGTAATCATCTGAGGGGATATAAACTGCACAATGCTTCACCACTTCTTAGTTCATGCAGCTTTTCAGACCAGCAGATGGCTTCCAAGAGAACAAAGGTTGAAATTGTAAGTTAACAAATCTAACGTTACCTATCTATCTATCTATCTATCTATCTATCTATCTATCTATCTATCTATCTATCTATCTATCTATCTATCTATCTATCTATCTATCTATGTCTACATAATTGGTAAGTAAATAATATTGAAACCAGATGCTGAACACTATTTTATGTATTTCTCGTAAAGTTTCATTTGTCTGTGTGTGTGTGTGCAGACATCCATAACATTAAACATTTTAAATGAAACTTGTTTTACTCTGGCAGTCAGATTGTTCTTTTCGTCTTTGTGGTTCTTTTCCTGGCACCACAGTTTTATATTTTGTCAAGGTAAGCCCCCTTATGAAGTTTCACAAATAAAAAGCCGATCTCCCAGTGACACATAGCATGTAAAATAAACATATTCATATGTGCATGCATGATGTCATAGCTTATCATGTGAAATGTCTAATATTCTGCAGTAATGTGTTCACAGGCCAAAATCTTCTCGCTACTGTGAAAAGCCACTGCTGAACAATCTTATAGTCTTCATTGTGTTCTCTTTTATAGCAACAGGTAATCAGATTTTTATACTTATACTGTAAATGGTTTGTTTAGCATATTTGTTCTGCTTTCTAATTTTAAATGTCTTCTCTTCTCATTTAAGGTTTGGCTGTAGCGCTTACACTCACAGACCCAGTTCCCAAGAGCATCAGGGTAGCTTTTCACTCATTTGGGCTGTTCGCATTTATACAGGGACTCTGTACATTCATTCTTACCCTCACTGCACCTCAGTGTGTAAGTGTGAAATATAGTAATGTGATTTTATGTGCAAAAATAGTTTTACCTTAATATAGTCACAGTTTATTTTTCTCAGGCGAACACCACCACAGAATTGTATATATTTTCTTTGGTAGTGTCTTGGGCCTGCATACTCTCAACAGGTGAGATAATATACTGGGTTTGGTCAGTTCCATTCCAAGTGTAGAAGGACAATATATATAAAGGACAAAATAACCATTGTTTTTCTTGTGTCTCTACCCAGTTTTCTTTCTGGTCAGAGGAGGTATTTGCCTGATCCACAGACTGTTTCCTCATTGGTTAAGAGATACATCCCTCTGGGGTTGAAAATGATCTACTGCTGCTGTACAGCCCTCCACTGACACTCAATACAGGTGCATCTATTATTTACATAGTTTCAATGGTTTTCAGGCAGTTGTGAGGTGCAGGATAGGATTAATGACACTAATATTAGCATGCAGGGGAGGAGAAAAATGCATATATACAATTTTTTTTATAAAATCTGTTTACAGTCCACATTTGTGGGTTATATCTGAATCCAGACATGTTTGAAAGACATTTTAAAAGAGAAAAAATAAAACAGATGATTTCAAAAATATATTTTATTGTATGCATCAAAACCAGCACCAAATATGAAATGATTTATGTGATGCCATGTAATACAGATGAATACCATAACAAAATTTCCTTGAAACATAATGGAAAAGTAAGACTTCATTCAAAAATGTCAATTCAAATATGTTAAACCTGTCAGCGAGACACATACTTTGTTGAAATACACACAGTGGTTCAGTGCAGGATCTCTACAATGTTAAACGTTTTGTTTTGAAAACCAATGAATCTATTTAAAATCGGGTAAATACACATAAGGACTTCAAAGTATGATTTCAAAATCTAGTGCATTTACATTAGATCCCTGTGGAATGTAATGTTCGACTTCACTACAAAATTTTAGCCAAAATCAACGCTTATGAATCAGACAATGCTGATTCATAAACAAAAGTGTTTCCTAAAGCATGCGATTCTAACTAAAAAATTATTCTTAGATTTTAAACCGCACTTAACAAAGGCATTTATGTGTATATACAAACAGTTAAGGCATTATGACATTTGGACTGCTCTACACAAAATAAACCATTGTTTTCTGAGGTATGACAAAAATCTTTGACACTAATACACTGTCAAAAATGTGGTGCTGGAATGCTTTTATCAAGCAAGCCAACAATAGAAACTCAATTCAGTCTAAAGATGAAACAGTACATTGACATTTGTTCCATCATGATTACACTGGATATGCCATCTTTTGTGGACATGTTAGGATTTCTTAATCTGAGGTCTGAGATGACGCCTAGAACAGAATTTCACCATTTAATTGAAACCTTTGAATTGAGGAAGAAAAAGATTCCAAATTCATCTGCTAGTTTACTCATGGTCACATGGTTCCTTCATCTCAAATTTAATCTGGTGGACTGATGAATAATTGTTTGCGCTAATGCAATTATGTAGTAAGCAAAGTAAAAAGAAAAGGAAAAGTCCAATTACAGAGCATTTAAATATATGTTTTATCTGATCACTGATTGGTCACAAATGTGGAAAAAGTGCTTGATCTGGAATGACATTTTTCATACGCATCTTCTTAATTGCTTTCTTAACTGTCTGATCTTGTGGAATAAGGATTTGTAGCAATATTATAAGATTAATTATTACTTTATTACTGTAAGCTAAAAGAGGTCCTGAGATTTGACATGTTTATAATGCAATTATTTCATAACACAAATCAAATTGCAAAGTCAAAGCATTAAAATAAGTCTCACACAATTCACACTTCAGTTTGTGTGAAAATTAAACTTCAAATGATATTTTGCAATCATCCACAATACAGCATTCAATTTGAGCTATAAGCCCTGGTGGCTTCATTGACCGATATGTCCTGGTCTATCCTAACAGTGCATCATAGTCAATGTACCATACAAGAGTCCCGCTCTTTGGCTGTACTTTGGTGATGGGATACTTAGATGATTCCCCCTTAATTCGGCTGAGTTGACTGACAAGTTCATGCTTGCTCTTCCCCATAATTAAAACACCTACCCTTCGAGCTCTATTGATAGCTGTGAATGTGAGACTCATCCTCTGATGAGGTTTAATGGGGCTCTCTGACAGAGTTACCAACCGTTCTTCGTCGCTTTCCAACTTGGTGTCCTGGAACAACGAGGCAGTGTGGCCGTCCTGGCCTACGCCGAGCAGGATGTAGTGGAAGCTGGAGGCATTGACATGTTTCTTTATTTCCTTCTCATATAATGCAGGACCACCATCCTCTTCCACGCATAACCGTTGGGTGAGATGCACTGGCATGGGGTGGATGTTGAAGTAGGGTATGCGGATATGCTGAAGCAGCAGATCGTGAATGGACCGGAAGTTGGAGCCAGATTCTGTATGTGGCACACATCGCTCATCCACTTGCCATATGTGAGTGTTGCGCCACGGAAAGGTGTAGAGGTTCAGGGCGAGCGCACGGAGCAGCGCCACCGGGCTGGAGCCACCAGACAAAGCCAGGTGAAACTGACCTCCTTCACGAATGGCCTCCTCAGCAGCCAGAAGAAGATCAGAAGCCAAGCGCTCCACCAGTTCCTGTGCCCAAGCAGATACCATTTCAGAACTACGGTACTTTCCTTGCATCACCTGGAAGTTGTCCTCGGCACCGGGGTTGATCACGTTGACCACAGCTTCATGGCTAAAGGCTACCTGATTGCCCCGCAGATGAAAGTTCAGCAGGTTCCCATTGGCTACGCCACCAGGATACACCCGCGGAAAGACCCGAGTCAAGCTTTCAAGGAGAGGCGTCCAAAACGCCCAGGAAGCAAGGAGTCCTTCAGCACTGATAAAGCTGTCCTTGCGTCCAAAGAAGACATGTGAGATCAGCTCGCAATAAGCCTCTCTGGGTACGACTGGCGTCTGGATGTAATAATCACTGAGGTGTAACCCCAGCACTTTTACGTCTTTGTGTTCGGTGACCTCTTTCCAGTCACCGCTGTTCACCAGGTCGGGCTTGAACAGGTTCTTGCTCACGAGAATCGCAGGGTACTGGAGGTCTCCGTGACCCAGATAAAATATGATCTGTTTGGTATTGCACTGAACATTGTCAGGATCCTGGACGCAAAATACATCACTTTTGAAAACTACACGTGCATAAGCAACCCGTTCATCAAGTGCCTTGCCTGAGGTCATAAATATGGGGATGCCCTCGTATTGCGCATTGTCGACATGAATGACCACACCTGTAAAGACAATCACAGTCAACGTAAGCATGGTTAGATTGATTTTCCACAATCAATGACTACGTTTACATTCCAGGTCTTTCTAAAAGGTCATGTAAACATGAACACCATTTTTCCTTCAACTTTATTTACGTGGTCAAGTAAACGCATAAGCAACATTCTGACGGTTTTAGAAGAGTGTGCATGTGTGTCAGATAACTAAAGCAACGGAGATGTGCGGATAAACGCGAAGTTCGCGAACACCTTCTTTGCATATCAAATGAGGAAACTAAAAAGCTCTTCCACTCACCAGCGAATGTGGGGGTTAGGCTGAAGTAGTCCTTTGTTTTATTGAGCTCTTCCTGAACCTCTCCATTGTAAGCTTGGTACTGACCTACGACCGCATTACTGTTATCTACATACTGTAGGGAAGCCAAGAAATGTAGCTTGTTTTGTAGTATCTCCTTGCTGTTGGAGGGGTTTGCAGGAAGATTCATCAGCATAAGGGTCATGACCTCTGTGAGGTGGTTCTGGAGCACATCTCTGATGACACCATATTGATCATAAAACTGAATACGCCCTGTAAATGAATGACAGATCAACAATCAATGCTAAAGAAATAACTGAGAAAATGCATGGAGAAAGGTTTCATCGATAACATGAACCATTTACAAGCAACTCAAAACCAGTACCTTTGGCATCCAGGGTTTCCTTCAATACAATTTCTATTCTTTCAATATGGTGCTTGTTCCAGATAGGGTCCAGAAGTTTCTTATTCTCTTTCCTAAATGGCAATATTTTAGAGACAACCTTTGCGACAGAAAAATAACAAATATTTTTTTAAAGCTCATGTAGATCCAGTCACTCATGTGAAAGTATACTACCATTCAAAATTCTGGGGTCAGTATGATTTTTTTTTTTTCATTGAAAGAATGGATTCAATAAGAATACACAAAGATACGTTAATTTGATCAAACATGATCTTTGAAAATTTATCAAGTAAATGCTTTTCTTTTGTACTTTACGTTCATCAAAAAATCCTGAAAAAAATGCATCGCAGTTTTAAACAATATTAATGTTTTATTCGATCATATAAATGCAGGCTTGGTGATCATAAGAGACTTCTTTCAAAAACACAAAGAAATCGTATCAACCCCAAACTTAATGTATGTTAATAAAATAATATGGTACCTGCTTCCCTAAATAGTGGTCAATCCTATACATCTCCTCTTCTTTCAGCTGGCCTGACAGTTTTCTGTCAAGGGACTGAGCACTAAAAAAGTCGTGACCAAATGGCTTCTCCAGTACCACCCTCAGCCATGCCTCAGGAGGGGGGCGGCAGGTGTTGTTGATCTTCTCTGCAATGTCTGCATATGCGAAAGCTGGAACAGACAGGTAGAAGAGCCTTCCTGCTTCGACAATACCCTCCTGTCCTAAATGCTGTTTGATCATCTGGCTGAGTTTTTCATAGTCCTCAGATGTCTTCAGTTGGTGATACTGGGACAGATGCAAAAACTGCTCTTTGACCAAAGCACAGCGTTCAGCAGAGAGCTCCGGAGGGCAAGCCAGCTCCTTCAAGATCCCAAACAGCATCGGAGTTCCCTTCTCAGTCGGCGAAAGGCCCCCACCATAAAATGAGAAGGTGTGTCCTTTGCCTACCTGGTCAGCATAGAGCTGGAAAAAGCCTTGCCATAGGTACTTCCTGGCCAAGTCACCTGTCCCACCCACAACTACCACAGTCACATGCCCAAGACTCTGCTTAGCCTCATGATTATCTGTGTGGCCTCTGTGCCAGCATATGGTGGCCATTAGCAGCAGCTCCCATCGTATCCTCAGCATTGTGATGTCAAGTGCCCACCTTTAAAAAAAAATAATAATAAAAAGATTTTAGAATGTTTAAGAAATCTAATGATTCAAATTCAGAAAATTTGATTGAATTTAATCATTTTTAATTAAAAAAAAGGTATAACTTTTAAAAGGAGGGTAAGTGATGATAAAAATGTCATTTTTGGGTGAACTATACCTTTAATGGTGATTAAAGGCACTGAATTGACCGCATTTAGAAGCTGGATTCTAAAGTTTGCTTCGTTATTTGGCATATTGACTAATAGCTTCATTTCCTATCTATAACTCAGCATAAAGTGAACACCTTATGCAAACATTTAGCTGATGATACAAACTAGCTTCAATCCTCACATAAAACACATGATTAAAATATATATTATAATAATATCCGCTAATATATATATATATATATATATATAAACCTAAATGAAGGCTAAATATAACTAGAATGTACATTTCCAGAAGAAAATGTGAAGTGGTGCTTGCAGTGGCAAAACTCGCCGCTCGGTTGCTAGGGTGCGGTGACCTAGTTTTTACCAAGATGCTAGCATGATTAGCATGTTGCTAGTATCATGCTAGCATGATTAGCATGTTGTTAGCATTATGCTAGCATGATTAGCATGTTGCTAGCATCATGCTAGCATGATTAGCATGATGCTAGCATGATTAGCATATTGCTAGCATGTTGCTAGCATGATGCTAGCATGATTAGCATGTTGTTAGCATGTTGCTAGCATGATGCTGGCATGATTAGCATGTTGCTACCAACATGCTAGCATGATTAGCATGTTGCTAGCATGATGCTAGCAAAAATAAGCATGTTGCAAACATGTTTTAGCTAGATGCTAGCATGATTAGCATATTGCTAGCATCATGCTAGCATGTTTAGCATGTTGCTAGCATGGTTGCTAAGGTGTTACTAGGTGGTTGCTAGGGTATTATGGGTGGTTGCTAGGGCGTTGCTAGGCGGTTGCTAGGGTGTTCTGGGTGGTTGCTATGGTGTTGCTAGGCGGTTGCTAGGGTATTCTGGGTGGTTGCTAGGGTGTTTTGGGTGGTTGCTAGGTGGTTGCTAGGGTGTTTTGGGTGGTTGCTAGGGCGTTGCTAGGTGGTTGCTAGGGTGTTCTGGGGGGTTGCTATGCGGTTGCTAGGGCGTTGCTAGGCGGTTGCTAAGGTAATGTGGTTGGTTGCTAGGGCGTTGCTAGGTGGTTGCTATGGTGTCCTGGGTGGTTGCTAGGCGGTTGCTAGGGTGTTCTGGTGGTTGCTAGGGCGTTGCTAGGCAGTTGCTAGGGTGTTGCTAGGGTGATCTGGGTGGTTGCTATGGTGTTACTAGGTGGTTGGTAGTTGTCAAAGATGGTTACTGTTGAGTTTGTAGCATTTTATTGGCATGATTTAGCACTTAGCTAATCAATATTAGCATGTAGCTATTCACTGCTAGCATGTGTAGGATGTAGCAAGTCCTGTTTGCTAGCATGAGTCAAAAGAGCCAACCCCCATCTCTATACGATGTTCTGATACAGAGATATAGGTCTTGCAAAACGGTTGCTAGGGTACTCTGTTTGGTTGCTAGGGAGTGGCTTGGCAGCTGCCAATCATGAAGGTCCAAAGTGAATGTGAATGTATAAACCAACCCCCATCTCTATACGATGTTTTAAAGCAGACATATAGGTCTTGCAAAATGGTTGCTAGGGTACTCTGTTTGGTTGCTAGGGAGTGGCTTGGCAGCTGCCAATCATGAAGCTCCAAAGGCTGCTTGTCAGTATAAATGATATAAACCAACTCCCATGCCTCTGTGACATTCAGAATGGAAGATATCCCTGTTTGGATTTTGGTTGCTAAGGTGCTCGACAATGGTTGCTAGGGCGTGGCCAGTAAGTGTTGAGGTGATTCAGGATTGGCTGTTTGCTGGCCCGAGTGAAACGAGCCCACCCTCATGTTTCTATGACACTTATATCCTGAGATATCCCTTTGATCTGTTTCAATGGAAGTCTATGGAACTTGTTGCTAAGGAGCTCTAAATGGTTGCTAGGGCGTGGCTTGATAGCTTCACAATGATCCTGAGAGACTGATTGGCCGTCTGAGTAAAATGAGCCCGCCCCTTTGTCTCTACGACACTGTGATCCAGAGTTATGTTCAATATAAAAGCGGTTTCTATGGTGTAGGACGGCCCATTTCATGGGCCGTCCTACACCATAGTAAGTCAATGGGGCAACTTTGGGCCCCTCCTGCCCCCCACGGGTGCAACTTTTACCCCATTGTGTGGTATGTTCTTACAGAGCCTGTCAGCCTCTTCAAATGTGGTAAATTACACGTTTCTGCGACATCCTCGTTCCGAGCTACGACGCGTCAAAGTTTGACGCAATGTTAAGTCTATGGGATTTTTCGGCCGGTTTTTCGCCCCTGGGGCGAACATCGTACCCCCGATCCCTTATAAAAGTCATAGCACACCATTCCCGAACAGGCCGCACGTTTTGACACCTCATTCATGGGTCTGTGACAAAAACTGCGGGAGGAGTAGCGCGTCAAAAAGTGGCCAGAAGAATAAGAAGAATAAGAAGAACTAGAATGTACATTTCCAGAAGAAAATGTGAAGTGGTGCTTGCAGTGGCAAAACTCGCCGCTCGGTTGCTAGGGTGTTGTTGGAGTTTGCTATGATGATGCAAGGCAGTTGCTAGGGTGTTCTGGGTGGTTGCTAGGTGGTTGCTAGGGTGTTCTGAGTGGTTGCTAGGGTGTTGCTAGGTGGTTGCTAGGGTATTCTGGGTGGTTGCTAGGGTGTTGCTAGGCGGTTGCTAGGGTGTTCTGGGTGGTTGCTAGGGTGTTGCTAGGTGGTTGCTAGGGTGTTCTGAGTGGTTGCTAGGGTGTTCTGGGTGGTTGCTAGGGTATTCTGGGTGGTTGCTAGGGTATTCTGGGTGGTTGCTAGGGTGTTGCTAGGCGGTTGCTAGGGTGTTCTGGGTGGTTGCTAGGGTGTTGCTAGGCGGTTGCTAGGGTGTTCTGAGTGGTTGCTAGGGTGTTGCTAGGTGGTTGCTAGGGTATTCTGGGTGGTTGCTAGGGTGCTGCTAGGTGGTTGCTAGGGTGTTCTGTGCGGTTGCTAGGCGGTTGCTAGGGTATTCTGGGTGGTTGCTATGGTGTTGCTAGGCGGTTGCTAGAGTGTTTTGAGTGGTTGCTAGGCGGTTGCTAGGGTGTTCTGGGTGGTTGCTAGGGTGTTGCTAGGCGGTTGCTAGGGTGTTCTGGGTGGTTGCTAGGGCGTTGCTAGGGTGTTCTGGGTGGTTGCTAGGGTGTTCTGGGTGGTTGCTAGGGTGTTGCTAGGTGGTTGCTAGGGTGTTTTGAGTGGTTGCTAGGCGGTTGCTAGGGTGTTCTGGGTGGTTGCTAGGGTGTTGCTAGGCGGTTGCTAGGGTGTTCTGGGTGGTTGCTAGGGCGTTGCTAGGCAGTTGCTAGGGTGTTCTGGGTGGTTGCTAGGGTGTTGCTAGGGTAATTTGGGTGGTTGCTATGGTGTTACTAGGTGGTTGGTAGTTGTCAAAGATGGTTACTGTTGAGTTTGTAGCATTTTATTGGCATGATTTAGCACTTAGCTAATCAATATTAGCATGTAGCTATTCACTGCTAGTATGTGTAGCATGTAGCAAGTCCTGTTTGCTAGCATGAGTCAAAAGACCCAACCCCCATCTCTATACGATGTTCTGATGCAGAGATATTGGTCTTGCAAAACGGTTGCTAGGGTACTCTGTTTGGTTGCTAGGGAGTGGCTTGGCAGCTGCCAATCATGAAGCTCCAAAGTCAATGTGAATGTATAAACCAACCCCCATCTCTATACGATGTTCTGATGCAGAGATATTGGTCTTGCAAAATGGTTGCTAGGGTACTCTGTTTGGTTGCTAGGGAGTGGCTTGGCAGTTGCCAATCATGAAACTCCAAAGGCTTCTTGTCACTATGAATGATATAAACCAACTCCCACGCCTTTGTGACATTCAGAATGGAAGATATCCCTCATTGGATTTTGGTTGCTAAGGTGCTCGACAATGGTTGCTAGGGCGTGGCTAGGAAGTGTTGAGGTGATTCATGATTGGCTGTTTGCTGCCCCGAGTCAAACGAGACCACCCTCATGTTTCTATGACAATTCAGTCCAGAGATATCCCTTCGATCTCTTTCAATGGAAGTCTATGGGAGTTGTTGCTAAGGTGCTCTAAATGGTTGCTAGGGCGTGGCTTGATAGCTTCACAATGATCCTGAGAGACTGATTGGTTGTCTGAGTAAAATGAGCCCGCCCCCTTGTCTCTATGACACTGTGATCCAGAGTTATGTTCAATATAAAAGCGGTTTCTATGGTGTAGGACGGCCCATTTCATGGGCCGTCCTACACCATAGTAAGTCAATGGGGAAACTTTGGGCAGCTCCTGCCCCCCAGGGGTGCAACTTTTACCCCATTGTGTGGTATGTTCTTACAGAGTCTGTCAGCCTCTTCAAATGTGGCAAATTTCACGTTTCTGCGAAATTCACACTCTGAGCTATGACTCGTCAAAGTTTTTCGCAATGTTAAGTCTATGGGATTTTTTTGGGCCGTTTTTCGCCCCTGGGGCGACCATCGTACCCCCGATCTCTTAGAAAAGTCATAGCACACCATTCCCGAACAGGCCGCACGTTTTGACACCTCATTCATGGGTCTGTGACAAAAACTGCGGGAGGAGTAGCGCGTCAAAAAGTGGCCAGAAGAATAATAATAAGAAGAATAATAACTAGAATGTACATTTCCAGAAGAAAATGTGAAGTGGTGCTTGCAGTGGCAAAACTCGCCGCTCGGTTGCTAGGGTGCGGTTAGCTAGTTTTTACCAAGATGCTAACATGATTAGCATGTTGCTAGTATCATGCTAGCATGATTAGCATGTTGTTAGCATTATGTTAGCATTATTAGCATGTTGCTAGCATGATTAGCATGTTGCTAGCATCATGCTAGCATGATTAGCATGATGCTAGCATGATTAGCATGTTGCTAGCATGATGCTAGCATGATTAGCATGTTGCTAGCATGATGCTAACATGATTAGCATGTTGCTAGCATGATGCTAGTATCATGCTAGCATGATTAGCATGTTGTTAGCATTATGCTAGCATTATTAGCATGTTGCTAGCATGATTAGCATGTTGTTAGCATGATTAGCATTTTGCTAGCATGTTGCTAGCATGATGCTAGCATGATTAGCATGTTGCTAGCATGTTGCTAGCATGATTAGCATGTTGCTAGCATGATGCTAGAATGATTAGCATGTTGTTAGCATCATGCTACCAACATGCTAGCATGATTAGCATGTTGCTAGCATGATGCTAGCAAAAATAAGCATGTTGCAAACATGTTTTAGGTAGATGCTAGCATGATTGGCATATTGCTAGCATCATGCTAGGATGTTTAGCATGTTGCTAGCATGATGCTAGCATGGTTGCTAAGGTGTTACTAGGTGGTTGCTAGGGTGTTGCTAGGCGGTTGCTAGGGTGTTCTGAGTGGTTGCTAGGGTGTTGCTAGGCGGTTGCTAGGGTGTTCTGGGTGGTTGCTAGGGTGTTGCTAGGCGGTTGCTAGGGTGTTCTGAGTGGTTGCTAGGGTGTTGCTAGGTGGTTGCTAGGGTATTCTGGGTGGTTGCTAGGGTGTTGCTAGGCGGTTGCTAGGGTATTCTGGGTGGTTGCTACGGTGTTGCTAGGCGGTTGTTAGGGTGTCATGGGTGGTTGCTAGGCGGTTGCTAGGGTGTTCTGGGTGGTTGCTAGGGCTTTGCTAGGCAGTTGCTAGGGTGTTGCTAGGGTAATCTGGGTGGTTGCTATGGTGTTACTAGGTGGTTGGTAGTTGTCAAAGATGGTTACTGTTGACTTTGTAGCATTTTATTGGCATGATTTAGCACTTAGCTAATCAATATTAGCATGTAGCTATTCACTGCTAGCATGTGTAGCATGTAGCAAGTCCTGTTTGCTAGCATGAGTCAAAAGAGCCAACCCCCATCTCTATACGATGTTCTGATGCAGAGATATAGGTCTTGCAAAACGGTTGCTAGGGTACTCTGTTTGGTTGCTAGGGAGTGGCTTGGCAGCTGCCAATCATGAAGCTCCAAAGTGAATGTGAATGTATAAACCAACCCCCATCTCTATACGATGTTTTGATGCAGAGATATAGGTCTTGCAAAATGGTTGCTAGGGTACTCTGTTTGGTTGCTAGGGAGTGGCTTGGCAGCTGCCAATCATGAAACTCCAAAGGCTGCTTGTCAGTATAAATGATATAAACCAACTCCCATGCCTCTGTGACATTCAGAATGGAAGATATCCCTGTTTGGATTTTGGTTGCTAAGGTGCTCGACAATGGTTGCTAAGGCGTGGCCAGTAAGTGTTGAGGTGATTCAGGATTGGCTGTTTGATGGCCCGAGTGAAACGAGCCCACCCTCATGTTTCTATGACACTTATATCCTGAGATATCCCTTTGATCTGTTTCAATGGAAGTCTATGGAACTTGTTGCTAAGGAGCTCTAAATGGTTGCTAGGGCGTGGCTAGATAGCTTCACAATGATCCTGAGAGACTGATTGGCCGTCTGAGTAAAATGAGCCCGCCCCTTTGTCTCTACGACACTGTGATCCAGAGTTATGTTCAATATAAAAGCGGTTTCTATGGTGTAGGACGGCCCATTTCATGGGCCGTCCTACACCATAGTAAGTCAATGGGGCAACTTTGGGCCCCTCCTGCCCCTCAGGGGTGCAACTTTTACCCCATTGTGTGGTATGTTCTTACAGAGCCTGTCAGCCTCTTCAAATGTGGTAAATTTCACGTTTCTGCGAAATCCTCGTTCCGAGCTACGACTCGTCAAAGTTTGACGCAATGTTAAGTCTATGGGATTTTTCGGCCGGTTTTTCGCCCCTGGGGCGAACATCGTACCCCCGATCCCTTATAAAAGTCATAGCACACCATTCCCGAACAGGCCGCACGTTTTGACGCCTCATTCGTGGGTCTGTGACAAAAACTGCGGGAGGAGTAGCGCGTCAAAAAGTGGCCGGAAGAATAAGAATAATAAGAAGAAGAACTAGAATGTACATTTCCAGAAGAAAATGTGAAGTGGTGCTTGCAGTGGCAAAACTCGCCGCTCGGTTGCTAGGGTGTTCTTGGATTTTGCTATGATGATGCAAGGCAGTTGCTAGGGTGTTCTGGGTGGTTGCTATGGTGTTGCTATGCGGTTGCTAGGGTATTCTGGGTGGTTGCTAAGGTGTTTTGGGTGGTTGCTAGGCGGTTTCTAGGGTGTTCTGGGTGGTTGCTAGGGTGTTGCTAGGGTGTTGCTAGGTGGTTGCTAGGGTGTTTTGGGTGGTTGCTAGGGTGTTGCTAGGCGGTTGCTAGGGTGTTCTGGGTGGTTGCTAGGGTGTTGCTAGGTGGTTGTTAGGGTGTTCTGAGTGGTTGCTAGGGTGTTGCTAGGTGGTTGCTAGGGTATTCTGGGTGGTTGCTAGGGTGTTGCTAGGTGGTTGCTAGGGTGTTCTGGGTGGTTGCTAGGGTGTTGCTAGGTGGTTGCTAGGGTGTTCTGAGTGGTTGCTAGGGTGTTGCTAGGTGGTTGCTAGGGTGTTCTGAGTGGTTGCTAGGGTGTTGCTAGGCCGTTGCTATGGTGTTCGAGGGTGGTTGCTAGGGCGTTGCTAGGCAGTTGCTAGGGTATCCTGGGCGGTTGCTAGGCGGTTGCTAGGGTGTTCTGGGTGGTTGCTAGGCAGTTGCTAGGGTGTTCTGGGTGGTTGCTAGGCGGTTGCTAGGGCGTTGCTAGGCGGTTGCTAGGGTAATCTGGGTTGTTGCTAGGGCATTGCTAGGTGGTTGCTAGGGTATCCTGGGTGGTTGCAAGGCGGTTGCTAGGGTGTTCTGGGTGGTTGCTAGGGCGTTGCTAGGCAGTTGCTAGGGTGTTCTGGGTGGTTGCTAGGGTGTTGCTAGGGTAATTTGGGTGGTTGCTATGGTGTTACTAGGTGGTTGGTAGTTGTCAAAGATGGTTACTGTTGAGTTTGTAGCATTTTATTGGCATGATTTAGCACTTAGCTAATCAATATTAGCATGTAGCTATTCACTGCATGTGTAGCATGTAGCAAGTCCTGTTTGCTAGCATGAGTCAAAAGAGCCAACCCCCATCTCTATACGATGTTCTGATGCAGAGATATTGGTCTTGCAAAACGGTTGCTAGGGTACTCTGTTTGGTTGCTAGGGAGTGGCTTGGCAGCTGCCAATCATGAAGCTCCAAAGTCAATGTGAATGTATAAACCAACCCCCATCTCTATACGATGTTCTGATGCAGAGATATTGGTTTTGCAAAATGGTTGCTAGGGTACTCTGTTTGGTTGCTAGGGAGTGGCTTGGCAGCTGCCAATCATGAAACTCCAAAGGCTGCTTGTCACTATGAAAGATATAAACCAACTCCCATGCCTCTGTGACATTCAGAATGGACGATATTCCTCTTTGGATTTTGGTTGCTAAGGTGCTCGACAATGGTTGCTAGGGCGTGGCTAGCAAGTGTTGAGGTGATTCATGATTGGCTGTTTGCTGGCCCGAGTCAAACGAGACCACCCTCATGTTTCTATGACAATTCAGTCCAGAGATATCCCTTCGATCTCTTTCAATGGAAGTCTATGGGAGTTGTTGCTAAGGTGCTCTAAATGGTTGCTAGGGCGTGGCTTGATAGCTTCACAATGATCCTGAGAGACTGATTGGTTGTCTGAGTAAAATGAGCCCGCCCCCTTGTCTCTATGACACTGTGATCCAGAGTTATGTTCAATATAAAAGCGGTTTCTATGGTGTAGGACGGCCCATTTCATGGGCCGTCCTACACCATAGTAAGTCAATGGGGAAACTTTGGGCAGCTCCTGCACCCCAGGGGTGCAACTTTTACCCCATTGTGTGGTATGTTCTTACAGAGCCTGTCAGCCTCTTCAAATGTGGTAAATTACACATTTCTGCGACATCCTCGTTCCGAGCTACGACTCGTCAAAGTTTTTCGCAATGTTAAGTCTATGGGATTTTTTTGGGCCGTTTTTCGCCCCTGGGGCGACCATCGTACCCCCGATCTCTTAGAAAAGTCATAGCACACCATTCCCGAACAGGCCGCACGTTTTGACACCTCATTCATGGGTCTGTGACAAAAACTGCGGGAGGAGTAGCGCGTCAAAAAGTGGCCAGAAGAATAATAATAATAAGAATAATAAGTATGTGAGATAACAATAGTGTTGCTTCGCCATAGGCAAGCACCACTAATAATAAGTATGCACAATAACACTAGTGTTGCTTTGCCATAGGCAAGCACCACTAATAAGTATGTGAGATAACAATAGTGTTGCTTCGCCATAGGCAAGCACCACTAATAAGAAGAATAAGAATAATAAGTATGCACAATAACACTAGTGTTGCTTTGCCATAGGCAAGCACCACTAATAATTTGATGGCATGTCAGGCCCAACAAATCAAGCATCACATTACATAATCACTGATGTCTCAACACAAACACAAACCGTTAAGATCAGTTATAACGAGTCATGTCTGCAAGTCATTGTGCCTTTGAATGCACCACAGTACATGAACTTTATGTACACAAGAAATTAACTCATGTACTCATCTTTCTTATTTTAAAATCACTCAACTCAAAATAGTGTTAATGGAAGCTCATTAGGTGTGTGGATCTTCTTCCGTAATAGTAATGAAACATAACAGTATGAGGGCCAGTGGTCTATGATAAAGCCCAGGTGTGTTGGAGGGTTGTATAATCTCCTGACATAACTGAACTGAATGGGAATAATAAGTGAGAGCAAATGTAATCCCTCAGTGAGTGTTCACCCACAAAATCAAGGTTAAGCCAACAGAACAGACTACATTTACGGTAAAGAACCTGAATGAAAGGAAAGGTCACAAAATTTGGCCAAACAGAGAGGAACTGATATAAATGGTAACAATAAATTGTTAAAGTTGAGAATGATATTGCTGGAATCATCTTGACATATCTAACAGAAAACAAGTCAACCAGGATTAGTCTGATTTCATGATAACACATGATGAGCTTGTGTGAAGGCCAAAGACGACAGAGTACACGCAGCCCTAATGTTCAGACAGAGCAAGCACTGTTTGCGCATTTGGGTGTTGCAAATTGTCAAACATAGAGTTATCTATCCTTAAAATAAATACAAAAAAATTCATTGGAACAATCTCTAAACTATCAAATGAGCATAACAGGATGCAGAAGAGTTCAATAAACAGCTGCTGCACAGAACTGTTGTAATTCAGTTGAACATAAACCTGTCATGATATGCTTAGGTCAATTCAAGCACAGTACACTATTACATTATAACTCATTATTTACACAGTGACAAGAACATAGTTTTCCCATTAAAACAATGTCATGTTCTGGAAGATACCCTCATTAAGGAAATGTCTTTTATTAAGAGATATTACCAAAGACTAACAGGATAGAAAGTGATATTGACACTGGAAAAAGTTTAATATCCAGTATAATAAGATATACCATATGATTTGGACATCAAAACAATTTTAATCTATTAAAATGTATTATTCATACTATTTTAATAATATTGATCCAAATTAAACGTGACCATATATTGATATATTTTTATGTTTCTGATGACAGTACGCTTATTATGTTTTTAAATATGAGAATAAACTAGTCAGTGTACTTCTAGAGGCGGACGTGAGTATACTATCATCACAAATTAAGTTACATGAACAGGTCCTGACAGCACCTGCTATACTACTAGCTAACTAACTAACACAGGCTTAAGACATACAAAAAAGGACAATATCTTAAATTTCAGTGTACATATGATATCTCCAGCCATAGTGGCACATGCATTAGGACAAAGATGGATTTGACAGGGAGAGACAGTGGACATACCTGGTTCACCTCTGGACAAATGGTGACAGTTCGCGCGGCGTGGACAGTCGGATAGTGACATACTACAAACAACTACCGTTTCCAGTAGATGGTCACGTGATCGTGACGTTGGGTAATCCTGGGGTTTGAGTACGTAACATTCGAGTTAAAAAAAAGAAAGAAAATACGCTGAACGAACGATAACACGGGGACTTCGGACTTGTTAACCTTTGATTGCTTGATGAGCTAGTACAAAAATGATTCTAAACTATAAGTGTAAATATAATAATAACAGGTTGTATACTGAGAGGGTAGAGTTAAAAATGAGCGTGTGCTGTCACTGTGAAACAAACAATTAAATCAATGGCATTCTTTGACTGTACCGGTTATCAGCGAATTTGACTGTAACATTACATGTTGTCAGCACATTGGAAACATATCCGTGTTGAGGCTGAGGAATTGTTTTTATTATTATAGTTTTATTTTATTTTATTATTAATTTTCCGAAATTTAGCATCGAAAATGTAGATCCACTGTTAGTGTAATGCAGGTCGGTGAGTTGCCCAAAGGAGGGCGATATTTGCTAGGTGCGTGCATGCTGAATGATTTTAAACGAGGCAGATAGCCGTTGTCAAATTATTATAAATAAAATGATTTTTTAATAAAATGCTACAGGTAATTAAAAGATATATCAAAGGTTTTTCAAAACCATCTCAAACCTGAAGATATAACTTAGGAGTCCGACGACACTTGCTTCACAATATAACGTTATTGAGTAATGAGTTTCATCAGTATGATCTTGAAGATACTATTCTTATCTTTGTGTACATGTGTGTGTTTTGCGCTTTTGCAGATTCCCTTTTTTTCTGTAGTGAGAGAAAGAGTCTTAGGCAAAAAGTATTCAAACAAGAACCATTCACCTCAGGAAACATGTAAAGTCATCCCCTGATTCAGCGAAACTTAAAGTAAACCCGTTTTTTTCTTTTCTTTTTTTTTCTGTGACATTAATGAATCAGTCAAACGTATTATTCTATAATGACTTGCTATTTATATATTCGTGTAAAAAACACACGTATTTTGTCAGAATAGACCGATATTTGTGGATGCCCGGCCAAGGAGAAAGCTGTTCTTTGAAGCCAGATGGTGTAGAGTCGACATCTACCATCTAGCCTACTAGCAGAGGCTAATGAGGCTATGTTAACCAGTCAAACTTTGACCCCTTGATGATCCCTACCAGCTCGACACAGCACATGAGTTTAGGGTAGGGGTATTCAACCAATGGCAGATGGGGGAGTGTTTAGGAAAGCTGTTTGAAAACAGTATTGTTGGGAATAAGCTGACTAAATACTACGCCGGTGCACCATATACTGCCTGCTTTCTTAAAAAAAAAAAACATAATGACTGCCTTCGTATTTCCATTTAAGTCTCTCAGTGCTATGCGAGATGAGATTCTGGTATATTCTCCCCCAGCAAAATGTGGTAGGACGTAGGAGAAAACACTTTTTATAACGTTGATCGGTAAACAAACATTTTCTTTTATTGTATTAAAACGTTTTAGACATTTCAGATGCTTTAAATGCCTTAGTGTAAAGGTGAATTGTGTCAGTTTGGCTTTGTCTGCAATATTTAATTTTGGGCTCAATTTTCTAACAATCTAATGCGGAAGTGATTGTGCATAGACCTTATTCAGAGCAGCGCCATGACAGGTATGAATTTAAAGGTGCTCTATGTAACTTTTCTACAGAAATGAATCCTTTTTTTATTGCCTGTGTGTGAAGGGGTTGTAATCAGTGTTCGAATTACGGGGGAGCTAAGGGGAGCTCGGCTCCCCTGAAAAGGACCTGGGCTCCCCTGAAAGCCTACTTTGAGACATTTAGGGGGAGCTCTCAAACACTGTCCATTTTTTGTGTCGCATATAGATTTTGATTTTCTGTACATTAAGGTTCCTGAAATAAATGATGATATTAAAAATGTGTCAGTGTTTATTCGCTCATTACATTAATATTTCCGAACATCTGTCTCCACTAATAAATGCAATGCTGTGTCTCCTGCTGTGACCATCCATGCGTGGCGGCGCTGCACTGAAATTACTACGTTTACGTCACCGCTTGAACTTCTCACTGAGTTGGTATTTGAATGTTAGCTTAGCTTCAAGTTCAAAACATACTTTATTCGTTTTTTTGGGAACACTCTGTGGATACTAATAAGAATGTCAAAAAGAAAGCAGCCAAACCTCAGTCAATTTGGATTTACAAAACAAACGAAGAGGAGTGATGACAGCGCACCAGCTACAACTAGCTGTCGGTGTTACCGCCGCCGCCGCTAAAAGTTGCTGCTAGTGACAGCACCAGCACCGAGGATAGCGAGACTTGGGCGCCAGAAACCACCGCTGGTATGTGAGTTATTCTGTTTTTATCATGATTTGCATGATGTAGGCCTAAGCTCGGTTGATTCAGAACCGTGGACAGAGCTGTTTGCCCTAACACTGACAACACTGACTGACGCTTGCATTTTGAAGTAAACGGTTTACTAAGTAAACAATAGGTTTACTGTAAACCTATTGTTTTAAATGCCCGAACATGCACCAAAAGCGTTAAAGTCAGGGAGGATCGGAAAATAGGGCTCCCCCGAAAGCCACTTTGTAATTCGAACCCTGGTTGTAATCACACATTAAAATGATCCACTTGTCGAGTTTTGCTATTACCTCTGAAGGCCAGTATTCCTATTTCTATGTGAAGTCTCCGGGTCGGATTTACCGCGAAATCCAACGGATGTGACGTGCATGCGCGCTCCTGAGCCTCTCTCCTTATATACAGTCTATTGTAGACGGTCAGGGAGTTACGTCCTGTTAAAGGCGCACGTTTTTCGGCTTATATCTCGGTCAATCTTTGATCAATATTCCCAAGACTCTAATCGTTCGTAGTGCTGGACGGGGCCTTTCAAACGAGCCCACCCCCGAGGTCCAACTCGCCCGGCTCCCCCAGTTATAGCCGTTCGAAAACGGGGGTCCCAGCGAACGGCGATCCGGTAGGGGGCATCCCCGAGGCCTGCCACTCTAGCGTTCGGGCAAGGGTTCCCCTGGGACCTCCTCCCCCGAATTTGAGCTCTCTGGGTCTTTGCGTTCCAGAGATACGAGCGATTTTCTTCTGAGATCGTGACGTCACCGGCGTCTGCAATTTTGCAGCGCGCCCGATGGTTTTCTGCTAATATCTCCGCGGAAACACCACCAAAAACTATGGAACTTATATGGTTCTTTTCAGCTCGACTAGATGGTCCCAACGAGCTCGGTGCTCGCCGAATCCGTCTAGTATTCGCCGAGATATTTGCGTAATAGACGGTATTGTCTATGAGTTCGAGCACGAGCGCTCTTGTAAAATTTGGTTGCAATATGAAACATCACCACTAGAGGCCGCTAAAAGTTACATAGAGGCAGAGCACCTTTAAGCAAGGCTGTGTGAGTGATAGATCCCTTGTTGCTCATGTTGTCTGCAGTTTTTTGTCTACTGAAATTCCCTGGAAAGATATTTTTGCAGCGTTTCATCAGCAGAACAATCTAAAAACACGAAGAAAGATGGTGCTGCTGTGAATAAGGTCTATAGAGTCCGTTCAATTATACACTTTTTCACATTTTTTAACAGTAGAATAGCCTACTACATTTTGTCATATGACATGACACCATGATGCATGTTCCTGTTAATGTAAACTTTAACTAAAATTAAAATGATTATAGTATTTCAGTGATAGCCTACTAAAAATACACTGTCATCAATTATCTTATCATGTGGGATACATGTACAAATTTTTCAAAAATGTCACAAAGGGATTCCCAGTGTCTTTAAAAGCCTTTTATCTAACTTTAATAATGTTATGTATGTTAATCTCTCCAATTACATGCTAGTTGCCATTTCTCTAAGCAGTCTCCCGATATTTGCTGTTTTTTTGCCTAGTAAAGAGGAATAAGATGTTTTGCTTGTAAATACACATCAGATTTTTGGTTCAAGAGATAAAGACATTAGTCATTTAATCTATTATAGTCTGTACTTCTTTCCAGAATTGCAAAAATCTCGTCACACTCCCACATTGATACAGCACCCAAGTTTTTGCTAAATAAAGCACCGTTTCATCACGTGTTCAAGAGAACAAAATTGTCATGAAAAATGCTGTCATGATATCTTGCTTTCAGAGGTGGATGGCTGATGTTTGGGAACTCAAACACTGTGTGAGACAGTTCTGGTAGGTAATTATACACAGCTCATGCATGCATTTTAGAACCACCAAACCAATATTTGATATGCTGTACGAGGAAATTGGTCTGCTGGTTAGTCCAGTTATCAAACCTCTATTGAGGCAGTCACAAGTTTTTTGTTACACACCGAGTAATGTATACAGTAAATGTGCTTCCATATTCGCATGTCTTTTTATCGGATAAAAAGATTATCCACCTCAATTGAGTGAAGTTTTTAAATTAATTTCCATCCAACGGTTTTTTTTTTTAATGCAATATCCCAAAATGTGCATAAAAAGGATGGAATTTGCCAGATGCATGAGAGATTTTATAGATGCGCACGTGTACTCTCCCACACTGGGAAGTGGGAACACACTAGTGTAGGCCTCCCAGCTAGATCACCAGTTGAGGTCAAAGTGAGATGTAAACTGTAAACTAGGTGACAGAAGTTCCTGTTTGTGTGACAAGTGTTTCTGGTGTAGCAAGTTTGCGAGTGTGTGCGCATGTGTGTCTTGGAGAAAAAAACCAGGGAGCTCAGCTGTTGCCGTCTTAACGTGCAACCAATGGGGCTACGTGTGATTTGAGTGTGTGTGTGTGTGTGTGTGTTAAAGGGAGCTGAAGTTAGGAATGGCTATGGCACCAGGGGGCTCATTGTGTGTAAGATCTCCCACACTTCTTACAACCATCCATGTTCTTCCCATCACCCCCTTCCCACTGCCACCCTGCCACTTGCCTTCCTTCCTTTAAATTCAAGTGCTTTGTTCCTCCTTAAGTCCTTTGTTCTTCCTCCGGCACAACATTCCAATCAAGCTGAGCACACAAACACATGCATATGAATGTGTGCCATCCTCTTTATTGGGCCTCTTCCCTGACACACATTACATTTATCATCCCTCTGTCTAAGGACTGACTAATTTAAAGCTCTGCCTGCTACTTAAGAGCTCAATAATGCCAGATTAAGGAAGTGAATGAACGCTGTTAGTTAGGTGGTGGATCAAAGAAAATGCATTTGTCTAGAAGAGAAATTGTGTCATATATGCTGAGGATGTTTATGTACTCATGTATAAACATCCTCAGTATATATTTCACAATTACATTTCAGCGTAATGTGTTCAGGCATTCTTGATGTTATGAGCGCTAAGCTGTATAATTGACCAATGTTGCATGTAATTGATTTCCCAGCATGTCTGTCATTCGATCAATCTGTGGTTTCATTTGACATAATAAAATAATTTAAGTTCAAAACAATATTTCATTTGTGTTTTATGAAGCTACTATATATATATAGTATATAAGTTTATATAAAGTAACTTGTGTTCAGATACTGTTCAAACGTTTTGTGTGAAAAAACTGTTGTAATGTTTTTAAAGGAAGTCTCATGGTCAAAAAAGGTTGCATTTGATTAAAAATACAGTAATATTGTGAAATATTATTACATTTTAAAATAACATTTTCTATTTTAATATATATTTTATAATGTAATTAATTCCTTTGATTGAAAAGCTGGATTTTCAGCAGCATTACTCTAGTCTTCAGTGTCACATGATCCTTCAGAAATCATTCTAATAGGCTGACAAAAATGTATTATTATGAATGTAATATTTATGTGGAAGCCATGATACACGTTTTTATCCTTGATTAATGTATCCTCGCTTAATAAAAGTATTTAAGGTTGCACTTTATTTCAAGGTGTCAGTATTACAGATACATTTAAGTACTGAGTAATAGTAATTAACTACATGTACTTACTATAGAGTTAGGATGAAGGTTTGGTTAATTGCATGTAATTATGCATAATTTATAGTTATTACTATGTAACAATGACACTGTAAAAAAAATTGATACCGTACTTCACTTTTCTCTACTGTTCACTTCAACATCAACTGTTCTCAAAGTATAGCATGAAATAAGTTCCACTGAAGTTCACACAAATATCCCAACACAAGTGTAGTTCATTACATTATCTATATACCATTAACTAGGGGTGTAACGATACCCTCATGTCACGATTCGATACATATCACGATACTGAACTCACGATACGATATTATTGCGATACTCCAAGACATATGATAAAAGGTTAACACAAAATGTACTGTTGATTAAAATGCTAATTTTGATATTACATTGTGGGTTTAAATGAATAGGCTTGGACTTGGTGCTTGTAACCCAAGGACAATGGTGACACCAGAATAAAAATATTCATGATTCTGAAGCTGAAAATACAGAATTATTTTAGACGAATATTCTTGCACTTTTTCTGACTAGATATATTTAAAATAATGTAGGCCACTTTAAGTTTTTACTGGTAACATAAGACATTTGGCATTATCAGGACCCACAAATATTCCCCCATTGCATTATTATACATTATAATCAACATTATATATAGTAGTTTAATGTAGTACTGACACTAAAACTCTTGAAAATTGAAAAAATTTCTCACACAGTAATTTTTATTTTGGGGAACTATCCACGATACATATTGTCACTATCCACGATACGTATTGTTGCATTTTTGTATTGCGATATATTGTGGCACGATATATTGTTACACCCCTACCATTAACACTTGACAACCTGAAAAAGTGTATACTTTTAACAGTGTATAAATTGGTTGTAGTTCAACAAAAACGTCTTAATACATTTTTAAGTGTGGCTGCAGTGTCTAAATACTTTTTGGGGTCACTTTATATCTAAAATCCATTTATGACTCACAATTTTGTTAACTTTGCATTAATAATGTGTTAACATCTCGCCATATGTTACTGGCACATATCCCGCGACAGCACTCCCTTCACCCCCAGTAAAGGGATCAGCGTAGAATCGGGAGCGTTAACAAAGCTTTTGAGGTGCAGACAGTCCCGACGCAGCCTACAATGGAAGGCCGCCTCTGTATTTGCGTTTTTTTGGCGAGGGGTGGTGGCGAGGTTGACAAGAGGGAGTCGAGGGGTGGAAGAGTTGAATGACCCTGCAGCAGTGGTCCCACTGCAGCTCTGTGACCCCCGGAGTAACGGGCCAACCTCCTGGCGTGAAGTGCTTTGTGTTAGTGGTTGTGTGGAACAGCGTGGAGAGGAGAAGGGGGGTTTATGGGAGTGCAGCAGATAATTCAGGCCTCCTGCAACACACATGGCCCTTGAATGAAAAGGGACCTCTGCATTGTGAGGGCATCTCAATGGCTCTAGCTCCTTATTTGTTGAAGACAAATGTTCCTCTGAACATAAGTGTCTTGTGCTTAAACACTAAACAGAGTGAAGTCATTAATCATCCATTTTGTGTGGCCGAGCACTTGCTCCAAAAATTAAGAAATGTACTCGACATTTATAGAAGCTGGCGTGATAAACAAAGATTGACTTTGTTTAAGCATTAATAAATGTTGTGCACATATACACAAAAGAATATTATTTATAAGCAAGTCACACTCAGTTTGGTGTGTGTTGGTGGCCAACTGCTACCATTTTTAATCGGTCTGCAGTCGGAATGTGAGTTTATATGCATGTTAGATTTCATTTAGCTTTGTGGTGGTATATGTATTCTCTAATTAGAGACAGATAGCATTCTAATTCGCAGTGTTTTTTAATTGTATTTTGTAATTTGGTTAGTTGGTGATCTGTATTTAACCTGCGGGGCTTTGCTAGACAGGTTTGGCAGACACCTCATATGTCAACACAACCCTAAAGCCAGCTGACTTTGAGTATTGCTTTCTCGAATGGAATGAAGAGTCTGGTTGTTGCCTTGAATTTCATGCTTGTATTGTTCTTTCTGGATTTTTATTACAACACTGCTGTCTTCTGTATAGAGCTTCTTATTGAACTAATTTAATTACTGATGAACGTAGTTATTGAATTGAACTTAATAAACGCTGAACTAACTTCAAATTAAAATTCTAATTTGTCTCATATTTGATGAATTGTGCATAACCGAAGATTATTTTCCTGTTTTTCAACTATCTGTATTGTATAAAGTGCTATAAATAAAGGTGATTTGACTTGACTTGCATTGATTTTATAGGTTTAAGCCTAATTTTGCTCTGCTGGCATGGTTTAGAGATTTTTTTAATGTATATTGGACAACTTTATCTCCTGTCATACATCAACATATCATTGGAGTGCAGACCTTTTTTGCATTTATGTATCGGAGACACAAATGCTTTGGAGAGGTTTAGCTGATATCAGGGTTTATGTCTAGTTTTAAGGTTTATGTAAGTCTTGATTTTGTTCAGAGTGCTGCCACATAAATCCCTGGTTGAGTTTGTATAGAATTAAAGCTGAGGTCTTTTATTCATTGTCTGTCTAATGAATATTCATAGCTGCTCTCACAATGCAGGCAGCCTCCAAAACTCTTGAGAAGAAGTCAGCTTGTGTTTGACTGCAGGTCAAGGAACTCTGACAGACTGCGGCACAATGGAGACTTGACTGAAGCATTCCTCTGCGTTGCCTGGCGAAGCTTTTGTTTGCCGTATTTCGCTGTCTACATATTCATACTTCTTCAACTCATTAGTAGTTATTCATTCATTGAGGCAAATCCACTTGACCCCTTCTCTCACTTGTCATGGGAATAAAATAGTGATGATTGGTTTACTAAATATATTGAGTGTGCTTCAGTATGCACAGATCTGTCCCTATAGTACCACATCAATCTATAGTTTTAATTTCAAATGCTTAAAAAGATTTTCCTTTTCAACCTGTGCCTGAGCTCTTTAAAAATCCATAAAACACTATATGCTATAACTTCATAAAACTATCATCCATGATTTTTTTTTTTTTAATATGAAATAATTTGTGAAGTATAAATATAATTAACAAAAATGTTAGTCACTATAAATAACCATTACTATCATTTTATTCGTTCAAGCCTATTGGAGTTCGTGGTGAACTGCATTAAAACACGAAACTATGCAGTCTGCAAACAAAATTACCTAGATAGGTTCAAAGGAGGCAAATACAAAAAGCCCTCTCTTTGAACTGATACCGTACCCAATCGTCTAAAATTACTATTGTGTAAAAGACCGTGAGCAAACATCCGAAACTCATTGAACAGGTGTGGGGGCCGTCAATCAAAGCGCCCACGCACACAAGGACACGCCCACTGGCGCCATATATGGAGTGCATTCCAAGGGGCGGAGTCACCTAACTTCCCAAGTTCCCATATCCATGAATGAAATCCTCACCACCAGTTCCTTCATGCCGGAGTCGTCGGAGTTTCACATGGACCAAAAAGTTTAATTTGACAAACAAAATGGACTACCGACGCACTCAGTTTCACTTCTTATTTTTGTATTTATTTGTTAACAACGTATTTATTAGGATTCAGTCAAAAGAACGTAAGTACAAACCGAGATTTTTAAAGACTTTTTGCTCAGAAAATGTTATATTTTTCGAATCTTTCGCAATTCTATTTTTTATAACTATATGATGATAAATTAAAAATATATATTATTTGTGAACAAAAACGTAATGGTTAGATTTTCATAAATATTTCGTATAGGTTTATATTTACCCCTACAAAATGTACACAAGTAAGACATTTGAGCCTGTAACGGATGATTTTAAAGTGACTTGATTTTCATGTAGCCTAACTAAATATTATATGATCAGATTTGCTGCTTGACATGAAGGCTGCCGGAAGTGAATTAGGTTGGTTAACCTGGCCGAATGAAGAAGGGGTAAGTCTTATCAATTTTTCTGTTCCCTGTACATAAACCATATCTGACATTAACATCCATGAATAGACTCCATTCAGTTCAGGTTCGTTGATTGAACATACCGGTACATGAGTCAGTGTCATTTCGTGCTCTAAAACACCAATCAAAATGAGTCATATCCTCTCCTCAGACCGATTAAAAAGCTTTTCCAGCTATTAAAGTTGATACCTGATAACGTGAGGCGTTTTCCCCCCACCAACAGGCTTAAATAACATCCGAAACCATCTTATTGTTGTGTTTTGAAGAATGTTTGATTTTCATTTTATTTATCGAGAATATTAATGTAGCCTACTACGGCTATAAAAAGCATTGGGACACTTAAAGCCACACTTCATAACGTCATTGTATTAGAACAATGTAACAAACTGGCATTTGTTTCGAAGATGCCTCAAGTAGCCTACAATTTTTTTAGCAAAACTTTTCACAAAATTATTATAAAAAGTAAAAAGTGATTGTAAAAATTACTCAGAAACGTTTGATATATCATAGTATATATTTGTATGTGTGTGTGTGTGTGTATATATATATTACGTTACATATAAACATATAGATATGTATATGTGTTTTGCACCAGAGTGTATCACCTAATAGGACTGAGGAGAAATAAGTTTCGGTCAGAGGCTGTTGAGTGCACAAACCATGTTTCTTCTTTGAAGCTTTGGTTTTATAAGAATTCGCCGTGAATTCCTCTTTAGCCACACAAAGACCTCTCCAGAGATGTACCGAGAGAGTTCCACCACTTCCTCTGACCAAGCATAGCCACGCACTAAAGTGTTTAATTAGTCTTTTAGAGGCTATAGTCCTGTCATCTTCGTTCCCTAATGTCGTGAAGGCTTCCATCAGCTCCACTCAGCTGCTGGATCCAAAAAAGCCCTTTGAGGTCATGCTTATTTTGCCAGCTATTTCAGTACGTTCTGAAGAGTTGAGTCGTAAGGGAGTTCTATCGCGGCAGAGCATGGTGGAAAAGAGGAGAGCAGAGGCCTAATTTTTGTCTCCCACACCCATCTAATGAGATACTTTTACAAAGGTGGGATTCCCACATTCAGTATAATCTTGTTTCAGTCTAACATTTAGGATACTGGAATATTTTAGCCAAGAAAAAGAAAAAATCAAGATCACAATATTTCCCTAGTTGATTCATTACATTAAAAAGTGCACGCATTGTTTGTATTTAAATATGCAAATGATGCAATATCTAGTTAAATATGCAGAAAACGGCCTTTAAAGATATATTTTAATTGTAATCTATAGGCACAAATAGATAAAGTGCAACAAAATAAACATTTAAAAATGTATTTTGGATGTTGTCTTCACACCAAAGCAACACGTTATGAAAAGCCAAGTTGCCCAACATCTCAACATTGACCAGGGCATGAAAAAAAAAAACAATGCTTTTGCCTGTAGTGTCTTGCTTTAAAATTGAATTTTTTCAATGTTTAAAATACAACTATAAGTTTATTCTGCTCTAGCATTGATTAGTGAGTTTAAAGATCCCAACAAGCCTTACTTTACCAATGGCATGAGCTCGGTGTGGGACTATTTGAAAATAAAAGTGAAATACTTTGCATTAGTTTTGTATTTCCATATTATGAGAAGATTGTAATACAATATGCCCTCTTTTCTTTCTTTTTCCATTTTTCTTAGTGGGAGGTTGTCCAGACGGTAGTGAATGGCTCTCTCCTTTACACCTACAGCGTGTGCAACGTTGCCAGTGACACCGAACAGGACAACTGGCTTCGTACGACCTTTATCCAGCGTAGGCCCGACGTCTCTCGCGTATCTGTGGAGCTGCGCTTTGTCGTCCGGGACTGCAACACGTTTGGCGGCTCGTCGCCTTCCTGTCGCGAGACTTTTGGCCTCTATCTAGCCGAAACCGACACAGATGTTGGCACAAATTTCCGCAAGGGCCAGTTTCGAAAGGTAGCCACTGTAGCGCCAGACGAGGTGACAGCTGATCGTGGAGGGGGCCGAGCTGATCTGCGGGTGAACGTTGAGACGCGGAGCATCGGGCCACTCTCCAGAAGGGGCTTTTACCTTGCTTTCCAGGATTTAGGGGGCTGTGTTGCTCTCTTGGGGCTGAGGGTGTTCTACACCACCTGCCCGGCCATGATGAGAAGCCTGGCCGCCTTCCCTGAGCAGGTGGCATCAGGAGCGCTGGCGGAGGTGGAGGGCACCTGTGTGAAGGACGCAGTGGTGGTTGGAGAAGCTGCTCCTCGAATGTACTGCACCGCTGAGGGAGAGTGGGTCGTTCCTGTGGGCCAGTGTCTCTGTCGAGCGGGATACCAAGCTGTTGGAGATTCTTGCATAGGTGAGTTTGTGATTTTGATGTTTATTGTTTAGTGGAGTTCTTTGCTTCAGCAATAAGTTGAACATTTTCTACTTATCTGATTGTGGTAGACCGAAATAGATTTTTACTTAATGGCCAATGGAGGTTTCTCTAAAGCAGGGCCATTATCCTAAAAGTGATCTTACAAAAATATTTTAATGCAGATTAAGGAAATTTACCAGTCAGAATCAAGAATTCCATAGAGCTGCATACAAATGGTGACATTTACTTAGAATTAGCAATGAGAACTTCTCAAAAATGCTGAAATCGCATCAAACACAGTATTCATTCAAATTAATTAACCCAAAAAGCTGAAAGAAAAGTGAAAATTTTACTTTTCCATTGTCAACTGATGCTGATCGTTCTGAATTGGACAAAAAAACATCAGTTTAAATAATCCTGGTCAATAAGTTGGCCTGTCACTATAATATACTTTACATTACTTTAAGACAATTTGGGAACAACTGCAAGTCTTTGTGGGTGGGCAGATGGTAAGTGTGTTGTCGGGTGAGGGTGTGTTCTGGGAAGCTTGAGAGATTTTTGTGGTTGCCACAGAGCTGTCTGAGAAGTTTGTGAGAGGCCAGAAATGTGACTTCAGTCAAATGGAATGTCAGCCGTCTCCACACCCTTTCACCTGCTGGTGTATTATTTCTACATGTGTGTTTAACTCTTCAGGAAGGAAGTGTAAAGATACCAGGCTACCATTGTAAAGGAGTGTATGTACATAGTTACAGTGGTATGATTTGCATTAACCATTGAACATTCTCGAATATCTCACATTTGAATAGAAAGGCTTGATAAATGGTGTGTTTGGGTGAAAGGGTTAGTCTTCAATAATGAGTTTAAGTATTAATGTTTTGCATTAGAAAAATAAGATATCAAACTAAGCGTCATCTGCAAACAAATTGCTCTAGATCTTTTCCCAGAACTAATTTTACTTTTATCAGCCAGAAACTTTTAACCATCTAGTCCCAAGGTGATTTTTGTGCGTGTGTGTGAATGTATGAATTAATTTCCCCTCAAGTTTGTTTTGGAATGAAAAGAAAAAGAAAAAAGGTTTCGTTCCCAATTAATTTCAAGGAATTCCCCCGAAGTCATATTACACTTTTCCCATACCCTCCAACAGCTGATATGACTCAATGGGCAGAGCTACCATTACCTGAGTTACTTTGTATGTCTAAGTGTTACCATGACAATGGCTCACCGCAGATTACAGAGAAGGTTTGGCATGCCCAAGGTCTATCTAGGGTAGTCATCATATAATTAAAGGTTGGGTTGGACCTCTCCGGACACCTTTTGTATTTGTGGGAAAATGTGGTTTTGAGTAGATGCACTATTTATACTCTACTTTAAAATGTAAAACCAAAGACATTCAAATCTATCCATTGGTAAGCACATTGCATACCAACAGCAGGGCATGTTTGTTGAACATACTGTAAAAAAGGAAACCACTGGGAAAAGGTTTGCATGAAATCTTTTCAAAAGATCCATATAGGAGCCATTAGCAAGGGCAATCTCAGGAAAGCATGTTTCGAAGACCTTGGCCTTTGGCAGCCCCACAGGAACCTGCACCTGAAACGGACGTTGAAGAACATCAAGGGAGTTCAGAATATCTAAAGGTTGTTGGAAAAGGGCAGATTCCACACATTTCCTTTTATAATGTAGTTTCCAGGAGACGTGCTAAATGTTTTGACACCCTTAGAGGAAGTGTGATGAGTGATGACCCGATGAAATAGCTCATGGGAGAGATGTAATGAAATCTGGTATCTTGTTGTCTTTGTGATGACATGCTTCAGGAACGAGGAGTACATGTCCAGACATCCCAACCTGTGATTCTTTCCATTCTGATTCTGACAGAGCCGTTTTGTCTTCTGTAAATTATTGTTTCACTCTATCATTTGTTCATCCACTCATCTCTTGAAAGACAAGACCTTTGCCCATGCCTCTTGATTCAACTTGGTTGCTTTTTTTTCTCCATACAGAGTGAAAAGATGCCTCAAAGCATTCAATGTAAAAAGCATTCAACCTTTGAAACAATGAAGTTGCTGTTGTCTTTGTTTTCATGGGAGTTTTACGAGTGGTTTTCTACGTGACTGCTGTTCTGTTCAGCTTATCGCCACCTGCCAGTGTTTGCTAGGGACAATTGTGGTTGGTTGCCCGGCACAGATGGGGGAAGGGGTCCCATTTGAAAAGTTTCGGGGGAAACCCAAGTGTTCCAATGTTTTCATTGCTTGTGAATTTGATACGGGCCTACCAAAGATGTTGGATAGTAGCAGACTATAATGTCATGTTTTATATAATGTTAATTGCATTTAGAGACACACACTGATGATGGCTTAGGCTGAAATGCGTCTGTGTGGACATGGTAATAATAAAAAAGATACGAGATATAACTAGAGAGTGCGGTTTTTCATCTTTATTTGATAAACTTCTTTATAACTCGCACCCATAAACGTTTTGGCAGTTGAGTGCGCCTGTTCTCAGCACTAATTGCATTTAGAGTTCATAATTATTTTTTTTAAATTAGCTTCAATTTAATATATATTTAATATTTAATCCAGTTTAATTAGCAGTTGGGTCACTAGTTGTTTGAGATGGGGTTTTCATTGGCCAATAATGATACTGATACCTAAAGAGCAGTGTGGCTGATATAATGACAACATATTAAAAAATTAATGACAGCAAATAGGGATGTGTGGTGTATAAATATTTTTTCATTATTCAAACAAATATTTATTTCAAAGTTTTACATTTGTAATTGAACAAATTCTTTAAATTTTTTATAAATTTTAATGAATAAAAAAATAAATTTTTCAGTATTGGCCGATATTGCACATTTAATTTAATTTAATTATTTTTAAATATATGTATTTCAAATTTATACAAATGTATTGTAACTTAATAATTATTTTAATTCAATTAATTTGAATCAATTAAAAAAATATCAGTATTGGCCAATATTGCATATTTAATTTTGCATTCTCATTTTCCCTATCTTCACAAGCATATGAGCATAAATGCATTAGTTAATCATTAAAAACACTAATTTAATAACACTGTTAAGTGTAATTGTTAGCCAAACTCAAAATGAATATCCATTTTTCATACTGTGAATTTATAATGTTGTGTTGTCTAATTTCACTTTAAAAAATAATTTAGACAAAATGGTAATTTAAATATAATTTTAATTATTGGCCTTAACATGAAAATAATTATTTTTATTTTAAATATTTATAAACATTAAGGAAACATTTTCTTAGAATTTTGACTTGGAAATTGATTGACCTTTTAAACCTTTAGTTTTCTTTAAAAAGCCATCGGATTGCTCTGGCACGTTGTTGAGGACTATGTCGGCGAAACTGCTATTCTAACTGTTGACCTTTCCACCCAAAGGGCATTAACTATTCCCTTTGTGTATTGTCCATCAGCCAAAGACTTGGAGTCTTATCAGCCCTGCCAATCACTTGTGTCATGCATATTTTAGTGGTTGTGGGAACACAAACGTGGCACAAGTACGCAAAATGGCCTTTAGTCACTTTTCCACACTTTCCTCACTCACTGTTTCTGATGACGCCTTGACTGTCCACCAGCGCAGAATCTCCCTAAATAGTTTCTTAGTGAAATTGGTCAGCCTGACTCGTCAGAGGTGCCATGAGCGAGCGAGTCACGCATTACAAAGAGCTTTCTAAACATATTTCACATGAAGTTCCCATGGAAACCGCTGACATATCGAATCAGATTTATTACTCATGGCTTTGGTGAAGTTTGGATTCATTGCCGATTTCACGTATGCCACTCTCAATAGACACAAACATGAAGATTAGAGGAATAGAGTGGGAGTTTCCCTCTCTTGTTCTGTCTTCAAATAAAATGCACAAAGAAGGGCTGCTTTTCTTATGCAGACGCCCTCCTATAGTCGTCCACCCTTATACACAGGGCAAATACACAAAACCCAATGTAAAATCCCAGCGGGAGAACTTCTGTCAGCAATCCTCACGCACCCATTCACTCTCACACTCGCACACCTCCCACCGGTCGTCAATCTGAAACTCGGCCCTTTGTTTGAGGTGAGCACTGAGAGACGGGCCCCAGGGGGGACATACTCCCCTCAAAGGAAGTTCCTCGGATCTGTGGAATCTATATTCACAGTGATTTTGCGAGCCAGTGAGTTTCTCATGCCCATTAAAAGTACACCTATCAGAACCGGCCTCTTCTTAAGACTGTGCATGTGATTCTGAATCACTGCACTTGGTCTTCTTTTGTGGATGATTGTTATATCATCACCCCCCCCCCCCAGTCTCCATCCTTGTTTCCGGAGTTTCTTTCCTTTGTGTTTGTTATAGCATGTCCTCATCCTTCGGCAGAGGAAGGAAAGGAGGAGAAGAGGAGACCAGAGGGCTTATATTGACGCTTGCAATTCCGACATCCTGTTTTGTCCAACGGACATCCACATGTGCTTCATCTCATTATTTAAAAAATATATATATATCTCTTTCAATGTTTTGGAAGAAGTTGACATTCTAGATGTAATTGTTCATGACAGGGCTGTACAAAAGTTTAGCGACCAGTTTGACTGGTTTTATTTAAAACGGTTGGAGTGTCTTCCGGTTGCATTGTGAAGTGTGATCAGTTTATTGTATCGTTGAATACTTGAATGCCCGACGGCTGCACCATCTTGATTTGTCTCTTGTTGTGTGCAGTTGTAATGGTGCAGAAAGACTGACCCTCCCTTTATGTGCACAATGGCCTTGAATCTGGATGCATTGTGATGTGAATCTATGTCCTTTTATTACATGTCTCATGATCACCTGTGTTTTTTTTCCTGCTGTCTTCTTTTCTATAGCTTGTGAACCGGGTTACTACAAGAGCACAGATTCCAGTCAGACATGTGAAGTGTGTCCAGATAACACCAAGCGCTCGGGTCGTGGAGCATTGCTGTGCCCCTGCCTGGAGGGCTTCTACCGGGCCCCAACAGACCCAAATTCTGCTCCTTGCTCATGTAAGTTTAAATAGATGTTGTTATTTTTTTGCACTGGATGTTTGATTTTGTTAAAGGGAAAGTTCACCCGAAAATGAAAATTAGCCCATGATTTACTCACCCTCAAGTCATCCTAGGTGTGTATGTCATTCTTGTATTTCAGACGAATACAATCGGAGTTATATTAAAAAATGTCCTGGCTCTTCCAAGCTTTATAATGGCAGTTTCTATTTTGAAGTCCTTAAAAGTGCATCTATCCTTCATAAAAGTGCTCCACACGTCTCCGGGGGTTTAATAAAGGCCTTCTGAAGTTCAAAACTTTATAAAGTAAAATAACTAGCCAAACGAACATACGGATTCCACTTAAGTTTGGTTGAGGAGATTCCCCCTTCTATGTGAAGCGCTTTGAGTGTCCAGAAAAGCGCTATATAAATGTGATGAATTATTATTATTATTATTATTAATTAAGTGTAAAGCGCAACTTATGCGAGTAATGCGACGTACTGCTGAAATTTACGCTACGCCATGACGAACTACGCTACTTCCGACGTCACAAGTTGCGCTTTAGGCGTAAGTTGACCGTTTGGCCGGAAGCTAGTATTTTACATTTAACGTTTATTTAATGGATAGATGCACTTTTATGGAGTTCAAAACAGAAACAGCCATTCACTGCCATTATAAAGCTTGGAAGAGCAAGGACAGTTTTTAATATAACTCCTATTGTATTCGTCTAAATGTCATATAAATCTAGGATGACTTGAGGGTGAATAAACCATGGGCTAATTTTCATTTTTGGGTGAACTATCCCTTTAAGAAACTTTCTTGGTTGCTTTTTTCTGCATTTTCTTTTTTTTAAATGTAGCATCTAAACATTATATCACGTTTTGCTCTTCTAGCTCTGCCTAGCGCTCCCCAAGACTTGGATCACGCACCTCTCCTGACAGCGGGGAGTTTGCAACTGACCTGGCGCACACCGGCAGACACGGGCGGCAGAAGTGACATCACATACAGTGTGGCGTGCGAGCGCTGTGAGAACGGTCTGTGTTCGCTGTGTGGTGGGAGGGTGAGATTTGAGCCTGCGCAGACGGCCTTGAAAGACCCCGAAGTTATGGTTAGCGAGCTGGAGCCTCATGTGAACTACACATTTACAGTCGAGGCCCAAAACGGCGTGTCCCAGTTCAGTCGAAAGAGAGCCACGGCTGGCATCACAACAGTGCTTCACTTCACAGGTTAGATAGTTTTAGTTGAAACAATATAAAGCTATTGTGTGACAAGCAATGGTTCTGTCCACAGTGATGGAGAAAATACAGCCATTTGCATTTGAAATGTTGCTTCATGAAGCTGAATTTTGTACCAATGAGGTTTCTTCCATCAGTGCACTTCGACCGACAAAATGTCCCATTGCTTGTCACGGATGGACAAGATTAACATGGAGAAGAATTTATCATGCCTTACTTAAGACATTGTGCATCAAATGGCATTTACATGTAAATTGAGACATTGTTTTTAGCCAAAATACTGATGATTTGTGCCTTTTTATTCAGATGGCCCGAGGGTGCTGTACCTAAGAGTTGAGGATCGGACCACCAGCAGTCTCACGTTATCCTGGGTCGTGGACCACCATGTGCAGAATCACAACTCCCCCCGTTATGAGCTCATGTACCGCAAGAAGGTGACTGTGATATCTGATTTAGTTCACTTAAAAAAAAATAAAAAAAAAAGAATATCACTTGGGTGGTAGATAGTATACAACCACCAAAACCCTGGAAACCACTGGGCAACGCCCTAAACAACCACACAGAACACCTTAGCATCAACATAGCAATACCTTGGCATTGTGGAACCGTAGCATTTTCTTCAGAATGTTTTTTAAGAAATATTTCTTGGATGCTTTCTCTCTCTCTGTGGCCTTTCCATGTTTTCTTCCTTTACCATTTTAAAATAAACGTTTAATTTCCTCTCCTCATTGTTTTATAGGAGGATCCCGGAGAGTTGGATGTCACCACCTACACTGTTCTGGTTCTGGAGAAGAACTCAGTGCAGATTAATGACCTCTTACCCGGCACAAAGTATGTGTTCCGCGTTCACACCCTGACGGCAGAAGGCCATCCCAGCAGCCACAGCGCAGAGCTTGAATTTGAAACGCTGCCTCTCGGTAAGTGCGTGTGAATATGTGTGTGGGCATTTCGTTTTAGTCCTTACATGCTTTCACATATGAAAGTACGTAACCTTGATGCATTTGTGATAAGCTGTGGGTGGTGCGTGAATGTTTGTCAGTTTGAGTAGAGTGAACTATTTTTTCTTTTTTCTCTATCCAACAGCAGAATCTCAGACACAGAGTAGTTCCATGGTTGTCATGGGAGCCATTGCTGGGGGCGGAGTCATGTTGCTGATTGTGGCGGTTATTTTGCTTCTGCACAAAAGGTTAGAGAAGCTATCTCTGCTCTCACTTTTTCCAGTCCATTGTTTTCCAGACCACAAAGCAGGCTTTGCCTTAGTCACTTCACCCTATGCCTGCCCATACTGTTTACATTCCAGCTTTGAAGTGCAATCATTCTCATTTAGGATATCATCAAGATAGGAGCTTAAATTGACTCACTAATGTGATATTGAATGTTCTTTCATCAGGAGGCTGAATTCCCATGTCCGACGGAGGGTTGATGGAGATTACTTTTCATGTCCAGGTAAGAAACTAATTGAATTTGTTTTGCATTTGTAAGTATGCATACATGTATTTGGCATTAAAGTCCAAAGGATACTTTTGTTTCTTCGTAGAGTGCACTTGACGCAAATTTCGTCACCACAATCGTACAGTGGGTGTCATTTACCCAAAGTTTACACCTACCGTCTCATTTTACAGAAAAACTCCTTCCTTTGAAGACCTACATTGACCCCCATACATATGAAGACCCCTGTGCGGCTGTCCTCAAGTTTGCCAGTGAGATTCACCCTAGTCACATCACCAAGCAGAAAGTCATTGGTGCAGGTCAGTTTATCTTTAGTATTATATAATGTTATAGTATATATTAATATTTTGAACTAGCTTTTATTTGAATTTCTTTAGTTTACATTAATTTTAGTATCCGTTTTAGTAATTTTGTTGTGCTTTTGTCATTTTTTTTGTTTGTTTCTATAAATTTAGTTTAGTCATTTTAGTGTCTATTCTGTGTTTTCAAAAAAAAAAAAAAAAATTAACTTTAATTTATATTTTTAATTAACAACTGTATTTCCATACTGCTCCATAGGAGAATTTGGCGAGGTGTACCGTGGTTCTCTGAAGGTACCAGGACGCTGTGAGGTCGCAGTAGCAGTAAAGACACTGAAGCCAGGCTACACCGAGAAGCAGAGGCAGGACTTCCTTAGTGAAGCCAGCATCATGGGCCAGTTTTCCCATAAGAACATAATCCGTCTGGAGGGTGTTGTCACCAAATGTAAGTATCAAGCTATAAAATCATGTTTCTGGTAACTTTCTTGTTCATTCCATAAAACAGAACATATTTAACATGATGTTCTCTTCTTCCTATCATTTCAGTCAAAGACGCCATGATTATCACAGAGTACATGGAGAATGGAGCTCTGGACCAGTATTTAAGGGTATGTCTTGGTAAACGATTGTTTACATTTCTGCTAAATGCATTTGCAAGGATGTAGCAGAATCATTAATGTTTCTTTGCGCTCCACAGGATCACGATGGAGACTTTTCCTCATACCAGCTCGTGGGAATGCTCAATGGCATAGCCGCAGGGATGAAGTACCTCTCAGACATGAACTACGTCCATCGGGACCTCGCAGCTCGCAATGTCCTGGTCAACAGCAACTTGGAGTGTAAGGTCTCAGATTTCGGCCTGTCGCGAGTGCTGGAGGACTTTCCCGAGGGAACCTACACCACTACTGTAAGTGATGTGAATGCACAGAATCGTCATAAAAGTATATAAATTCATTAAAACATCATTTTCATGGTTTTGACTCTACTCTTACTCTTTTAGGGAGGAAAAATTCCTATTCGCTGGACCGCACCAGAGGCAATAGCTTACAGGAAGTTCACTTCAGCTAGTGATGTGTGGAGTTTCGGAATTGTCATATGGGAAGTGATGTCCTTTGGAGAAAGACCCTACTGGGATATGAGCAACCATGAGGTATGAGATATTTCTAATTATTTATTAATGCTAATTGCTCATACTTTAGGAGTTTGACATAAATTGGGTACCCAAACCATAACTAATGAACATAAAATGTATTTTATGTGGGCTTTTATGAATTGAGCCAGGAAATTACCACCTAGTAATGTTCTAAAAACCAGTGAACACCTTAGGCAACCACCCTAGGAATAAATGTTTTAACCTTTCACTTAAAACACATTGATTGTGAGCATCTGTGAGCATGAGCTTAACCATTTTCTTCATACTTTTGATCAAAGGTGATGAAATCCATAAACGAAGGCTTCAGGTTGCCGGCACCAATGTGCTGCCCGTCTGCGGTTAATCAGCTGATGCTGCAGTGCTGGACGCAGGACCGCTCCAAACGGCCACGCTTTGTTGATATCGTCAACTTGCTCGAGAAGCTGCTTCACAACCCAGAATCACTCTCGGCCATTGCCAGTATCGACCCACGGTAAGAAACGGTTTACAAAACGCTAATGGTAAATGTTCTAGTGCAGAAAACTATAAAGGTTTATATTGTGCTGTTCAATAAATATCTGTTTTTTTGTCCACAGTGTGTCTATTCGTCTACCCAGCACTAGTGGTTGTGATGGCGCCTCCTTCAGGTCAGTGGATGAATGGCTGGAATCTATCAAAATGGCCCAGTACAGAGAAACCTTTGCCCTTGCTGGAATTAAAACTATGGAACAGGTGTTGCGCTTGAAAATTGAGTAAGTATGCCTACTTGCATCCATAAAAAGATGACAAAATGAACCAATTATAAAAGCTTATGAATTATTGAAACTTTATATAGCCTCATCTAACCCGTTCCTCCTTTTCTTTTTCAAAAAGGGATATTAGTAGAATTGGAGTACGGCTGCCAGGTCATCAGAAGAGAATTGCCTACAGCATTCTGGGCCTGCAAGACCCGACGGGGACCCTGGATCTGTTTGCAGTGTGACAGTGCGGTTGACTGAAGCAGACCTGTTTGCAATTGGCAATTTAGCTGGCCCAAAATGGACTGAACAAAGACCAGAATGCCCTCCTCCAATTGAATGATTTTATATTTTGTTTCTCCTTTTTTTAAAAAGCTTTTCATGTAACATTTTTACATGTGTCAGATGGACCCTTATTATGCACTTTGTGATTCTGTTTCTACTTAAGCCATATTGATTCGCTGCATAAGCACACAGTGGACATATGATGGTCTGTTTTGTGTATGATGGTCATAATTTGTGCCATATTGTAACTACTGACTCAGGTCTGATGATAAGGGTACTATCAAGGGTACAATGATAGTAACCTTAAATATTACTGTAGTGCTCATATATTGCCATAAAAGGCAACATATATCCACATATTTAACAAAGTTGCCAAATGTGAGGGGTTGAAGTCTGATTAAGGTTGTACAATTACAAATGTAAAAAGTTTAGTTGTAAATGTTCAATGCTAATAGATTTTTGTCAAATTGTTGACAAGCATCCTGCTGTTTGGAAAGCTAGCACCGGATGTTTACATGTCATTTCAGCTCTTTTTTTATTTAATATTTATTTTTTTTATTTATTGTTTGTGTTTGTAAAGAAAATGTACTGAATAGTATTAAAATATTTTATAAGTCTTATCCTAAGTCATTTCTTCAGCTTAATGCACCTCACAAAATTCATGCACTGACACGCCCTGAAATTACCTGTGGACAAAAGTAACAATGTCATTGTGCTTTAATGTATTTCTATAAATATATAAAACACATTTAATTATCGACTCAGTATATTACTTTACTGATCTAGGTTTCATTTTTCTATTGGTGAGTTGGCTCTAAACCTCTACCCAAATGTGGTTTGGAATGTCATTCACTGAAGCGCAGACAAAGTGTCTCTAATAGACTTGACTCACTTCAGTCCTTTATTGAAGATGAATGTGTGTGAAAAGTAATGATGAATCATACTAATCTTGAATTAGCTTCCTTTGTAGATCAAGAGGTCCAACCAGTGGTAGAATCTGAATGCATGTATGCTGACTGTGGTCTAGGGTGTGTTTAATAGAGAAGCTCTTAATTGTGCAGTGTGGCAGTTTATAGATTATGATTGCATGCAAGTGTTCTTATAAAGAGCACAATATACAGACTTAACGGCATTGATTAAGACAGGTTTTAAATGGTATTTAGCTAGGCCTATAATTAAATCCAAGATATTAGTCAACAGAACTGCATTTCAACTTTTTATAATCTTTGTCAGTTATGAGAAAAAAGAGACATATGTCATGTTTGTTAACAGATACAGACTTTTCATTGATCTAAGCTTTAGATTTTATGTTTTAAATGGCGTAACTGCCTTACCTATAAGCACATTTTTTTCCATGTTTAAAAGACGATGCCTAATACAAAGTTACAATACAAATATGTAGTTTTATGTATTTTAATATGCCAAAGTTTTATTTTAAGTAAAGGAAAGGATTAGTGCATCATAGCAAGATACAAACTAACTATGGCATACTAATCTACAGAAAAAAAAAGAAAAAAAAAAGAAGCGGATTAATGAAACTGGGACTCAAAGACTCAAAGTTATTTACCCCAATATTTGTAATACTTCTAATGCCACCTTAAGTTACTAGCCTGAAATAGACTTTAATTATAGAGAAAATCAGGGGGAAAGGTGAGGGGTTTCATGTAAAAAAAGATGTGTAACCGAATAAAAAATGCACATTATAACATTATACCTTTCTTCAAATATACACAGATGGTTCAAAAAGCATAGAAACTGGAAGGACAGGGGGTGCATTCTATGTTCCAGAGTTTGAGCTTAGGAAGGCTGTAAGAATAACAGATGGTACATCTGTATACTAGCCTGGTAATACCAAACTCTGCTACTTCGCTTTGCTTCATAGACCGAAGCAAAATGAAATTGAGCGGAAGTACGAAGTCTGACGTAGTCAGGCTATCTGTATACAGCAGAGATGGTAACAATCCTAATGGCTCAAGGTTAGGTTCTTGTGAGTTTACAATGATTTTAAATGTCTATGAGTGCATCCTATCATTCATGTTATGTCCAGAAGAGGGAGCTATACTCATCAAGTTCCTTTGGTGACGCGGTTTACGTCATACAGTAAAGATGGCGTCTTACTGAAGCGCACCATGCTTTATTGTTGATAAAACAATATATTGTTATTTTACCTCAAAAAATCACACCAGGATCGGAAAAATGTCAAGGTTAATAGTCAAGAATCTCCCAAATGGGGTGAGTATTTGTAATGATATTAGAACATTTTGCAAGTTCGCTGTCAAAGATGCATGCGCCTACGAAAGTGTAACGTTAACTAACTTTTAAACACCCCTCTTTACTGTGTTCACTAACAAAAAGGCTCAACTATGTTTTTATTTGAGTTGGTGTCATGGAGATTTCATGGTACTGCCCAGAGTATTGTGGAGCACTATTTGAATGCTATGGTGTAGCCTAATAAAGCATCATGGCATTACATTTGATAGCATCAGTGTAACATGGCATTGTAGAATAAATTGGGTAACACTTTATTTTACAGTATTCTTGTTACACATGTTACATGCAGCTACTGTAGTAATATGCGTAATTATGCAACTAATGCATAGTTGTGCATACATGCAATGTATAATCACACTGTAACACGGACACCTTAAAATAAAGTGTAACCATAAATTGTTATAGGCACTGTCAGGGAATGATAAAAGCATTGAGCCCTTATACTGTATGTGTATGAAATATATGTGATTTGAACCGTCTTACAACTATTGAAATTGTATTTATTCTGTGTCCCCAGATGAAGGAAGGTCGCTTCCGTAAGATGTTTGCGGATTTTGGGACGCTTACAGATTGTACGTTGAAATTCACCAAAGATGGCAAATTCCGCAAATTTGGATTCGTTGGTTTCAAGACGGAAGAAGATGCAGATAAAGCTCTGAAACATTTCGACAAGAGCTTTGTGGACACATCTAGAGTTACTGTAAGTGACAAGATCATGGAGGAGTCCAAGAGATTTGGAAGGAAATCACTAATAGATTAAAATAGTAATGCAAATAGTTTATTTAAACATTGTATCTTGTAATTCTCATCTTATTCATCATCTGCCTGATTAAGGTGGAATCCTGCACAGATTTTGGAGATCCAAACAAAGCCAGACCTTGGAGCAAACACACACGTCAACCATCAGCAAACAAAGTTACAGAAGAACAAGAATCATGTGAACAACTAGAACAAAAGGAAGATTCATTGGTAAATTAATTTGTCATTTTTCAGTGTCTGCGCTGAGCAAAATGGGACATTTATGACCCACTCACTTTATTGTTTGCAAACAGTTTCATTGAAATGCCTTGTTGATTTTTCTTTTCTTTATCTTCATTTGTTTATTTGGAACAATGTGTATTGAAATAAGTGCAATACAAATAAATCAAACTGAATTTATGCGGTCACTCTATCTCCACAGAAGCAGCAGAAGAAGCCTTTGAGTATTCTTCTTAGAGATGTAAGTTTGCTACTCCTAAAGTCTATTCTTTATCGCATTACACAAATCATACTCCAGTAAAAATGCAGACATCCTATAAAATGTCATTTGAAATCCTTAGCTTCAAAAAGACAAGAGCTTCCAGGAGTTCCTGGCTGCACACCAGAAACGCACACAGGTGCCCACGTGGGCCAATGACACAGTGGAAGCGGCTTCTATTGAAGCTGAAAAAGAGAAGGAGAAAAAGAAGAAGGAGGAGCAGAAGAAGCAGAAGCAGAAGAAAGCGCCTGTTCAGGATGATTACCTGAACTTTGACTCTGATGAATCAGAGCAATTGAGTGATGATGAGGATGCTGCTGATGAAGAGGACAAACAAGGTGAGAACTTTGTGCTGAATTCTAGATTCTTTTTTTGTGATTCCTATAGCAGGCAATACAACTTTTTTTCTGTGGGTTGTAAAGATCGTTTGGTAACACTTTAATTAAAGCCTTTATATATAAAGTAGTGCTGGCAAATCGATTCTAACATAAAGGTAACATAAAAGTGCAATCTTTTCTTCATGCACTTGTATTGTATTTGTGTAGGTGTGATTTTATTATGCTCTCCAAATGTGTTTTCTTACCAGATACCGCTAAGAAAGCCTTAAAGAAAGATCTATCTGACATGGACTATCTTCGCTCCAAAATTGTGGAGAAATCAGACATGGTGGATGAAAAAGAGATGGAAAAGAATGAAGAGGACAGTGCCAATGCTGCCGATGAGGACGAGGAAGAGGAAGAGGAAGAGGAAGAGTCCCTGGTCCAGCACACAGACAGTGCATATAAGCCAGCAGCCCAGAACATGGTCAGTGTGATAAAACTGTCATGGGCTTTAATATTGAATAGTTGGCTATTAAAGGCTCATTTGTTTTTGCTGTTCATACACTATTATAGATTGAGTCGAGCACAGGGTTCACAGTCAAGCTACGAGGTGCTCCATTCAACGTCAAAGAGGTGAGATATTATTGATTATTGGCCGATATTGAACATGTAGTTTGTTTTTGTTCAACAACTTTTGTTAATATTCAAGGACTGTTTTACCAGGTCCCTTTATTATTATACGTTTTTATTTTTATTAAGTTTACTTTATTTTACAGTGTTCATGTTGCCATGTATTTACATATATAATTACAGAGTAATCCTAATTAACCACAGGCACTTGGTGTGTTACTATTACTCTCTTACACTCTTGTTCTTGTTATTAGCATAGAAATTAGTTATAGCAATGTGTAAGATTAACACTTTTTATATAGGTGAATAAGTATATTCCTAATAATATAATTTTTAAGTATAAGTTTGGGGTCATTATTGCATTTAAATATATATTTTTTAAAGAATTCACTTTCTCCCCAAGCCTGTATTTATTTGATCAAAAATGTTTACATGTTTATATGTTATAAAGTAATTTATTCCTGTGATGTAAAGCTGAATTTTCAGCATCATTACTCCAGTCTTCAGTGTCACATGATCCTTCAGAAATCATTCTAATATGCTGATTTGATGCTCAAGAAACATTTCTTATTAATAATATCATAGGGAAAAAATAATTTCTTTAGAAAAAAAAATCACACTGACTCCAAACGTTTGAAGGGTAAATTAAAGTAATATTTAATGCATCTTTCATACTGTACAGTATAAATTTCTAATGCCTAAAATCAAATATTCTTTCTTTCTTTAAGAAACAAAAAACAAAGTAGCATGGATTTATAATATCTGCCATTTATCAGTTATTTGCAATACTGGTACACCCCTACTTGTTTTTTATAAAACTAACATATCCTGCCTTTTAAAATCTAATTGGGAGAATCGTTTTATTTTTTAAGGTTATTGTTATTAATAAATGTAATTATTAATACAGAACACTGTTGTCACATAAATAACACAAATCTAGACATCTATCTTTTAATTGATCTTTTTGGACCTGACAACAGTCATTTTTGCCTGATTATTTTTGTCCTGTCTGTCTGATTTACCACTTCACTCTAGCAACAAGTGAAAGAATTTATGGTGCCTCTGAAACCTGTTGCCATTCGATTTGCCAAAAACAAGGATGGGCGCAACACAGGTAAGAGCTTCTGTTGTTTACTGTCTGTTGCTGGTCTAAAGATGTCACTCTGGTGCCATTTGATTGGTTGAATTTCCTGCGATAAGGTTACGTGTATGTGGACCTGCGCTCAGAAGCAGAGGTCGAGAGGGCCCTGCGCCTGAACAGAGACTACATGGGTAAGTCATTTTTCACTCTTTTTGACAAGTACACAATTGTGAGTTTTGTTTTGGGAGCACAACCAATTCAAAAACAAGTCCTGCAAATAACACTTGTTCATGTGCAATACATTATCTGTGTAAACTCACAGGGGGGCGCTATATCGAAGTGTTCAGAACCAACAACTTTAAAAACAAAATGCCTGCGAAGGAAAGCAAAAAGGAGAGAAATTTTGTGCGTGAGCTGAGGGACGATGAGGAAGAGGAAGACGTGGCGGAATCGGGAAGACTTTTCATCAGGAACCTGCCCTACACATGCACTGAAGAAGATCTGAAAGAAGTCTTCATCAAACATGGTGAGTCTTGGAGATCTGCCACTTATCATTTCGCGATCCGTGTTTAAAAGCCACTTATTTTTCTCGTGTCTTCATCAGGTCCTATTTCTGAGGTGCACTTCCCCATAGACAGTCTGACTAAGAAGCCCAAGGGCTTTGCCTTTGTGACATACATGATACCAGAGAACGCAGTCTCAGCCTTGACTCAACTGGACGGCCACGTATTCCAGGTACTGATCACTTTCATCTCATTTCTGTCTGCGTAGTTTTATTTGCTTTCTTACAACTGTTTGGACCCACTAGGGGCGGGTTCTGCATGTCATGGCTTCAAGGCTGAAAAAGGAAAATCCCGATCAGGGGCCCAACACTCCAGGCAGCTCCTCATTTAAGAGAAGTAAAGATGCCAAAGACAAATCAGCCAGCGGCAGGTCAGAAATTGATAACCTATCTGGAGCTGAAAGCCTCTACTGGATCATTTCCTGTTGTGTTCACTGTTTTTTCATTTTATTTTACACAGCTCTCATAACTGGAACACACTGTTTTTGGGCACGAGCGCAGTGGCCGATGCCATCGCTCAGAAATACAACACAACCAAGAGCAAAGTGTTAGATCACGTGAGTATTTTGGTCCTGTAAATTGTCTTTTTCTTGAGAGGATTAACATGGGTAACACTGGATTTGTGTATGTATGCAGGAGTCTGATGGCAGTCTGGCTGTGAGGATGGCCCTCGGAGAGACGCAGATCGTTCAAGAGACCAGACTGTTTCTCCTGGAAAATGGAGTGTCCCTGGACTCATTCAGTCAGGTATAGGGTTGTGCCGAGAGACGATAGTACGTGTATCGATGATATCGCCAATGGCAGATGCTTTTGACGATATCAAGATGATAATTGGCTAGTTTTCCCATTAATGTATTAAGTTATTATTATTATTTAAAGCTAGTGTTATTATCAAATTAATATTAGTAAATATTCCCTTATTTCATAACGACATCACCACACTTGCTACATTGACATGTCACGTGCGAATGAGGATTGAGGAATCCAATGAAAATGTTTTTAAAACGGACTACAAAACTGCATCCCACATCAAAATTAAATTGCAAGGTGATCTATTCACAAATTGTCAAGAGTGCTTGTTATAAAAGAGACGCATCATTCTTCTACAGTTGTTGTTTAGGCCAAGGTGAAAACAGATCGTTTTTCGTCAGCATTTTGTGTAGTTTCCATAGCACATTAACCACATTTTCATGCCACAAATAACAATACAGTTACAAATTATTATTAATAATAATGATACAATTTTTACTAAAATTATGAAGGCCTAATAACATGAAGGCCTCTCATGTCTGAGAGAATTAATATGCATCTTTACTTACTTTAAAATGAAGGATGCACCAATATAAAATACTACAATGAAAAATAAAACACTTAACATTTTGTAGTTTTAAATTCTACCATTACATTTTAAAATATTAAATATTTAGGCAAAGGTAATCTAAATAAAAAATATAGATTTTAATAAATAAAATATTGATATTAATGAATAAAAATGCTTAAAATCACCTAATTACTGTTTATTCATATTTAAAACACATTGCCGTTACTAAGTCATCAATTTAAATAAGAATGTGAGAATGATTCATAATTGGGCCTGCTTGGTATCTGCAAAGAATTCCAATCATCCGAATTCTGATTTTGTGACACAATTCCCCAAAAAGCTTATTGTGACACAACCAATGTTCCCTCTAATTTTTTTTCTTGCTGAGCAAAACCTTTTTCTATTGGGCGGGCATTTTTCGCCACCTGAGCAAAAATATTCTTTAAACCTGACCTGTACAGCATACGTAGAAACACAATGGTTTCAACATTCAGTTGTAACTTTTAACTTGAATGTGCCATTTCTATTTTATTTGACCCTTGATGTAACTTATTGGTATTAAATCATATTTTCGAAAAACAAGCTTCTTAACAAATTAAGAAGTCACTAAATGAAGCACATTTTAGGTTACCTGATATTTTTTTTTACAGTGCTGTTAACTGTACAGTCTTTACCAAGAAATCCTATGAAAAATAATTTACAAAATCTTCTGCAGGACAGTTCAATTCTTTACAATAATAGAATATAGTATGAAAGAAAAGTAAGCTGTTACACTGAGATGGTTTGGGAAAACCATAAAGTGTTTTTGTACAGTCAATTAATTGTGTACAGGAAGCATTAAACCATCAAAGTTAAATGATTGTTTATTGCTTATGAATTTCCAATATTTTCTTTAGCAGGGGGTTTCAAACTTTTTAATGGCAAGGAGCCCTAAACAATACCCTTGTGAGATTCTTTATTTAGGCTTATAATATAATAAAATATAGGCATAATATAATATAAAAAAACGAATTGAAGTATTTGAAGTGATATAATATATCAGTTTAAATGCTTAAATTTGTTTACATATTATATTATTATATTATGAAAACAAAGCATTTAAATAGATCTAATAGCTAAATATTTTCAAGAAAAGTGAATATAATCTAATCTTTTATAATCTAACCATCCCTGAAACTCCCCCCCACACAAAAACATCTATTTAAACTAATGATGTATTTTGAATTTGCACGTGGGTGGGTGTGTAGTTGTAACCGTTCTGTGTCCATCAACCGTTATTTCCACCACTTTAATCAAACCACTCTTCTTTAAAACATTATGATGTGATTTTATTTCACATGTCTATGCGTTTCTCGTTGCCTCTCGTATTGATCTATTTGGTCCGCACACACGACTCACTGCCAATCACACGCGCTCACATCGTTCTCTTTCTATGAAACCTGTAAACTGCATTCACCAGTTTTCACTCTATAGCGGTTGACCAGAACACTGAAATTATTTCTCACTTAAACTACAATCAAATGGATTTCCCCACACGTTTCGCGTCAGTCCTCTGCGTGGCATTTTATTATTTTCTGCGCGGCCGCGCACGCGCGCAGCTTAGAGGGAACATTGGACACAACTAATGTCTAAATCCATATTTCTGTTTGTTTCTGCATAAATCATGGTTATGTTAATGCGTGTCTGTAATTTCCATCTATTTAGGCATCAGGTCAGCGCAGTAACTCTGTGTTCCTGGTGAAGAACTTGCCCTCAGGCGTGCAGGTCGGAGAGCTTGAGGCTTTGTTCTCGCCCCATGGATCTCTGGGAAGAGTTCTGCTGCCCCCATCTGGCCTCACTGCTATAGTGGAGTTCCTGGAGCCCACCGAAGCCAAACGGGCTTTCATGAAGCTTGCATACACAAAGGTCAGTGTGTGTGATTGGGCATTTGAGCTACTGTTTTCACTGGAAAAAAGAACTTGTATATGTTTTTGTTTATATAATATTTATTTGTCCAAATATTTATAATCATGTGTGCCTTTGGTTAGTTAAAGCTTGAATTAGGGACATGGTATGATGTCATACGGTCTATCTCCCCAGTTCCAGCATGTTCCCTTGTATCTGGAGTGGGCTCCTGTAGCGGTCTTTACAACTCCTCCAAAACCTAAACCAGGTATTCCTTTAATACTGACATATCAGTTTGTTGGTGCTTAAACCAGCAATTCATCTTTTTGTACGAAGGATATATGTATGCCTAAACATTCACATGTTCATAACCGTGACATTTTTTGAAATGACAACCTGAGAATGAATCACAAACAGTCCTGCATGGAATCTGCTGTGAATTCCAATCATCCAAATTCCAAATCACAATACCATATAAAGCTCTGTACATTCCAAGTGAACTTGAACACCGTCCAACAAGCCCTTCCCTTGGCATGTTTGTAAATATTTTGGATATTGTGTTACTTTTAGCTACCAAATGTTTTACATTTGAAATAAAGTTTAGGAATGTATTTATTAATTTCATAATTGAGAATGGTTTGGCAAAAAATATGCATTTTTAGCATTTTAAGTTGAACAATTGTATATTATTTACACTACCGTTCAGAAATTTGGGGTCGGTAAGATTTTCTAAATATTTTTGAAAGAAGTCTCTTATGCTCACCAAGGCTGCATTTGACCAAAAAATAAAAATAACTATTAAAATTAAATTAAAATAACTATTGTCAATATTTGATATTTTAAAAGGTCATTTATTCCTGTGATGTAAAGCAAAATGTTACCAAATTAATAACAATTCTGAAGTATTTCCTTCAGGACATCCAAATCAGTGTTTTGTCAGTCCTGAATCTAGAAAACACTTCAGTGCTGCATTTCCTGTAGTTTTTCTTGTTCTGTCTAAATATCCATCCTTCTCTTGCTCCACTCAGAGCCTCAAACCAAAAATGCAAATGCTGAGAACAATGACTTGGCCAAAAAGGAAGAGGAGGAGGAGGAGGAGGAGGAGGAGGAGGAGGAGATTTTGCCTGGCTCGACTCTCTTCATTAAGAACATCAACTTTGACACCTCAGAGGAAACATTACAAGAGGTGAGCTCAAGAGCAAACTGCAGATCTTGTGGTTTAGGTTTTTGTAGTGGAAACATGAGAAGGTTTCTTGTTCTGGTCACAGGAGACTCATTTGAGATGCATGTTAGTAGCAGGTGTAAGCAGCAACATGTGTTGTGTGATCAGATCACCCCGAACGGATGTTAATAACAGGTGTAAACACGGCCAGTGTCTCACCATATGGGTGTCATTGTGTTCTTTTGACAGACATTTTCTAAATGTGGTGTGGTGAATAGCTGCACAATATCAAAGAAGAGAGATAAAGCAGGTTTGATTTCACAGACACGCATATTTACCATTGATATTCATCTGTGTATTATACATCTATATACTTTATGTGGCTCTCTCTCTCTCTCAGGTCAAATGTTATCAATGGGTTATGGATTTGTTCAGTACAAAACTCCAAAGGCAGCACAGAAAGCCATGAGAAAACTGCAGGTAAATGACCATCTGCTGCTCTGTCATTGCTGTATTTATGTACTCTTACTATGCACAAATATTCATGTGATGAAATAAATTCAGGCATTTTTTTCATCATTACTTTCATTTTTTTTTTGCAGCACTGCACAGTTGATGGGCACCAGCTTGAGATAAAAATATCAGAAAGAGAAGTCAAGTAAGTTGAGACATTTTTTGTGTCCTAAATCTTCATGTTCTGTGTAGGACATGGTTGCACAAAACCCCAAGCTCTCTCTCTTAGGGCTCGCCAAGCCTTCTGATTATAAATTTAGTTCATTCAGTGAAGAACTTATCAGTTTTTGATAAACTCATCAAGAACTAGCTCATAAGAGTCATTTTCACTTGAATCAGACTTCACTGGTCACACTTTGTTTGTTTGACCTGAAGCATGTAAAGATTTGCCAATAGACAGACATGTTTTCCTGACATTATTTTGTGGTACAGTATCTTTTTTTTCCCTCATATTTAATTCAGACTGCAAATTTACATTTCATAACTTAAAATATGATCATATGAAAAATAGGTCAAATATGAATACTTTTGCTTTGGCGCTGATGTTTAAGCAGCAGAGGCCTAATTGATGGAGATGGAAGTGATCAGGGCAGAAAATACTGGTGTTTAAGCTGTACAGAATACTTCAGAACATTCACGTACAGTATATGTGTCTGGTTTGGGGCTAATTTTCTTGTATTATATTTGTCCTTGCATGTAATAGTAATTTTCTGAGAAGAATTGTTTCAGCATTGTAATGAGCCCGAAGAATTTAACAGACATGAACCAAACTATTTTTTTATTTACAAACATGTATAAAATTATTATCTGTTTATATGCTTTTCTTTAAATACTGCACCTTTCTGCAAAATTAGTATTTTGAAAAGGTTGTGAAAGAATATAAGAACAAATCTCCTAGAGTTCATGGATTTGCTGAAAATATATATTTTTGTTTTCAGAAAGTAATAATACTTTACTTATTATACAGAAGATATTGTAATTAAAGTGATGAGAAACTTGATAAAGTTTCATAGGAGTAACTCATAATTGACCTGTATTTTTTAAAATGTTTAACATAAATGGTTTACTTTAGAAATTTCTAGTCACAGTGTGCTTTTGTTGAAGCGTTTGGTAAACAAAAGATTATATACAGTCAGTGTTTTTTTTTTGTTAGATTGCTTTTTGTAATATCATTGCTTTTAAATTCTTTCATATGTGCTTTCTTAGTCAGTTTGACCAATAAAGTCAATAACAAGCATAATAAAGGGCACTAGTCACACGCATGAGTGAAAGCCGTTTCCTTCTGTTGTTTTTGCAGGTCAGGTGTGGTGGAACCCAAGAGGAAAAAGCAAACCTCCAGGAAACAGAGGACTTCTAAGATCCTGGTGCGAAACATCCCCTTCCAGGCCACAGTGAAAGAACTGCGAGAACTCTTCTGGTAAGCCTCGTTTCACATTTAACAGTGTGTATGTTATAGAACAGAACAGGCCAAATTATTCCAATGTTGACTTTTCACTAACAAAAATGACTGTGAAAGTATCATGGTTTTAAACTTGGTACCCTTGTAATTATTGTGAAATAGTCCTCATGTGAGTTCTTATTTGAAGTGCAGGTGTTGTTTCTTTTTGTCAGTACGTTTGGAGAGCTGAAGACAGTCCGCCTGCCAAAGAAAGGGATCGGTGGAGCCCACCGTGGTTTTGGCTTCATTGACTTCCTCACTAAACAGGATGCCAAGGTGGGTGCATCTGTCTCTGCGTCTTTCTGTTTCGTGCTTTTCACAGTCAGACAGTCTCCTGTAAAACAACTAATCAACACTGATCCTGTTCAATGTGTCTAGTTACAGTACATCTAACACAAGCTTTGATTTGGTGCTGGTCTCTCACAGAAAGCGTTCACGGCGCTGTGCCACAGTACCCATCTGTACGGCAGGAGGCTGGTGTTGGAGTGGGCAGACGCAGAGGACACTGTGGACGACCTGCGACGAAAAACCGCACAGCACTTTCATGGTTACATTTTTGTTTTATGTGCAGAGTAACAGTTATTTAGCATTAACCGTTGCAAGCAGTTTTGATGAATAACTTACTGAAAGGCTACGATCACTTTGTCAGTTTTTGGGAGTGACAGCCGCATTCAATTACAAGTGTGAGTCTCAAAATGTTCAAACAGCAACTTACAGTAGCATCTCGAATACTGTCTGTGGAAGTCGAGCCTGTATTCTCTTAACAGTTAACATAGTCACAGTGACCAAAGTAATATCAAAGATGGCAATGTCCATAAAACTGAAATGTCTGATCACTGTTGATAAGACGAGTCCAGTCGAGCCTTGAGTTCATCCGTCAAATCTTCATTAACTGAAGCTTTTATATCTGATGGAGAGCGGAGTATTTGAGTCGCATGTAGAACTCAAAACTGACAGGAGCCGCTCCGGTGGAGAACAGTGACTGTATCTAACCTTCAGATGACACACAGCTCATATCTCCACTGCTGTTAATCACCGAAAGCTAAACCACATATGAAAACCCATGACACACGGTAGACACACGTTTGTGCAGCGCAGAGCAGCTCTGACACACTGACATGACGGACAACTAGTTGTTCAGCCCAGTTGTGTTCACAGCGCGGGTTTTTAGAGAAAGCGGTTATGAGTCCTGAAAATGTACAGGTGCGAGTTCGGTTATAGAATGCGGTTGTCACTCCCGTAAATAACTGAACTGTGTGTGAATGTAACCATATTAAGGACTCAAATACAGGACTGACAACCATATCCTACAGCATTTATTAATCTTAAAGGGATAGTTCATCACTTACTCACACTCAAGTTGTTCCAAACCTGAGTTTTTAAAGGGTCATGAAACCCTAAACCAAATTTTCTGAGATTTTAACAGAGGTATGTGTGTTGAACAACATTGAAGACAATGTTAGCATCTGTTAGATTTAATAGTAGGGCGAAAATGGTTAAATTTTAGTTTTTTCCAGCTATTTTCGTCTTCCGGGTTTAAAATCTTCATCGCAGGCTGTGACGTGGCAGTGCACAGTGTAGTGCGTTGATGACTCATCGGTCTCTCATAATTATTAATGAGACTGAGTTTTTATATCCTATGAGAAGACACGGTCTCTTAATTATTCATGACACCACGTGGATCTTTCCACAGACATGTCAAACTGTGATATCGCGTAGTAAAGGAGAGAGACCATCATGGGACGCAAGTGCCGCAAACATTTTACCCGAGAGAGCTTCGAGAATTGGAGAATGGTGGACTTCGGCCTTGTCGATGACCAATGCAAGTTACGTCTTGCGAGTAATGCGGTACCAAGTCCTGAGGACTTTTCTATCCCTTCAGAGTGTGTCTCTAAAATGTAACCCTGGTCATTTTACTTGCCTTTTGTTAAATAAGCGGTCGTTATGAACATTTTAGATATTTCGATAATATATCAATTGTATGCTTAATACGGGAGACTTGTGAATGTGTAGTGTTGACGTGCGGGCCGGGCGACACCGTGTTGTGTCTGTGTGTGTGTGTACGTGCAGGCAGGCGAGCCTGCGAAATGATTCGGGGTCAGAGAGAGAAGCGGTAGGATGTGTGTTTGGACGAACGACTGAAAACTCTGAGATTATTGTTCATTATTGATCGTACATTGTACAGAGGTCAAAATTATTGTACAAATACGATAATTATCGTACATCTGGCAACACTGCTGGCTGATGACAGTTCCCCCTCTCCCCTGCCGTGCCACACCCACTCCCTCCCTTCTTCTCACAGCCATCCACGCCCATTTAAGTTGCATTTTTCAAAAAGATTATGAGCTAGACTTGAGCTGATAGAGGGGGGTTTCATGACCCTTTAAGATCAAAAGTTATATCTGTTAATACTAGGTAATGCACTGTGAACTAAAATTCAATTTTTTCTATTAACAAAGGTTAATATATGCTATAAGAATATATTGCTCATTGTAAGTTCATGTTAGTTCATGCCTTAACAAATAAGGCCTTGTTGTAAATTATCAATATTATATGTAACTTAATTCAAAAGATGTTGCCTCCTCAAATAGCTTGATTGTTGTTAACTAAATATAGTCAAACAACTAACTTTTTCAATACTTTTTCCAAACAGTAGTTTGACTGTTGCTTAACTGCTTGAAAACTGCAGCTTGCCAAAGCCCTTAATTTGTTAAGTTTCCCAAACACTGGTTGCAATTCTTGTAATTTCCCTTCTTTAATTGAATTAAAACAAATCTGTGCTCAAATCTGTCCTCTCATCTTCTCTGTCAGATGCTCCTAAGAAGCGGAGGAAGGCGGAGGTGTTAGAGGGAATCTTGGAGCAGATGGAGGTCGGGGAGGAAGACGGGGAGTGAATAGCAGCCGTCAGTCACCTCCAGCATCAATAAGAGACTAAATCATCCAGTGGAACTCCATTTATCTCTATTATGACTCCGTCTTAAACAGCTGCTTCACGGTCTCTTCAGGAATTCTTCCTTTTGGCCCCAGATGCTCCCAATTAGCTTTTTATTATATGCTCATACATCATCCCTGTTATTGCTGTCAATGTATTAAACACAGCGTCTCCCCGCAGACCAACTGCGGCTGAAGGTGAACTCGACGACGGAGTCCTTTTGAAAAAGATGCCCAAAGGCCACGTTTGCTTTAGCTGCTTTTAATCGTCACGGAGGGCCGAGATATTTCATACTCTGCTGCAACATGGGTGACATTGAAAAATCACTATTGTGATTGATCAGAATATCAGTAGCAGAAGATAAAAATGGAAACTGTTTCCTTTAACAATTTTTTTGGCACAAAATGTATCTCTTGTAGTCTGTTTTTGAATTACATCATAATGTAAAACCTAAGAACATGTATTTTGCTCTGTTGTTTAACAGTGTTTTTTCCAGTCTTCAAGAAATAAGTGCTTTTATATTGTTGGGATCATACTGTTTATTGATGTGACAATAAATAAATTGTCTGGAAATGTTCCTATCGTAGGTTAGTAATCACACTAGAAACCTCACTATTTGTACAGTCGAGGTCAAAACAGTCTTGGTCTACACTGAAGTTGCATTACACATCATACTAGTGGACATTCTAGTGTACTGCATGACAACGGTTTCTCCAGACATCATGTTCAAGTGTTTTCATACCAACCATTATTTCTTATACCCATTCAAACCAAACCCATATGACTAATAAAAGCTGGAATATATGGAAGCTTGTTTCCGCCACAGAATGAAAAATAAAAAAGGTAATTGCGACTTTTTATCTCACAATTCTGACTTTTTTTCTCACAATTGCGAGTTTACATCTCGCAATTCTGACTTTATTTCTCAGAATTGCGATATGAAGTCAGAATTGCGTGATATAAAATCGCAATTGCGTGTTATAAAGTCAGATTTGCGAGATATAAAGTCAGAATTTATTGATATGAAGTCGCAATTGCAGGTTATAAAGTCAGAATTGCGTGATATAAAGTCAGAATTGCGTGATATAAAGTCAGAATTGCGTGAAATAAAGTCGCAATTGCGTGTTATAAAGTCAGAATTGCAAGATATAAAGTCAGAATTGATTGATATAAAGTCGCAATTGCGTGTTATAAAGTCAGAATTGTGAAATATAAACTATTCTGAGGGGGAAAAAGTTAGTCTTTTTCCCCCCCTTAGAATTGGCCTGATAACTAGCAATTGCGAGTTTATATCTCACAATTCTGAGAAAACATGTCAGAATTTCGAGATATAAACTCGCAATTATGTGTTATAAAGTCAGAATTGCGAGATGTAAACTCGCAATTGTGAGAAAAAAAGTTTCTGTCACAATTCTGTCTTTTTTTCTCGCAATTGCGACTTTATTTCTCATAATTGCGACTTTATATCTCGCAATTGCGACTTTATTTATCAGAATTCTGACTTGTCTCGCAATTGTGAGATAAAAAGTCGCAATTATTATTATTTTTTTTTTTATTCAGTGGCGGAAACAAGCTTCCATAGGAATACACAATAGATTTTACAGCATTAAACTTTTACTTTCCGATTATGCAACTAGCAACAGGAAAACTGGGTATCATACCGTAAACGACTTCCCAGCTAACACAGTACGTTGTGACGACTACTTTAATGACACAGCGTGACATTACTTTATGACAACGTTATGAGGACGTCGTGGTAAAGTTCCATTTTTTATAATCTTGAAACGTTTTATAATTCCAGAAATGTTGTGGGCACGTCCTCAAAAGACGTCGCTAGTTTATCTTATGGAGAACGGTGTAGAGACGTGGTCAACTGGTCTCCAGATAACTTTCCAGAAAATGGCATTACAAGTATTATCCTAGTGATATATGCCATTTTGATATTGTATGGGACATCTATCTATAAATTACAGGAACGTCTGTCTGTTCATCTGTCTGTTAATCGAATACCTCTCGAACCGTTAGTCTGATGGATTTCAAACTTGACAGGTGTCTTGCTACGGGCACGAGTAAGTGCAGTGCTGAGTTTGATGTTCTTTGGATTAGAAATGCAAAAGATATCGTTAAATATATCTGTAAAAGAAGCACACATTGAAGTTGTGGTTTAAAAAAATAAATCATTCTGACATTAGAGAGGGTTGTGGTTTAAAAATTGTGGTTTAAAAATTCTGTCAGCTAAACATTAAGTCAGCTACACTGTTTACTTCTGAAGTAAAAAAGTAGCGATTCTTTTCGAGAAATGTAGCGATTCTTTTCAAGGTTGTTATACGTTTATTACAATGTAATTATACATTTATTACAATGTAATTATACCTTTATTAAAATGTAATTATACCTTTATTACAATGTAATTATACGTTTATTACAATGCAATTATACATTAGTGTTATTATACATTTATTACAATGTTATTATACATTTATTACAATGTAATTATACATTACAATGCAATTATACGTTTATTACAATGTAATTATACATTTATTACAATATAGTTATACACTTATTACAATGTAATTATACCTTTATTACAATGTAATTATACATTTATTACAATCTAATTATACCTTTATTACAATGTAATTATACATTTATTACAATCTAATTATACATTTATTACAATGTAAATATATTTATGACAATGTAATTATACATTACAGTGTTATACATTTATTACAATGTAATTATACATTGTTTATTATACATTACAATGTAATTATACATTTATTACAATGCAATTATACATTAGTGTTATTATACATTTATTACAATGTTATTATACGTTTATTACAATGCAATTATACATTACAGTGTTATTTTACATTTATTACAAAAGTAATTATATGTTTATTACAATGTAATTATACGTTTTTTACATTGTAATTACACTTTTATTACAGTGTTATTATAAATGTTTTACAATGTAATTATACATTTATTACAATGTTATTATACCTTTATTACAATGTAATTATACATTTATTACAATGTTATTATACCTTTATTACAATGTAATTATACATTTATTACAGTGTTATTATACGTTTATTACAATGCAATTATACATTACAGTGTTATTATACGTTTATTACAATGTAATTATACCTTTTTTACAATGTAATTATACATTTATTACAATGTTATTATACGTTTATTACAATGCCATTATACATTACAGTGTTATTATACATTTATTACAATGTAATTATATGTTTATTACAATGTAATTATACGTTTATTACAATGTTTTTATACATTTATTACAGTGTTATTATACATTTATTACAATGTAATTATACGTTTATTACAATGCAATTATACATTACAGTGTTATACATTTATTACAACGTTATTATGTTTATTAAAATGTAAATATACATTCATTATAATGTAAATATACATTTATTACAATGTAATTATACATTTGTTACAATGTAATTATACGTTTTTTTTACAATGTAATTATACATTATTTCAATGTAATTATACCTTTATTACAATGTAATTATACATTTATTACAATGTAATTATATGTTTATTACAATGCAATTATACATTACAGTGTTATTATACATTTATTACAATGTAATTATAAGTTTTTTTACAATGTAATTATATATTTATTACAATGTAATTATACCTTTATTACAATGTAAATATGTTTATTACAATGTAATTATACATTACAGTGTTATTATACATTTATTACAATGTAATTATACATTACCTTATTATTATACGTTTATTACAATGCAATTATACATTACAGTGTTATTATACATTTATTACAATGTTAAACATTTTTTACAATGTAATTATACATTTGTTACAATGTTATTATACCTTTATTACAATGTAATTATACATTGTTTATTATACATTTATTACAATGTAATTATACAGTAAAGTGTTATTATACATTACAGTGTTATTATACATTTATTACAATGTAATTATACATTACAATGTAATTATACCTTTATTACAATGTAATTATACATTTATTACAATGTAATTATATGTTTATTACAATGTAATTATACATTAGTGTTATTATACATTTTTTACAATGTAATTATATGTTTGTTACAATGTAATTATACATTAATGTTATTATACATTTTTTACAATGTAATTATACATTTGTTACAATGTTATTATACCTTTATTACAATGTAATTATACATTTATTACAATGTAATTATACATTTATTACAATGTAATTATAAGTTTTATTACAATGTAATTATATATTTATTACAATGTAATTATACCTTTATTACAATGTAAAGATGTTTATTACAATGTAATTATACATTACAGTGTTATTATACATTTTTTACAATGTAATTATACATTACAGTGTTATTATACGTTTATTACAATGCAATTATACATTACAGTGTTATTATACATTTATTACAATGTTATTAAACATTTTTTACAATGTAATTATACATTTGTTACAATGTTATTATACCTTTATTACAATGTAATTATACATTTATTACAATGTTATTATACCTTTATTACAATGTAATTATACATTGTTTATTATACATTTATTACAATGCAATTATACATTACAATGTAATTATACATTACAGTGTTATTATACATTACAGTGTTATTATACATTTATTACAATGTAATTATACGTTTATTACAATGTAATTACACATTTATTACAATATAATTATACCTTTTTTACAATGTAATTATACATTTATTACAATGTAATTATATGTTTATTACAATGCAATTATACATTAGTGTTATTATACATTTATTACAATGTAATTATACGTTTTTTACAATGTAATATACATTACAATGTAATTATACCTTTATTACAATGTAATTATACATTTATTACAATGTAATTATATGTTTATTACAATGTAATTATACATTACAGTGTTATTATACATTTTTTACAATGTAATTATACATTTGTTACAATGTTATTATACCTTTATTACAATGTAATTATACATTCATTACAATGTAATTATACCTTTATTACAATGTAATTATACATTTATTACAATGTAATTATATGTTTATTACAATGCAATTATACATTACAGTGTTATTATACATTTATTACAATGTAATTATACATTACAGTGTTATTATACGTTTATTACAATGCAATTATACATTACAGTGTTATTATACATTTATTACAATGTTATTAAACATTTTTTTACAATGTAATTATACATTTGTTACAATGTTATTATACCTTTATTACAATGTAATTATACATTTATTACAATGTTATTATACCTTTATTACAATGTAATTATACATTTATTACAATGTTATTATACCTTTATTACAATGCAATTATACATTACAGTGTTATTATACATTTATTACAATGTAATTATATATTGTTTATTATACATTTAGTACAATGTAATTATACGTTTATTACAATGTAATTATACGTTTATTACAATGTAATTATACATGTATTACAGTGTTATTATACATTTATTACAATGTAATTATATGTTTATTACAATGTAATTATACATTTATTACAATGTAATTATATCTTTTTACAATGCTATTATACATTTATTACAATGTAACTATACGTTTGTTACAATGTAATAATACATTTGTTACAATGTAACTATACATTGTTTATAATACATTTATTACAATCTTATTATACGTTTATTACAATGCAATTATACATTACAGTGTTATACATTTATTACAATGTAATTATACATTTATTACAATGTAATTATACATTTATTACAATGTTATTACACTTTTATTACAATGTAATTATACATTTATTACAATGTTATTACACGTTTATTACAATGCAATTATACATTACAGTGTTATTATACATTTATTACAATGTAATTATACATTGTTTATTATAAATTTTTTACAATGTAATTATGTTTATTACAATGTAATTATACGTTTATTACAATGTAATTATACGTTTATTACAATTATACATGTATTACAGTGTTAATATACATTTATTACAATGTAATTATGTTTTTTACAATGTATTTATACATTTATTACAATGTAATTATACATGTATTACAGTGTAATTATAAATGTATTACAATATAACTATACATTGTTTATTATACATTTATTACAATGTAGTTAAACATTTGTTACAATGTAACTATAGATGTATTACAGTGTAATTATAAATTTATTACAATGTAACTATACATTGTTTATTATACATTACAATGTAATTATACATTACAGTGTTATACATTTATTACAATGTAATTATACGTTTATTGCAATGCAATTATGTTTATTACAATGCAATTATACATTACAGTGTTATTATACATTTATTACAATGTAATTATGTTTATTACAATGTAAGTATCGATTCACTTTTGAAAAAGTATCGATTCACTTTCGAAAAAGTATCGATTCATTTTTGAAAAGTATCGATTTAGTATCGATTAAGTATCGATTAGACATTTGAAATGTATAATAAACTTACAATGTAATTATACGTTTATTACAATGTAATTATACGTTTATTACAATGTAATTATACATTACAGTGTTATACGTTTATTACAATATAATTATACATTTATTGCAGTGTTATTATACATTTGTTACATTATTATTATACATTTGTTACATTATTATTTTCTTACATTATTCTTTTTGAAAAAAGTAGCGATTCTTTTTGGAAAAAGTAGCGATTCTTTTTGGAAAAAGTAGCGATTTAACTGAATCTGTAAGTCAGCTACACTGTTTAATTCTGAATATTATATTTTATTCTGGTGCGCTTAACGTTATCGTTTTCTCAGAGGTTAGGCTCCTGTGTAATAGTAGCCTTGGCTATTAAGCAACTTGTTACGTCCTATGAATGTCTAGGGGTCAGAACGTAACAAAGATTAAGATTTTAAAGAGCAATAGTCAGGGCCCTGCCACAGCACCACAACAACGAAGTTCTTTTTAACAATTTTATTCAAAGTTATTAACAAAAGTCAATTTACTTAGAGAGTAAATTGGGAAGGAAACAAACACTTCAGGAGGGGGCAATGCCAAAATAACAAACAAAAGTTTAGTCTGCCTGGGGGAGTCAATTTCTAACTAAAACCTCTTTAAAGAAAATACAAATAAATAACAGAAATGTTAATGTACACTCTCTCCCTCCCTGACCATAACCCAGGAAAAAACGGGATAGCAAAATAAAAATGGCACCCACCTCCCTACAGTTCCCAGACAAAGAACAAAGCAAATAATCAAATAAATAACAGCTTAAATGAAAAAGCAAAAAGGTATGGACTGGGACGTCTCACCAAGAAGCAACAGTGCGTGGGCTCCAGTAATGAACAATAAGCAGCAATAAAGCAACAGTTCTCTGGGTCAAAACAACAGAAAGAGGCACAGTGTTGCACAGGTCCACGACAAGGAACACAACAGCTCTCAACAACTGGGCCGGGCAGAACACAGATCATGCTCTGGAGAAAGGTTTTCTCTGAATGATAGTTCTGCTGGCTTTTATGCTGCATCCCTCCTGGTTGATAAGGAGGTTCAGCTGGAGACGTAATCAGCTACCTGCCAGAGTGAAAAAGTGGGAGGAGCCAAAAGAGAGCAGGAGACACCAAAACAACAAAGAAAGCACACACAGATCACAGTACCATGCATTTCACAAAAATATACGTCCTTGGACGTAACACCCCCACCCATAAGTTAGTGGAATAGTGGGGGGACAAAACGTCTCGGTTACGTATGTAACCCTAGTTCCCTGGAGAGGGAACGAGACGCTGCGTCGACACTGTGGGAACGCCCCTGCGTGTGTGCGTCCTGAAGCACGTGTGGAATCAGTCCAATGGAGAGATGAAACGTCATAGGCGGGTGACGTCATTGACCAGGAAACTATAAAGCACCCCAAAAACACAAGCGCGACAGCTTCTGATAGGCCGAAGCAGGTGCTAGCGGGCATGCCGGGAGTATGGCAGAACGACGCAGCATCTCGTTCCCTCTTCAGGGAACTAGGGTTACATACGTAACCGAGACGTTCCCTTTCAAGGGAACTCGAGCTGCGTCAACGCTGTGGGAATGCTAATACCCATGTCGCCATAAGAACAAGTGCCCGTCATGTGAAATCAGAGCGCACAGAGGACAAGAGCACCTGCGCCCCTGGAGTGGAGCTGAGGTCCAGGTCATAGAACCTAACAAACGTGTGTGGTGAGGACCATCCTGCCGCATCACAAATATCATGAAGGGAAACTCCTGACAATAGAGCTTTAGAGGCAGCCATACTCCTATTCGAGTGAGCTCGAACAGCCAAAGGTGAGGGCTGACCAGCCGACTTGTAAGCAAGTGAGATGGCCTCGACCACCCACTTGCTCATCCTCTGTTTAGATGCAGGACACCCCTTCCTGGGTGGCCCAAAGCAAACAAACAACTGTTCAGACTCCCCCCACAGGGCAGCTCTGTGGACATAAGCATCTAAGGCCCTAACAGGGCAGAGCAGATTAAGTTTCTCTTGGTCTGATGTCAGAAATGGAGGAGGACAGAAGGCCTGCTGAACTATAGGTCTAACAATATTAGTAGGAACCTTAGGAACGTAGCCCGGTCTAGGGTGGAGAAAAGCCTTCACCATACCAGGCGAAAATTCCAGGCAAGAGGGAGAAACCGAGAGTGCTTGAATGTCGCCAATTCTCTTGAGAGACGAGATAGCAAGAAGAAAGATAGTTTTTAGAGTGATGAATTTCTCAGAAATGCGACACTCTGCTTCTGTTGCGCCCTATGTGAGGAGCTGGACGACGGCCTGGACTGCTCCCACCCAGCAGTCCCTGGGACGTGAATCTTGAGTGGCATAAACTTCTGGAACGCCGCCGCCTGCTTTTTCTCTTCCTGAAACCTATCGATGACAGTGTTAACGGAGTCACCGAATAGGCCAGTAGGCGAAAGCGGGGCGTCCAGAAGAAAAGCTTTGTCTTTGTCTTTCATGCCGGAGAGGTTCAGCCATAAATTTCTCTCTGCGGCCACCAGGGCTGCCATAGTACGGCCCATTAGCTTGGCCGACTCCTTGGTGGCACGCAGAGATAAATCTGCAGCCTGACTCAGTTCACGAACTTCGTCAGTGCTGACCTCCTCACTCTCACTCACGTGGCCTGGTATGCCTGCAAGATGGGCATAGTATGCAGGCATGCCGCGGCCATGAAGCTTAGCCCCTGCGATATTGGAATAAGTTGATGTCTGGCGGCTTAAAAATCGGTATGACACTGGCTTCTTCCACGACCTCGACACCTCGGTGTGGAGATCAGGGAAGAACGGCAAGCACTGGCATGGAGGTTGCGTGCGGGAAGGCAAAAATCTTTCATCTAATTTAGATTTCACTTTAGACTCCTGCCTAACAGCTGGCCACTCAATGCTTAACTTAGATACTGCATGAGTGAGCACCTCCATCAGCTCCTCACTTTCAGGAGAATGAGGTGGCAAATCCTCATTATCTCCCACATCAATACTGACAACATCCAGCTCCTCAGAACTGGATAGTTGCAATACTGGGGCCTCAGCCTGGGCGGAAGAAACCGCAGAGCGTGCTTCCGAACCCGGGACTGAGGCACTAGACCTAACAGATAAAGGCTGAGATAGGGCGGGGCATATCTCAAACCCAGCTGTTAGATCCATCTGCGATCCCCACGAATGCCGGCGCCTCGGCAGAAGCGGGACCCGATCCGCGGGGATCGAGAACCGAACCACTCTCCTCAAAGAGTGCTCGGCGGGAGCGGAGGGTTCTAAGGGGAAAACGCTCGCAATGCTCGCAACCAGCTCCCTCGAGAGCTGACTGGGCATGCTGAACTCCCAAACAAACAACACATATAGATTGTGTGTATCCCCGCCCGTTAGAAAGCGCGTGCAGGGATGAACACATTTTCTATAGAGCTGTTCGCTCGCCATGTCTCTCAATATATATATATATATACATAAAATAATAAAACTCCTGCCTAGTGACAACTAAGGACAGACAAAAACACTTGAGACAATGATGCTTGCTGAAGGCACAGAAGCTGTCGCGCTTGTGTTTTTGGGGTGCTTTATAGTTTCCTGGTCGATGACGTCACCCGCCTATGACGTTCCGTCTCTCCATTGGACTGATTCCACACGTGCTTCAGGACGCACACACGCAGGGGCGTTCCCACAGCGTTGACGCAGCTCAAGTTCCCTTGAAAGGGAACTTAGATTTTGAAATGTGGGGGGGACATGTCCACGTAATGGCTCCTACGCATATGATTTACTTAATAGAAATAGTTTAGTGTCTTCGAAAAAGTCCGTTAGCATCTCAACCGTTTTCAGAAGAGGTAACTGTTAAGCTATCCTAAGCTTATAAAAGTTTAGCCTTTTAATCACATCTTTATGTGTAGATGAGTTTTTTTGTTAGTTTTGTAAAGGTTTTGCTGGAATTTGAATGGCTGATTGGAAGTTGGCTAATTTATTTAACCAACTGATAATTTGCTGTTAATTGATGACGTCACTTTCACGGAGCGCAAAAAAATGTCTGATACCAGTTCAAATGCGGTTTGATCTTTCACGGTAAACAAATATAGATAAATGTTCTGTTATTTTAGCAGTGACAAAATGACGACTATCCAGTTCTATTCACGTCCGAAATGTTGAAATCGTGGAGCTTTCCCTCTGTTGTTGAGGGGTTCCTCAACAACAGAGGGAAAGCTCCACCATTTCAACATTTCTGACGAAAGCTGCTGCCAGAGAAATAGGAAACACAGGTGAACTGAGGAAGCTCATTAAATAACTTCATATCCATTTTTCCCCACAATATTTTTTACCTATCACTCACTATACATCTGTTTTTCCCCCCTTCTTTTCATTATCTCAAATTTACATTTTTACAATTATTTTAAGAAGGCTTTGACATCCAAATTTAAAGTGACACTATGAGCAATATTAAATGAATAAGTAAACCTAAAACATAAATTATGTTATCCTATAAGAAATTATTTTCTGTATATTCTTCTTTCTCTTATCTTCTTTCCTTTTAATAAACCTGGCATTTTTTATGCTAAATATTGTTGGCTCTTTGACAAATTGTTTGTTATGTTGATCCTTCCATGTTGATGCCCTGCACGGTATAGAGTTGAGCAGATCTCCTGTCAGACAACATCTCTTAAGGTGCTATGAACCATGTGACTAAGTTAGTAAGTAAAACCTCAAACATACACTAATGTTCAAAAGTTTGGTGTTGGTAATTTGTTATGTCTTTGAAAGAAGTGTCTAATGCTCACCAAGACTGTATTTATTTGATTAAAAATACAGTAAAAACAATAATATTGTTTATTATTAAAATAACTTTTTTCTATGTGAATATATTGTAAAATACAATGTATTCCTGTAATCAAAGTTGAATCTTCAGCATCATTACTCCAGTCTTCAGTGTCACACGATCCTTCAGAAATAATTCTAATATGATGCTCAATAAACTTTTCTGATTATTATAAATGTTGAAAACAGTTGTGCTGCTTCATGTTTTTGTGTATACTACAATTCAAATGTTAGGGGTCAGTAAGAAAAAAGTTTTTTTTTTTTTGGAAGACATTAAAGCTGCAGTAGGGAGTTTTGAGAAAACGTTGACTTAGCCTGAAAATTTGAACAAGTACAACTTACAGGTCCCACCCCCTACAGCCCTCCCTCCACAGCTCGTCCTCCACAGCGGAGCCTGTCGTGAACGCGCAGGCTAGTAAACAGGGCCACCGATAACAGCGGATAAAAAGTTATATGGCACATTCACTAATAGGGACTAAACGTCAACAATATGCTTTACATTGACTATGGCTTGCCCATACTTTGACTACAAACTTGGTCCTCAAATCATTATGTATTTTGCAATAGCGCATGTAACTTTATAACCTTGCACTCTTTCTATAAGTTATAAATAGCTAGTAAGATAATGTTAATATAACGTTACAGTATGTAAGTAATTATTCTAGCGATATATAATGCTAGATAAGGTGTGCTAGTACATTATTTCAGCAACATGACAAGCCAGTGAATTAGCAGGTTTCAATTGTTGCTTAGCAGAGTGACATTTTATCTACATGTTATGCGGCTAGAGTTTCGACACCGAGTCAATGGGCTCTGTGCAATTCTTTCTTTTTTGCTTGTTTATCGTCATCGGTCTTTTTCCTTTTACCTCTTTGTTTTATGAGCAGGTGTCACTTGAGAATTGGCAGTTTAGGTTGTTTCTCCGTCATAAGCACAGCTGCAGCACGCGGGCAATCTTGAGTTTGAACGACGGCTCGCGCTGTGCAAGAGAGGGGTGTGATCAGCGCGTACACGAGCGTGATTGACACTGCTAAGACATTCCTCCTGGCTCTGATTGGTTGTTTCTGACCGGGAGCGTGTATTTCTGCAAATGGCAATAGGACCACTGGGAGGAGCCAGAAGAGCTTTATTTTTTTCACAGATTATCTGTCTCATATTCTACTGTCAGGACATAATGACAGTTTTAACAAATATGTAAAAAATATTTTTTACAAAAGTTACCTACAGCAGCTTTAATAGCAAGAATGCATTAAATTGATCAAAAGTGACAGTAAAGAATTTTTATAATGTTATAAGATTGTTTAACTTTCAAACTTTTCTTTGAACTTTGTACTGTGGGTGTATTTGTATAAAAGCATCATGGTTTACTCAAAAAATCTGATGCAGCACAACTGTTTTTTTGAGCATCAAATCATCATTGATTTCTGAAGGATCATGTGACACTGAAGACTGGAGTAATGATGCTGAAAATGCAGCTTTGATCACAGGAATAAATTACATTTTAACATATTCACATAGAAAACAGTTATTCAAAATTGTGAAAAAATTTCACAATATTACAGTTTTTACTGTATTTTCGATCAAATAAATGCACCCTTGGTGAGCATAAATGACTTTCAACATTAATAGCAACATTAATAAAGTGCTCCTCTGTTTTAGCTGCCTAAGAAGGACGATGAGGTGACAGTGCAGCTCGGGATAAGGAAGAGGAGGAGGAACACGTAAGTTAGACAATTTTCTTATACCGTTCTAACAAAAAGCTATAAACCTGACTACAAATAGTATGGTACAATTTATTTTTCATCTTCCAGTGAATATCTAGAGCGAGACCCTCCTCCTATCCGTACCTCAGAAGACCCTCCGCTGGTGGGGTAAGAAAGACACTCTTGCTCTTCTCCCACAGCTCTCCATCATCTCCCTCTGCCTCCTCAACACTGTCTGAAGGAGCGTTTACCACAGCTGGGACACAATCAGGAAGGAGAGATCTCAGATTCTCTGTGAGAAAGTCATCATGCTCATCCTCTTGCACAAAAAACTCTTGATGTATATTTGGGTAGGTAAAATAATACAGGGGAGATGCTAGAAATTATATATATTTTTTAATATTTTTATTTGTTTAACATATATCTTTACTCTTTAAGAACAATATTTTTTTTATTTTTTTTTAGCTTCAGAGAAGCTCAAGGACTATAGATCTTTGGTAATATTCGTATTGTTCGGGTTTAGCTACTGGTAATGAAGCACATCACCACCAGACATTTGTAGCTGGAGCCTCACAGGACACTCAGGAAACAATTTAACCTATTTCTGCTAATAAAATTAATGATAAAGAAACTGCTGGATCTTTTCATTTTTTAAAAGGTCTTTATTGTTTTTCCACCAAATTATAGAGAGTAGTATCAAATAAGAGTATTGATACGTATCAGTGGTAAAATCATTTTTTAACTACACCCATCCCTAACGATAAGACACTTTTTTTCAATAAAAAGAATAAAACGTTTTAATAGCTGGTTACATTATTCATTGATTATGTTTTTTGATTAATTCATTTATGTTTCATTTCTGTACTTCTGTTCTTAATTCCTAGGACTAAAGGTGAGAACCCAGCTAACACAGTACGTTTATGGCGTGTACTCCGTGCCAAAATCAAACATCCGAACGACTGATCGAACATACTTTTGAGCGTCTTACCGAGCAGGTGACCCACTTGACGACCTGACGTCAGCGTCTTGAAATTAGCAGTTTTTTAACCATGCAAGTATCCAAGCTGATGTGTAAAGACTATAAATGGACATGAAAGGCAATATAAATATTGTACCCCTAAAACAACACTAAAACATTTTTCCTGAATCCTGTGTTTGTGAGGCTATGCGTTTTACTTTCAAAGAGCAGAAATTCTGCTAGCCTATATACAGACATTCAATAGTCTTAATTTGATCAATATAATCATTTAAACTAGTTTTTATTGTTAGTTTTATTACCCAATGTACAATGTTCTCACAGTTCATAAAAAACACTCCAAATTAATAAATGTAGCCTATTATGTTATTTTTTACTTTTTGCAATAATCTTTAAAAAACAGATCCAGAAGGTTTTCATAATATTAGATTTATATCTTTGGAATCTGGATATAGAATATCCATTTACATATATATATATATATATATATATATATATACACACACATTTATATTTTAAACAGTTGTGACCTGTGAATCTACAGTTTAAAATATTTGCACAACTTGAAAAAAAAAGCGTTTTTTTTTTTGTTTTTTTTAAAGTAGCGATTCTTTTGAAAAAAAGTAGCAATTCTTAAAAAAAGAAAAGAAAATAGCGATTCTTTAAAAAAAAAGTAGCGATTCTTTTTTTTTTTTAAAGTAGCAATTCTTTAAAAAAAATTGCGATTCTTTTTGGGAAAAAGTAGCGATTCTTTTTTCAAAAGAATCATGGCCGTTTGAATAAACAAAATGTATCTATATTTTTTCTTTAGGACTTGTCATAATTTTTATGTCAGTTACATAAAAAAGTATTTGTCTATTTTGAATCCGAAAAGAAAGACACTTTGGTTTCACTTTGATACACTACTAGTTTGTCAGATTCGGAAAAGTCTTTCTTGTTCTGAACACGGGGAAAATTCACCTCGTTGCTGGGAGACGCATGCCGAATAAATTTTTTTTCTAAAATCGGCTCATAATATCAAACGTTCGATATCCTCCGGTTTTATGGAACCAGTCTAAAGATAAAAAAAAAAAAAAAAATCAGCGCCTGTGCTTTTTTCTGTGAAACGTCAACACCAACTTCCCAAAATCTGTCTGATTTTCTGGATTGGCGTCGACTCCTCTTGGCTGTATGTCGTGTATCCTAGATTTTCTTCTTTAGAAATTTTTTAGCTATCCACACTTTTGAGCCTTCTCATTTACATACAATGACAGTGGCCAGGGTGCAAAAAAAAGGTAAATAGTTCATAGCACTCATATTCAAGCAGGTCTTCTGAAGCACGATAGCTTTGTCAGGAACGATTGAGATTTTTAAGGTCACCGTAAGGTCTTAACTCAGAACGTGATGTTCTCATAATTGTGACTGACATTGTGTCAAAATGTAAGTTTCTTAAACTCTACCTTTAACTAAGGTATCAGCTTACAAAATGTATTGGATATCGTGATTTGGCGCACATAGGCCTACTGAAATGCAAATGAGATCACCCAAAAATTAAATCTGTTTTTTTTTTAAAAACCAATTTCACATTTTTCCAAACCAGCATGACTTTCTTCCTTCTGTGACACAAAAAAGATATTTAGAAAGAAAGAAAGAAATTCATATAGGTTTGGAATGACATGAGGGTGAGTAAATGATGACAGAATTTTCATTTTATTTGGGTGAACTATTCCTTAAATAACTTGCATGTTCCAGTCCTCACACAAAGCTTCAAAAGATGGAATATAGCGCAGAAGTCATAGGATAACCTTTAAGGCGCTTTACTTGACCTGTGTGAAGAAGAGACAGTCATATGGGTTTGGAATGACATGAGTTTAAGCAAATGGCAAAATGTTTGGTTGAACTATCACTTTATAATCACATTTTTCTGTTAGTCAGTCACAGATAACGCACCCAAACAAAACATTTGTGTGATCATTTTTATAAATGTCGTTTATTTTGTGATCCAGTATAAACAGAGACCCTGGGAGGAAAAAAGTTATATGGTTCAATAAATGGAGCTCTGATAAAGCCAAAGAAGTTTGGTGGAAAGCACTGCTTAGAGAGAGAGCATTCTGGCTATGGCAGACACACTGATACACAAATTTTCTGAAATGGATGACTGTATTTGTATCATCTCGTCAAAAGTTCATTGGTTAGTACCTAATGAATCAAGAATGGAATGAGTACATCCACATGCAGAGCCACGGTAAGCTAAGAAACGTCTATTCTGTTTGTTAGATAAAAACAGAGATGAGTTTTGTAGGAAAGTTTGATGTGTTCCACTTAAATATAAATTGTCTGGAATATACAAAAAAGCATTTACATATACATTTGTCTTCACTCAGTCTTAGAGCTCCACATGTCCCTTTAAGCAATACGTCTATTTGCACCTCAAGAAATGACAAGCTACTTTCATCGCACCAGTCCAACATGGCATTAAAAAAATGCAGAGCCCGTAGCCCCTACATTAGCAGAGTTCACACACACACACACACACACACACACACGCGCGCACACACACTGTATTGCCTTGAAACAATGAGGAACAGCATACGGCTGTTATAATATGGAACATGGAAGAAATAAACTCACACCAACTACCCAAACCCCAGCATCCCGCTTAACTAACCACTCGCAGCCTTGGCGTCCAGCACTTATCTAAGTAGGTAATGCTAAGAAAATATGTATTAAGGCTTTTCTGAGGACCTGAGGATTTCAAAAACACACAATGAGGCACACAAAAAGGCAAAGAAGAGCTCTAGACGCGACACACAAACAGAGAAGCGGAAGATGATGGAAAAAACGAGACGGCTAATGTGAACCTCTGGTGTCCGTTTGCTGCTGACCAGTATAGAGGGAGGTGACAAAGACGTCCGCCTTGGCCTTGTAGCAGCATTCTCTTGAGTTTCTGGTCAGGATTTTTGTTGTTGTTGTTGTTGACTTTCTTCCAGACGCATTTCAGTGCAAAGTATTCCCGTGTCGTAAACAGTAAGAAGTCCTTGGAGATTCTTAGCTTGTAAGTACATGTAACCCTCAGAGGATCGTCACTTCATTCTATGATGATTAGTTGGTTTTCAGCCAAATATGTCTTGCTCTAAGTTTCAGACACCTGCATTCTCTTACAAAACATTGTACATGACATGCATCTAAAGCAGTTCCTACACACTCTGCGTACTGTAATAGGAACAGACAGACCGACTGGATCAAATACAAAAAGGAAAAAGCTAGATATGTCGTACATACAAAAGAAGCATGTGACATATTTTCCTCATTTTTTTTTTTTTAAGCTGCTTTGGTAACATCAAATTTAATCCCATCAGCCTTCAATCTCTTTTGAATTGGCTAGCGAATCAAACGCACCCGTTTTTCCCCCAATTTTTTTCTCTTCATCCCACTATTATCGTTCACGTAGGTCCTCTGGTTTGTATGAATGGGTTTTCATCAATCTGTCCGAGTCACTTTTCTCAGAGTCTCCTCTCAAGGAAGAACGTATGGTCTGAAGTCAGCGGCCCGCGCTGTGTTCTGTCATAAAGATGTGCGAGCTGTGAGGGAGAGAGCTATTGTACTGAGAGCCGAGAGAGTGGAGACACTGGATGCCGAGGCGATGGCATTGGGACCTGAAAGAGAATGAATCAGCGAATGAATGAGAAATAGCAACAAAAAAAATAAATTATATTATATATATTTTTTGTATATCACAAGCTGCTATTACAGGGGACAAATTGACCAAGCGGATTTCCTGAATACACTGTGGTTCAAAAGTGTAGGGTCAGCAAGATTTATTATTCAGCCAAGGACACATGAAATTGATCAAAAGTGACAAAAAAATACGTAACAAATTTTGTTACAAAAATCTATTTCAAACTTTCTAATCATCAAAGAATCCTGAATAAAATTATGACAGCTTCCATAAAAGTATTAAGTAGTACAACTGTTTTCAACATTGATAATAATAAGACATGTTTCTTGAGCACCAAATCAGCATATTGGAATGATTTCTGAAGTAATATCTGTTGGAAATTCAGATCTGCCATCAATAATAAATTACAATGTAAAATATATTAAAAAATAACAACTTTTTTAATTGTAATAATATTTCACAATATTACTGTTTTATTGTATTTTTGACCAAATAAATGAAACCTTGGTAAGTAGAAGGGACTGAAAAATCTTGCAGACCCAAACATTTGAACAGTAGTGTTTAATCTCAAATATATCATATTTTGTATTTCCCAATATTTATCAGCAGGATAATGTACAGTAATCAGTGCAAAATGAACCCCTTCAGGCTGATTCAAGTCTGATCGCCCTGTTGAGCTTAATGTGATAATGACAGGCTGATTGTACATTACCCCTTACATATTATAATGCTAAATGACTTCATCTATTTATAATGCATTTTATTTATAATACTGTAAGCTTCAAAGTTTTTCCACTTGAGTAAAATTTTGCATAAAAAATAAGTCACTCAGCATAGGACGATCTACCTGGTATTCTGGGTATTTTGATCTGTGGGCTGCTGCTGCCTTCCCCTCCTTCTCCAAAAGGCTTGATCTGGATGAAGTACTCCACATCTGTGGGCAGCGAGAGCTCCACCGACGTGGTGTTAGTCTCCATAACGCTGGGCCTGCTGAAATGGTTCCGCTTGTACAGTACCTACAGAACCATTCCAAAATGTTTTAGGAACAATTGCATGGTCCCACATTAATAGCACACCCAGTGTTGGGGTAAGTAACAGATAGTAATGCGGGTAAAAGATGACTTTTTTTCAAGTAACTAGTGCATTTATATGTAACAAAATATGAGTTACTTTTTCAAATAAGTAACGCAAGTGACTTTGTTTTCCCATGTGGAGAGAAATCATGAGTGCAGAGGTGTTGTGTGTATGAAATATGATAGTTGTAGTTTTATTAGTTGTAGTTATAATTGTAGTTTCAGACTAAATGTGATCATGCATTTACTCATCAAACTTGCACAAAAAAGATTGTTTTGTTCAAAATGAATAAAAACAGTGAAATGCAAACTCAGAATATTACACAAACATGCAAATATTAAATGTTTAAGTATGTCAAATATAAATATACTTTATGTATACCAATAGCAAACCAATAGAGGCTTTGGAGTCGTTGTCACACACATATCAGAGCATTTAGTGTTGCTAATACACTGAAAGCTGTTTAATCATTGAGCAATAAAGTGCTGTGTCATATTGTGAATGTAGTTTTTGCAAGAAGATTTGGGCTTACTTTATATCCCATGACCTCGGATTCATTTTCAAGAGGTTTCACCTGTTCCCAGTTGAGAATAATCTTGGAGTTTGACGTATTCCACATGACTTTTGAGGGCGGCTGGCTGGGGGCTGGATGAAGACAGACACAAATCAGAGAGAAAAAAAATCGAATACAATAAGGCCGATTACACCTGGTATTAAGTTGTGTTTTTGGTCGATCGGATCACAAGCAGACGAGGTAGACACATACTCGTTTACACCTGGTGTTTTAATCCGTCTCTTTTGTCCACTTTCAGCCACTTCTGTCCTGATCTCTTCAAGAGGAGGGTCTATGGGCGGGTCAAATTCTCGATCTAATGGACAAAATAAGCTTGCACAATTTACGTGAACGCGCACGGAGACGACGGAAAAACATGCAGAGAGAATCAGCTTTCATTTCTGCTCTGACAGCCGCAAGTACACGCCGAATGCTGTGAGTGTGTGTTAGAAATCAGGAATGGTGAGAGAACATTGTGCTTGGTATGTTTTTTCATCTTCAAACCAAACTCAGGTCTTCAGACAACAAAGTTTAAATCCCGTCTGGCTAGCGCGCTTCCCATAATGTTTTAGGTCAGTAGGCGGTCTTTTTTGGCTGTTCGAACACATTCGACCACATGAGCGTTTACACTACGAAAGCAATCTGGTCGAATGTGTTTTCGACTTCCTCGGGAAGTGGTGGAAAGTGGACAAGCTCAAAACATTTTAGACCCCGTTTACACCTGTATTTGGCGTCATTCATTTGTGATCTGATCGACCAAAGCGCATCTTAATACCAGGTGTACCCTTATAGTCAAACACTCAATCATTCAGGAACATCCTCTTCAATCAATCTATTAAACAAAAAAGTTACTTACGGGGCTTTTTGGTGGTAACATTGACCGCTGGACTTGGTGGTCCTGTTCCTGCTGTGTTGTAGGCTCTCACCGTTATATAGTAAGAGCTACTTCCTTTTAAGCCCTGAATAATGGCTATTGTTCGGTTTCCTACTGTCCTTAGCACACTAGCTGTATCTTCTTTGCCATTCTTTTCCCAGTATCTCAACTACAGAGAAAGACAAAACAGAACCGCTCAGCATTACACTTTAATTAAACTGGGTGCAATATCATTTAAAACTATTGGGAGAAACAATTCATTTATAATTTTCTTTGTGGAGTATCTGAATTGCAGGTTATCTGCTTACAGGTACTTTGGTTACTCAGCCACTGAAGTGTGGCAGTATTTAAATGAACCTGTCATAGGAAAATCATCTTATGCAACGTTTCCCAACTGTCAGGATGACTGATTTTCTTTTCCCCTCCCAAAGTCTGTGGACAGTCCCAGCTGAAGAGTCAGAGATGGATGGTGGTACAAACCTAATTTGTATTTGTTCCATAACTGTTAGTAGAGGACAAAAAGGTCTCAGTGCTTTATATTTACGATCTTTGTAGATGACTTACAACAAAGAAACGACTAACAACACAACTCTAACTAGGAGTTGGTTGCAATAGTACAGCCTAAAAAACAAAACAAAAAGATACAAAACACTGTTACTATCTAATTAAAGAGGCAGCTCACATTGTAAGATCTACAGTGCGCAGCAACAGTCCTGGGAGATTTTCTCCATAGGTTGTTTCCCCAGTGATAACACAACACATTACTACCATGTGCAAAACTGCTTATAGCTGCCAAACTCCTGGTGAAGAACTTCACTACCCATAATCCTGTAATCATAGAAGTCCCGGCCACTCCCATAAAGCACTGTGAATGATGTAACAGCCTCCTTATGATCTCAACTTCTTAAATACACTACCATTCACAAGTTTGGAGTCGGTATGATTTTTTAATGTTTATCTTGTTAATGTTGTATTATTATAATTTAAAATACATTTTTTATTCCTGTAAAGGCAAAGCTAAATTTTCAGCATCCAATACTCCAGTCTTCAGTATTCTAATATGCTTTTTATTATTATTATTATTAAATATTTGTGTGTGAATTGAGATACATTTTTTAAGTTTAATAGAAAATTTAAAGAACAACATGAATTTTGAAATATAATTTTTTGTAACATTATACATGTCTTTACTGTCACTTTAAAAAAAATTTAGTGTCCTTGCTAAATAAAAGTTTTAATTTCTTTAAAAAATCTTTTGAATTGTATTGCACAATATTTGTATATTTTGTAAAAGTGAACACATAAATATATATATATACTGTATATATATATATACACACACACACAGACACCTGTATTTAGTATCTGAATTGAGATATATATGTATATGAATTGAGATAAGTATATATATATATATATATATATATATATATATATACACACATACACATAATACTTTCAATCAGTTATCATAAATCCATACTTTAAAATTGTATCCTTTTTAATTAATTAACATGAGCTAATCAGTGTCAATCTTTGAGTCATCAGTAGATTTATTTTGAAGGATTAAGAGGGAAATAAAAAAAAAACAATTAATTCTATATTTAGCTTTAGCAAGTTTTATTCATGTTTATTTAAAAAAAATGTGCATTTAGGGTTTTGAAAAATCGTAAGAATTATAACAATAAACAAAATATTTTTGTTTATGTTTAAAAAAAAAAAATTCAACTTTTAATGTGAAAGTGTTTAGTGTGTACCTCATAGCCGAGAACACGTTTCTTGCTCGTGCTCCAGGGAAGGGCTTTCCAGGACACCTCAATGTCAAACGCTGAAAGACTCTTGGCTCTGAGTCGACTGGGGGCCCTTCCAGGCTCTGAATTCGGTGGAGAAATTCTTCGATTAGAGCGTTTTATTCAACAAATGTCTGTAAAAGTCCAACTCTTTTTGAAAAACAAGACTGGCCATGATTAATGGGTTCTGGCACAACACACTTCAGTTAGCTTGGCTCCTATTAACTGGCTGCTAAGCGTTACACAGCGAAATGTCAAAGGGTACATTTGACTTTAATTTCTCTGTTGCACACAACGGTTAATATGACTGACCCTCCTCAGCAGAGTAGATGGTGACCACGGGTCCAAAAGGTCCTTCCCCCTTGTTATTGTACACCCCCACTTTGACTTGGAACGGGGAGAATGGTAAGATGGTCTCGTTTTTGAAGACGTATTTGGAGGCTTCGGGAGAGGGAACTGCCGCCTGCATCCACCCGGTGGCGCCAAAGGGCCGGAAAGCAACGACGTAGCCAAAGCCTCCTCCGTTCTGGAGCTCTTCAGGAACGGGCTGCAACACAGACATACACCCACAAATAAAGCACATACATCTATAATACAGTACATTCCCTTTATTATAATACCCTGATATATTATCCTTATATACTACTCCTTATATGTACACCACAGACAAAAACAACTATGTTTTTTGGACATAAGTACCATGGTAATCTAAATGTCATGGTTTTACAGCCATGCTACTTGTTTGTAAGGTGTCTTCTCTTAAAGGGATATTTCACCCAAAAATGTAAATTCTGTCAGTAATTACTCACCCTCATGTTATTTCAAACCCGTAAGACTTTCGTCCATCTTCAGAACACAAGTGAAGATCTTTTTGATGAAATCAGAGCTTTCTGTCCCTCCATTGACAGCTACGCAACTGACACTTTGACGCTTCAAAAAGGTCAAGGTCAGGAGATTGTAAAACTAATCCATATGAATTGAGTGGTTTAGTCCAAATTTTCTGAAGAGACGCTTTATGATGAACAGATTGCATTTAGGCTTTTATTCACATTTAAACATTGATCAGCGACAAACAGAAGCTCAGCCGAACCTGCTTGGTTCCAACAAACCTCATTGGTTCTTGCTGAAGCTCAATCATGCTGCGTAACACGAGAATGAACCTCATTGGTTCTCACAGGTCAAGCGAACATGCTTGAGCTTCTGTTTACCACAACTGATGTGTTGTTGATGAATGTTTATGTGGAAAAAAAAAACGTGCTCTAAATGTGCACTAAACCGCTCAATTCATATGGATTATTTTTACGATCTCTTTATGAACTTTTTGAAGCGTCAGTGTGGTAATTGCGTAGCTGTCATCGGAGGGACAGAAATCTCTCAGATTTCATTAAAAAGATCTTCATTTGTGTTCCGAAGATGAACGAAAGTCTTACGAGTTTGGAATGACATGAGGGTGAGGAATTAATAATAATTTTATTTTTTTGGGTGAACTAACTCTTTTACTCTCTAGAGTTTACACACAAACCCGTCTGTTATATTTTGGCTGTGTAGACTGCAGGGTGTATGACTTTCCTGACACCTGTCAGGCAGCAGACGCCGCATTCGCGCTAATCTCTGCCGCGACGTGGTCTGAGGCAGTAGCTGTCATCTCAGCCTCTTCAGCAAGAGAGGGATTCCATCTCACAGGAAATCGTTTTGCCAGGTAATGATATCATGGTGGTTTTTGTTTGAAATATTGGTCTGCCACTGACCATGCAGTAATGCGGTGCGGTAACGGTGAGACCACCAGAAAATAGCATCCATTAGTCCGCAACCATGGCATGTGACTCAAAGAAGGGGGAGATTATGTTTTCACGCTTGCACACTTGTGCGGGAGAGCTTAACGGCTAAATAAAAATGCACCTGTAATCAAGCGCTCACTCCAGTGTCTGCTGTGAAAATAACAATTTGACATAGAGAGACCAAACCTAATGGGATGTGTTCCAAAACCTAAGAGCTGCCTTGTTGTCTATTACCAGTAGCTGTCTTCTAAAATTTGGAGCAGCAGAAACAGTGCTCGACTGACAACTGATTTTAATCTATCTATCTATCTATCTATCTATCTATCTATCTATCTATCTATCTATCTATCTATCTATCTATCTATCTATCTATCTATCTATCTATCTATCTATCTATCTATCTATCTATCTATCTATCTATCTATCTATCTATCTATCTATCTATCTATCTATCTATCTATCTATCTATCTATCTATCTATCTATCTATCTATCTATCTATCTATCATTATTCTTTAACATGGCTGATTCCTCTATATTTAGAGATTATCCATTAGGCTGCCTGGTGTAAATTATGTCCATAGGAGAACAAATGTCTGTCTGTCTGTCTATCTATCTATCTATCTATCTATCTATCTATCTATCTATCTATCTATCTATCTATCTATCTATCTATCTATCTATCTATCTATCTATCTATCTATCTATCTATCTATCTATCTATCTATCTATCTATCTATCTATCTATCTATCTATCTATCTATCTATCTATCTATCTATCTATCCTATCTATCTATCTATCTATCTATCTATCTATCTATCTATCTATCTATCTATCTATCTATCTATCTATCTATCTATCTATCTATCTATCTATCTATCTATCTATCTATCTATCTATCTATCTATCTATCTATCTATCTATCTATCTATCTATCTGTATAGGAACAATCTCAGAAAAATCTGACAAAGCTACACATACACACTACTGATAAAAAATAGGCAAGTCTAAACATTTTTGTTTTTAAAGAATAATATAAAGTCTTAAAATACAATATAACACTAGGTTTTGTACAGTGAAATCCACCAGTACTGTTGAATGTAGTGTTAGTTTTGGAGTAAAAGACATGAAATTCTCTTGAACAAAAGGTGGCGTTCTGTGGTATACCTCATTTTTATTTAAAAAACAACAGAACTGAAGTTTCAAGTTCCCTGTGACAAACTTCCAGCTCAATAGATAATACCAGCTGACTCTCAAACCTGAACAATAGAACATGTCTCATGAAAGGAGATACAGAACGAGAGAACGTAATCTTTGAAAAGTTCCTCACAAAGATTCGAGGGTAACTCCATTTAATTATCTTTGCTGCTTCTCCTGTATGACAGCGGCAGTTATTGCCATGCAGCTCTTACAGAAAATGAAGTGTTATGTGTATCCACTGTACTATGATTAATGAAAACCTCACATAAAAGGAACAATGATGTCTAGCCAGCTTGCATAGGGAGACTGTATACAAAGGACTCACTAAGGGAGACACACACACACACACACACACACACACACACACACACACACATGCGCGAGTGAAGTGCATTGGCCATCTTACCTCCCAAGTGATGACTAACTCTGATCGACTGCCACCTCCTCCGCTCACGTTGGCTGGGGTGACCTTGGGAACTGGAGGAAGGAAAAGACTTACTCAGTTTGGCTCAGGTGTGTCCATTTAAGACTTTGGTTTTTGAATATCATTTGAAAGTTCAACAAACAACATGGACATGATGTGAGCTAAAAAATATTTTCATGCATAAATGACATGCTTATATTTTTAGATGCTGGACACTATTTGACCTTTGACAGTTTTAACTGTATGATTTAAAAGCTCAACTGTGAGCTGAAAATAAAAACTGATATAAATTTAGTTTAAATATATTTATATATATATACATATATATATATATACACACACACTAGTATGTTTGCTGTTCTGCAAGTTTTTTTTAAAAAGAAAAAAAAAGAAAAAAGAAAATCATTTATTCAGCAAGGATGCATTACATTTATCAAAAGTGAGAGTAAGACATTTAAAATGTTACAAAAGAATTAAGCAGCACAACATTGATAATAATAATAATAAAATATTATAATGACTTCTGAAGGATCATGTGACACCGAAGACTGGAGTAATGATGCTGAAAATTAAGCTTTGCCATCAACAGGATCAATTAATTTTAAACTATATTAAAACAGAAAATATTTATTTTAAATTTCAAATTTTACTATGTTTTTTTTCTAATAAATGTAGCCTTGGTGGGCATAAGATATTTTTTTCAAAAACATGTAAAAAATCTTCCCGACCACAATGTTTTTGAACGGTGTAGTATGTGTAAGTGTGTGTGTGTGTATATATATATATATATATATTTTTTTTTTTTCTCACCATTTTTAATCACCTTGCATTTTACAGTTACTTAAATGGCATTGCAGTGCGAGAAATACATTTTTAAAAGTAAAAATACTCCATTTTAGCCTGTCAGTAATTTATACTAGTCCATTAAACTGCATGCATAATTACATTTTAAAATTTTCTTAAGAAATGTGAGTGGTTTTTGCATGCAAAATGAGCCGCCAGGATGCTCAAGCATTGCAGCATATTGCTATGGGGTTTTCTAAAGTGCTTTGTAGCATTTTGCAAGGGTGTTTGCTTACTGGCTAAAGTCAGAAGTCTTAGATATGGCTTTGGTCCTCCTTCAACGCAAGTAACGGAAGATAGCGAGTCACACGACATGACGCTAATTGAAAGAGCCACATGCAGACTAACGTGTCTGAAGCACTCACCTGTTTCTTTCGTCCTGGCTTTCTTCGAGGGTTTGCTGGGCTCTCCTGTGCCCACTGCGTTGCTTGCCAAAACTCTGAACTCATACTCCACCCAGGGGTTAAGCTCGATTACTGTAGCAGTCAGATGTGTGCCCCCCACCACCTCCGGCACTGGAACAAAACAGAACACACACATACTGTGAGACGAGCCCCCTCGCGAGCCTGCACGCCCCCCCCCCCCACGCTCACACAAACAAGATGCACAGCGCGGGTCTCTTCGGCTCGGTGAGATAATAACCTACGGAGCGTAGGTAAGATACAAAACCGGGCTTATCGACAGCTGCTGTGAAAGCTGAGATAAAAATAACACCCTATAGTTCCAATTATACATCTATCAATCTATCTGAAATTCAAAAATAAGTAAATTCTCTGTTGTAAAGCTTCATTTGTGTGTGCAGACATTCATAACATTAAAATTTTAAAATCACTTGTTTTAAAAACTTTTCTTTCCTCTGGCAGTCAGATTGTTCTTTTCATGTTTGTGGTTCTTTTCCTGGCACCACAGTTTTATTTTTTGTCAAGGTAAGCGCCCTATATCTCTCTATACTGCCATTCAATGTTTTTTGGGGTCAGTAAGATGTTTTGAAAGAAATGAATACTTTTATTCAGCAAGGATGCATTAATTTGATCAGAAGTTATAGTAAAGACTTTTTATGTTGTTACAAAAGTTTTTTAAAGTATATTTAAAAATAGAAAGTTATTTTACAATTATTTTTAAATATGAAAACATCTCACAATATTACAGTTTTGTATAACATGTTTGATCAAATAAATGCAGCCTTGGTGAGCATAATAGACTTCTTTAAATACATAAAAACATCGTACCAACCAAAAACCTTTGAAAAGTAGTTCAGTGTGTGTGTGTGTGTGTGTGTGTGTGTACACCCCATACAGCCCATGGGTACACGTTACTTTCATTGTGTGGAAAAGAGCAGCCTCAACATTTTGCAAAACATCTCCTTTTGGATCGATGTTCAAGCTACAGAGAAAGCAAAACTACATGTGGTAAAACCAATCATTTTAGCAGGGCCTAAAAAAAGCATAAACAAGCATTAAAAAAAAAACATGATGAAAATCTCAGTACGTAATAGGAGAGAAAAAAGCAGGGGGATGAAATAGGAAACTATGCAGAGAATGTTTTGATCAGTGAAGGCTGGTTAGAAGCCCCACCTGTGCTAACAGCTTGCCAGCCGAGGGAGAAAGGGGTTCTAGCCTGGATGGTGTAGGCAGTAATTGGACTGTGATTATCAGGTCCAGGCCTCCAGGAGAGAGTGGCAGTGGTATCTGTGATTTCTTCCACATGGATGCTGGTAGGGGGGCCAGGAGGACCTGAGACAGAAAACAGCCATGCAAACCAGAAACACACACACACAATGATGTCACGCTTGTAGGCTGCACATAACGCCCCCCTAAAGCACATCAGTGCAGCTGGTAAAGTCTGAGCTACATATTTTTACTGACTTAAAAGCTCTAATTAGATTATGTCTCATTTTTTATGGGTAATTTTTAGCTGTAGAAGGAAAACCAGCACATCTTTCCTCCATTTGGTAAACATTTACAATGCGTCACTGGCTTGTTTAACAGTCTGTAACACTGTATCTAGTTAGACTTCATGATGGATATTTAATATTATATTCAAAAGTAGATGTCTTATATATGTATATGAGATATGATACCAGATGCAAGTGTTATATATGTTTCACAGCATTTTCACCTCTGACAATCAGGTCAGTTGCAATGGAGCTGCTGTCCACCTTGGTCTGTACGGCACACGTGTACTTCCCAGCATGCCTCAGCTGAATGTTTCGGATCATGATGTCACCTGCTGAGTGCTGCTAAAAAAGAAAGATCAAAGATATGGTTAGAGTTAGAGATTGGGTAGAGAAATGCAACATATTTTATTATTCAGTTGTATTTGTACATTTTAAATGATGCCTGTTTTAAATTGTATGTATATGTACTTCAATTATAGTACATTTATTTGATATTTATCAGTATAACTTTTGGATGAACAAAAATTCTGATGACATTTTTTTTTTAGCTCTCTGTACAGCCGTAGACAAACTATGACTACAAAGACATTTGAAAAGGGTATTTTTGTACCATGGCCTATTATGGAAAAATGACATGCAAAAATATGTAGGTCAAACAAAAACTCTTTTTGTCTAGATGAGCAGTTTTTGCTTAGAAGGCTACCAAGTGAACCAGAGAGTATATGGTAAATAAAAAATATGGCTAATTTCAGGTTTGGACTATTTTGATACCTGTCTCTGTGAGTACTTAGAACAATTTAATTAACTTAAAGGGGTCATGAATTGAGAAATCAAATTTTCTTGATCTTTTGACATATAAGAAGTCATTGTACTATAAAAATATCCTGTAAGTTTCAAAACTCAAAAGTTCCTTGTTAGTCAAAAAACAGCTTTGATTGAAACCAAGCTCAGAAAACAATTTGTTTCAGTTTATGTCACATTACTACTCCATAGTGTGACGAAAGACCGCCTCTACAGAAGAAGATCAACGCCTACTTCTACATCATGGCCTCTTTAGCCCCGCCCACCGATTCGCCTATGTCATATAATAGTAAAAACGAAACAGAAGCAAACAAAATGATAGAGGATTACAAGATGTTTTGAAGTGCCAAGTTGTGGAAAAACACAGCCTTTGCATTGCCTTCCTTGTGATCCTAACATTAAGAAAGTGTGTATGAACTTTATTTTTAACGAAGTTTTAGTCAGATCACGTCAAGACATCGTTCGCTTGAGTTTCAGATTCGACACTATTGATGCAACACACAAGTGTGAGTAACAGTGTTTTTACCATGTGTCACTATTGCTAAGTCTGTTACAGATTGTTTGATATGTACTGAGTATTTATACTGTAGCGCCGCAGTCAAATTGAATAGTTGTGATTTGCAGTTCTTTCCTTTGCTTCTGCATTTATGGGGTTAATGCGGGAGGTTCCCGGATACGGAAGAAAGCACATAGAGAACGCTACTTATGTTATTGTTTTGATCTAAGCCAACATCGGAAGTTTTCAAAACAATTTCACATATGTAATGGCGAGGACCTTGAAAATGATTTTAATTTGCAAAACTGTTACCCAATCATTGCAGTGGGTCAAAGTCTTGAATGCTATCAAAACGGTGTGTTCGAAAGAGAGGGTCAAAAACAGGAGAGAAAATAGCTTATTACTTCTAAGTTAGGATGTCTTTTGATGTAAAAATCTTGATAACATTATTAGTGGACCTCAGAGAACATATATATATATATATATATATATATATATTAGTGCTGTCAAACGATTAAAATATTTAATCGCGATTAATCGCATTGATGTCATAGTTAACTCGCGATTAATCGCACATTTCAATCTATTCTGAATGTCTCTTGATTTCTTTTTGTCCCATTATTCTTTCTAATTTTAATGCTCTTATCAACATGAAAAAGTGGATCGGCTTGCTGTGTGCAAATGTTTTTATTGAAAACAACATTGACAATACTGTGTTCAATTTCACACTAAAATATTTCCACTAGGAGCAAATAATCTAAACTTTTTGGATGCCAAAACGTTTCTATTGGCCGCGCTGGTAATCGTCACAGCGGCAAAAGTTGAACTTTCTAAAATTTTAACCGCGTTGAGCGGGCCGCTGCTCTTGCGCTTTGGTCGACGAAGCAACAAAACGTCCTCGCGCGGTGCAAGCCATTGAAATGAATGAGTTTTCATAGCGCAGCGCCACGCATGCCGCGTCCTGTTGCAAAAGCATGTGAAAAAAACCCTACAAAGTTTGCTAGGCCAAAAAGACCGTTAATCGCGCGATAAAAAAATGAATCGCGTTAAAATGGGTTTGCGTTAACGCCGTTAATAATGCGTTTAACTGACAGCCCTAATATATATATATATATATATATATAAATGCAGTTCATGACCCTTTAAAGCATATTTCAAGTGAGTAGAATTAATAACTTTGCTATTTTTCCTTATCAAGGGTATATACTTTCCCCACATTCTTCACTCAAATCGCTGCTATTAAGATACATCACTCACATTAAATCATAGTAATCAGGTACAATAGTATTAGTGGCAGTTTTTGCTCTTGAAATAGAGCACTTCCATCTAGAACATTCTCCATTGCTTGTTTCTTTGGAGACGGGGCACCTCTATGGATGACATGATGAACTAGATGACAAGAAAAGCGATCAGCCCCTCACCCCCAAAAGGAGAGGGGAAAAAAATATCATGAACTTTTAATGAAAAGAAACGCATGTGACTGTACAAGTGCTGCAATTCATACTGAGTGGGAAGCTTAATTATACTGTAGATTAATACAGAATGGGTTGTCAGTGTCTGCACATATAATGGGAAAATCTCTTATCATAAATTCACAAACTCAAAACTGTGGAATTTAATAAAAGAATTAATGTGATTTTTTCCCCCAGCAATTCAGTTGAAAGTACTCGATATGAATATCTAAAGAACAATATGTTACCAATTACAGTTTAAATACATTTGCATATATGTATGTGTCCAGCACAGCGTTAGTTCTTACTATATTTTAAAAAAAAAAGGAAAAACAAGTATTTAAAAATGTATTCAAAAACCTATTAGCTGCCTACGTAGGCAACATTTTAAGTCTGCACAGGCATGCAAAGCCTGTTCTAAAAAGTAGTAAGCATGATTATGCTGTATTGTGACTCAGTGATTTATGATACATTTATTTGCTATATTTTAATTTATGATTAAAATATATGCTTAATAGAATACAGCAACATGTTACATGCTATTTAAAAAAAAAAAAATGTTGGCAGCTTGGTGGCTGCCATGTTGAGATCACAGGAACAGCCAAAAACTATAAACTTAATCTTGGTAATCCCAGCCAGTATTATCAGAAACTTTTGGCTGCGATATAAATAAATAAACCACTGAATAGGGTATTTGTAATTGTTTTGTTCTTACTCCGCCAACTTTTTCAAAGTATCCTCCATGGCTGCCGAAGTGGATGAGCTGCTCGTTGAAGAACCATGTGAACTTGAGCTCCAGCGAGGAGTCGTAAGAAACCTGGCAGGGAAGAATGATGCTCTCGCCAACGGTCACATCCAGCGTGTTGGGAGCAGTTGTAATGATCGTTGGCTCTGGAAGACAAAATATATCAATGGTTACACATAAATACATTTCAAAAAGTACCATTGTGGAAATAAAACAAGCATTAACTTCTCTTTTTGTAAAGTCGTGAAAAGTCTTGACTTTTATTCAGCAAGGATGCATTAAATTTGATATGAATGCAAAACATTTATAATGTTACAAAAGATTTCTATTTCAAATAAATGCTTTTAAAAAAACAAACCTTTAATTCATCAAAGAATCCTTAAAAAATATCATGTTTCCACAAAAATATTAAGCAACACTAGTGTTTTCAGCATTGATGATAATCAGAAATGTTTCTTGAGCAGCAAATCAACATTCATTGATGTGACACTGAAGACTGTATTAATGATGCTGAAAATTCAACTTTTCCATAAAAGGAATAAATTAGATTTTAAAATATATTACAACAGATAAGTTCTTTTAAATTGTAATAATATTTCAAAAATATTTTTGATCAAATAAATGTAGCCTTGGTGAACACTAGAGACTTTTTTTCAAACACACTGAAAATTTCTTTACAACCCCAAACTTTTAAACGGTAGTGTATATTTTATTAATTACTCATCTGGCATAGAAATGTCTTTCTATTATCTTAATGTTGGGGATTTTCAAAGAAACATAATGTGATTCATTATGATTAATTAAATGAATCAATCAGCAATGATTTCAAATAAACTTTTTTCTTTGAACGTTGCTCAAATGTCAAAATAAGATTCAGAGTCCAGTGCACAGAGCTCAACGACAGATGGCTAACAACTAACAGGGCAATATCTAGGGTGGACGAAGAGGTGAATAACCCATGAACGATCCATGAGCTCCACCATGTGTCACTGTCTGATCTTTGCTAAGCCCCAAATGTCCCAGAATGCACTACTCTGAAAAACAGATAACACGCCAGGAGTCCCAGCAGGGCCTGCGCCCAGCTCTCTTTCCTTCCAAGTCAGTTTAGTTCGCACACAGACTGGCGCCATTTCACAAGTGAACACGACAAGCACGCCTGCTCCTCCACTTTCAGAGTGCAGCCTTGTGTAGAACAGGTGCACGCTTTTGAGCCTCATGAGGGCGCTGTGTGTGTTTCGCTGAAATGTCCATCAGACTAAATTAAGCACGGAGAATGATACCCCAGAAGAGTGCAAATGTATGCTGAAAGCAGACAGCACAATCTATGTGTGAGGATTCGATTCTGGAATTACAGGTCTCCGACACATGAAACAACCTTTCCCATCTCGACTGATATCAAACTAGAAAGGCAAAGCTAACAGGTGCGTTGCTATGGGTTTTGTGTGGAATACAATGAGGGGCCGTCGGATGAGGCTCGCTTCTTTTATTGTTTGGATGAGATCCCTCTCCGACTGTCTGTCAGATACACACAATGGGATGACAATACGGCACTGCCTGGTATTCTGTCAGCTCTTAGCCTGGCAATTCAATTCAGAATTCAACAGCAGCGCCTTGAAGCCCAGAAAAGAGCATGTTACTCGCTCTTCTCCTGTAGGAACAGCACTTGTTGGAGGATTGGTTGAATAATGTACCTTTTTTTCATCCTGTTCTCCGTGTAACGCTCCCATGTTATTGTTTGCCGTCTCTCATAGTAGACAGATGTCCCATGGCTCCCTTTGTTCTTCGTCATGGAAGTGGCTTAGGGTCTCCAAACGAGGCGGATTCCTCTATGGTCTATATTTAAACAAGCATCAGACTAAACTGAACAGGTGAAAAATGACCATTGTAAGTCAACGAGAAGCTATTAATACCTCCTATTGTAGTTGTAATGAATGAAACGCGCCTCAGCGAGGGTGTAGACTAGAGGGAATGTGCGGTTGCGCTGATCCGCAAATTTGCACTTCAGACCAGAGCCCTGAACAGTGGTAGAAAAATCTCTGAAGTGAAACCTGAAAATTCATTCAAGGCAAAGCTGACACTGCTGTCTTACAGTCGAGGTTGTAGAACTGGAGAAAATGCCTCTTATTACCCCGCTCCATCATCATTTGTGACAGATTGCATAGATAACCTCGTTTAAAAGACCTGACGCCCTGAAGCTCTCGTCGGCGTAATCTGAGTGATATCCTTCTTGCATAATACCTTGTTACTGTTACTGTCTGTCATTAAAGCTGTCGAGAGAAGACGAGACCCTATAGATTAACAGCGGCAATCCGTGGAAGCTTTAGACCGATCCCATCACAGAAACGTCAATGACCTCAAAAGTGTGTTCACACTTTTGAATTAATGCAGCTCCATCAATTTTGCAAATATCCTGCTTCATAGTGACAGAAAGAAGGTGACGGGAACGGAAAAACCCTGCGACACAATGACCAAGCAAGGTTAAATGGTCTGTGGAAGTATCGTAGAGCCAGACTACACGTTCTTCTTCTCTAATATTTCTACTTTAATATTGCAGTCTCATACAGGTCAAGTGTTCTGGGAGGCTCACAATGATTTGGCACAAAAAGCAATTGAGCAAAGCCAATGTGCAGATCTGTGCGACAGGCTCCTGCTGATAGTGTCAAGAAATCAAACTTAAACAAGGTCAAACTATTAGCAAATAACACCTGTGACTGTCATTTATTTTAAATAAGATGTTTCTGTATGTATTTTATGATAGCAGTGCACTGCAAAAAACTTAAAATAGTAAGTATTTATGCTGCCTTCAAATTTTAAGTTTAGTCAACTTGAAATGTGGATTGTAGTAAGTGACAACTTGGATATTTGAGTTGACTAAAATTAAGATTTTAAGGCAGAACAAAGTCTAAACAGTGTGTATACAAGAAGCTCTGAAAATGAATAAATTAATGTAATTACATCAGGAAAGACAATGCAGAAATTCCCTCAGCAAGAGTGGTTCAGAAACGGTAAAATTCATAATTAGGAATAAAAAATATGCAATTATATGAAACAATTTTGAAGTAGAAAGTATGTTCAACTTGCATTTCATCTGCAATAAAAAATGAACTGAAGCAAACTCAAAACTTTGAGAAAACATTGTCATGCAGCACTGATGTCGAGTAAAAGGATAAAGCAACTAAAAATAAATGTTTTCCAGTCATTCAGTGTGTTTTATGAAAAACTCCAAGCCGTCATCGAAACACTGTTCCACAGAAGGAATAACACAACTAAAAAGACACAAAATAGGGCAAAACCTAAACTACATCACTAGAGAGACAACTGCCTGTCCATTGTAATGTATATGAATTAACTTCTAAATTGAATAGGAACTTGTGTATTTACAGTGAAATATAGATACGCAATTTTATTTTGCCCTTTTGTTTATGCCATTTTTAAATATAGAGAGAAAAGAGGCAATGGGATCAGGAAAAGTCATGAGCTTCATTCACATGATTACCAGGGGGCTACAAAAAATTTAAGTGTACTTGACATGATTCTTAAGATTTTGACCAACAAAAAAAATCTATACCATACTAAAATCGGTTATATATCTGCCCCCATTCTCCATGTCTTTTTTTCTCTCCTCATGCACACTCCAAAAGCAGTTTGAAATGACCAAGGCTCCTTATCTTCACTCCAATACCTCTGCAAAATCGCACCAAAAGAAAGCTGACAAAAAGCCTGACCACTGCAACCTCTTCCAATTGAGTTTCCACCCTCCGCGATAACCTTGCGGATCTTGCAATCCCCCTTTTTTGAAGCTCGTACTCAGACAACTCGGGTCGAAAACATCACAAAGTAATAATTGAAATAGAGCCTCTTGGATATGTGCGCAATCTGTGATAGCTTTAGTCCTTTTTCAAAAGAGCCTTGGGTAAAATTACATCAAATCACAAATACAAAAGCATTTAATAAAAAATGAAACTTTAGTCAAAACAAAAGTTGAATTGTCAAATGAGTAACAACACAGCAAAAAAACAGTACTAGCTGACAATGAAACAATTGAACACCACTGACAGAAAGAAAACTATTTGTAATTATAATGAGTAATTATTTTTAATTATACAAATATAAAATAAAACAGCACAAGTTGAAATAAATTCAACCCCAGTTTTATGTATGAAAGTGGTTAAACATTCTATTTTTATTTATTTATTTACATGTTGCTGATGGGATAATTGTGTACGTTGCATGCAACAGTGAGGCAACTCATTATGAGAATGATCTCTCACCAACTCTGATATCATTGTCCAACATTCAAACACATGATCTGATCCTCAGTTAATCTCTGTCCAGCAAAACTAATTTCTAATTAAGACTAATTAATCTAGGTAATATCCTCTCAGCGTTCTGATGATTGGGACATCAGCAGGGCTGACACAATGCTCCGTTTCCAACCGCTGTTTGCTGGGAGGGTTTACATGCAACTTATCCAGTGGGAATCTAATGTGACAGGTATTTTTCAGCCCTCATATCACCACAGTCAATTTAAATAAACCACTGTCATCTCCCATAAGGGTTGCAGCAGACGCTGATGTACACAGGCAAACCAGGTTTCCTCTCCTAAATGAAATTGCAAATGTAAATGCCCCTGTCTTAGTCTCAGTGCCTTATTAATAGTGACAGTTAGGTGCTAGATCATATAGGGGAACATTTGTACGTCAGCAAGGATGCAGCGACGCACGGCCCACGCAATCGAGAGTAAACGCTCAGGGTGGGTGTCAGATAGACGCCCGTGACACTCTCTCTGAAATATAAATCTGAAGATAATCGTGCAATTCATCCAGATAGAAAAAAGATGCATCCTTCTCCTCAGGCTGATTGATAACCAATTTAATGGGCCGCTCCCCATCCTCAGACGCATTACAAAGTGTCTGGATAAATGTCATCAATAATGACAGAGCGGACATGTTTGAGGACTGCGTTAATGAAGAGAAATAATGGAATAAAAGGTGCGAGACGACGCGGCGAACAAACAGCACGCACAGGGCAGACAGTGACTCGAAGTAATGAGGCAGGCTGAGGACCAATCACAATCCCGTTAGACTCTTTTTTGACTTCAGTTTGAGTCGAAAGAGCCGTTATTGCTTTAGTGTGAAATCCAAGTCCTGCAAATGAGAAATAAAACATCCTTTCAAGAGATAATTCTGTTTTTAGAGACGGATAATAATAATTATGAGCCTGCTTTTCAACCTTTACGGTGTGAAATGATCTGTGGAGTTTCATTCTTAAATTAAATATCTCCAGATTAAAGAATTCCACTCTTGATTAATTAAATATGTCAGTGTTAGAAAGTGAAAAAACGCGTGACTACAACACTCGCACTGGTGAACAAAAGTGGTCTTTCAATGAAAGCACGGAGCGGAGACTCGACATAAAAGACTTATAAGATACTCATCCATCTCTCTCTCTGTCTAAGCTTCTCTGACCGCATATATATATCATCTATAATGCAAGTAATGCATTTTTAAATTATTAACCAGCCGATGGGAACACAGACAAATGAAGATTTTACAAGTAACTGGCAGAGAAAACAAACAATTTGCCTGCATTAACAAATATCTGATTTATTAAAGACAATATAGGCATTTTTGTACCAGGGTGTTTTGTACTACCATAATTCTAACTAATTATGATCAGTGTTGGGGAATGTTACTTTTAAAAGTAATGTATTACAATATCGTGTTACTCCCTAAAAAGCAACTAATTGTCTACTTGGTTACTTTTTATGGAAAGTAAAGTGTTGTGTTACTTTTGCATTACTTTGTCTCACCTGGGCTGGGCTGGGCTTGCTTGTTTGTTTTTTAATAACAACATTTTAATAAGTTCTATTTTTCGGTAAAGGTAAAGGCCCTTCACACCAAAAGTGAAAAGAAGAGAAGGAAGAGAAGTGAGAAGAAGAGAAGAAAGTTTAACACTCTTAATTCCGCAATGAAAAAAAGAAAAAAGAAACACGATTGTGCTTTTTATCTAAAGTCCTCTCATTAGAATGGATGAATTGGATCATTGGGTTTCACTTCATTTTGATGGTCCCTTTAACACATTCTGTTGACTATAAGTAACTTTGCACCTACATGTCTACTACGTCTCATCATTTGAGTGTTAGTAGAGTATTAGTAGACTGGTAGGGTTCGGGTTAGAATAAATTGACATGTAGTTGGAAAGTTACTTCTAGTCAGTGGAATGTCTGTTGGAGGATCATCACAATAAAGTGTTATCAGATATTAAGCAGACAGACTACTAATACTCTAATGAGAGCTAGTTGACATGTAGTTGCAAAGTTACTTATAGTCAACAGAATGTTCAAAAAGGACCATCAAAATAAAGTGTTACCAACATATATATATATATATATATATATATATATATATATATAAGTGGATGCTGCACACTGGTGGTGGATTGAGGAGAGACCCCCTGATATGATTGTAAAGCGCTTTGGGTGTACAGTAGTTCATTTGAAAGCGCTATAAATGCCTCATATTCTATTCTATATAAACAAGTAATCTAATTACGCAACTTACGTTACTCATGCGTTTACCCCACTGATTATGATTGCATATTATGATATAATTGAATTTGTGATTATGTTAGATGTTAAATGACAGGTTTAATCTGCATCACCAGGTTCTCATTTTATTAGATAGATAGATAGGATAGATAGGATAGATAGACATTTGTTCTCCTATGGACATAATTTACACCAGGGAGCCTTATGGATAATCTCTAAATATAGAGGAATCAGCCATGTTAAAGAATAATGATATGACTCATGCAAAATACATTTGCATTTGCATCTTAAAAAAGGGCAAATGAAACAATCAAAGCGGTCACTATAGCAACCACTAAAAGGAGAACTGCCTCCAAGGTGCTTTATTAGAGAGCTGTGGAGCTGGTGTCTGAAGGCCTCCGAGAAGAAAGACAAAAAAATGGATTGAACCTTTAAGTAAACATGACAACACGCTCAGTCACAACAGATTTGTTTTTATGTCGGACTTTTTTTTTTGGGGGGGGGGGGAGGAAATTGCATTAAACTTTAAATCAAGAACAAACATGTCAAGTGTGGACTATGTGATCTCATTAGTATTTGCAGGTGTTCAAACGTACACATGTTTTTTATTTGGGCAGATACTTATTCTAAAACATCAATGTATGGACAACATATACTTAAAACCTTTTAAAAACACTAGCTGGAACTGAAATAACTGACTTTCTTTACAGTGAAAAACAATATCTAGAGAATGATTAGAGGAAAAAAAGTTCAGTATATACATTTCCATGACTTCTTAATATTTGATATTTTTTCCCCTTCCAGAATGAAATGAAGTAGCTTAAATGTTTAAGCAAAACAAGCTTAAAATAAATATAGAGGCATTAAACGTTTAATTAATCTTAATTTTCATATAAACAATAAAATATATTTTATAAATATAACAATATAATATATATTAAGTTGTATTCACATAACATAACTGACATTTTAGAAGCTATCCACTCAGTATGTTGATTGATTCAATATCAGTCATATGTGTTATGAATACTACTGTGGTTGTGTTTTTTTTGCAGAACATAAGGTTTTAGCTTGGCTCTAACAGTGTCTACAGTAGTTTTGACTGTATGGTATAATTATGGATGTTATTTTGCTGATGCAGCATGTGTACGCCCTTCTGACATACTAATGGAAAGAAAATGGACGTTGACATATAGCTGCCAGTGGCTTATCACTTCTTTTGACATCTTTGGCAAGTGAAAAGTGCCCAGCCTCATTGCATCTATCTATCAATCGTGTTTAAGGTTCTCTGCCCCAGTCCATCTATCTATAAATCCCATTTACTCAACCCACGTTCCCCCTGTGTCATGTCAATAAGTTGATAACATAATACATACGAATATAAAATGAAGGGGACTCAATATTTATTGAGTTTTTGATGGATATCCCCTTGACATGCAATGATTTAGGGTTTCAATGCCTGACAAAGGTTAATGAAGTAGACTAAAACCTCACACTTAAGGCACAAGAAACTCTGCCGTTTTAGAAATGATTCACTTCTAAAAGAACCCGAGTGAGGCGATAAATATAGAGCTTTTTATAGACATGTAGTTTTGCTTCTTGCAGGATTACATTCAAATGAGGCTCCTGGATGTTCGTTAAGGACACTTAAAAGACTTTCTATAAAATGGCTGGAAACCCACTGCTTTTGATAGCCGTGTGGAAAAAGGCTGGTTAAAGATGGTTTTATTTCAGCAAGTCTGAAATGGAAAGCTAAAAAGCAATTTTGTGTATGATCTGCCACAATATAGTGGGTTGTGGGGTGGCGGCCAAACGCTGCTATATGATTATGACTATAAAAAGCTATGAATATGAAAGAAAATCCCAATTCAGACAGACTTCATTTTCCCTGAGGAGTTTAGGTAAAATTGTTTTACAGTGTGATTTTATCCCTCAGAACAAATTACCCACTGTTCTTCAGCTACCTTGGGCGACCTCTAAGAAATCTAATCCCGATTAGATAGGAATGTCTGTGATTTTGGTATATTATTTTTTCACAGTGCTTCTCATTTATTTTGACCTTCGCCAAATACTGTAACTAAAGCTAAATTTGTAGTCGTGCTGCCTGGTTCACCATCATTATGCATTTTTGCCAACTTTTTTGGTCAAATAACAGTTGGTGGTTCAAGTATTGCTGGCATCCTATCCAATTTAAAAAGAGAATGAAATCAAAAAGGACAATCTCTGGAATTAAAACAGCCGTAATTTAATATTGTATAATGTTATAATTAATTACATCTTTATTTCAGTTGGTTTATACCTTCTGTTAACAGCCACAAACAGACAGAAGACACTCCTATCTTCAGGGGTTTGCAAAAATTTTAAATGAATATGTTGGAACTGAATTGGCCAAACCACACAGGAAGTGGAAGTGGAATTTTAATTTGCAATGAAACTGAAGGATTTGTAAAGTGTCAAGAATTAGAAAAATGCAGACAAACAAAGAGATCCCGATTACAACTGAATCTGTACATGAAATTAGAGGCGTCCCGTGTTATTAAATCATAACTTACGTGCTGCTTAGAAAACAAATCTGCCCAAATATTGCTCAAGAGAAAGAGGAAGGAACAGAGAGCGATGAGGGAGGTAAAACACACACGTTGCAGAGGGTATGGAGACCTCCACTGAGTTGTGCTTACATCCTGAAAATCCACCAAGCCTTAGAACACTCCTAAGTGAACATGCTCGGCACTGCACACCCACCTCTCATTCATATTTAATACAGCATAATAACTCACTGCTCCAGTGACTCAACACAAGTGTGATCTGGGTCCCTCCGGGTTTCCCATGCTGGTGTTCTGACACTACACTCCTTCATCTCATTAGGAAATAAAAGGATTCCCTTTGGCTAAGATCAGATAGCTTTGGAAGGTATATTCTACTTAGACATAATACAGATAAGCACACCGAAAAGACGTTGTAATGCGACTTGGGTGGATGTATGATGCAGAATGTACTGTACACGGTTAAAATAGAGGTTCTTTATTTGCATTCATGGTTCCATAAAGAACCTTTAACATCCATGGAACCTTTCCATTGTACAGAGAACCTTGTGGTGAAAAAAGGTTGTTTAGATTCTGAAAATGTTAGAAAAAAATGTCTATTTTAAGAACGGTTCAATGAAAGGTTCTTTGAGGAACCAAAAATGTATCTTCTATAGATCTTCTATTGAGCTTCTATAGGCGCATTCGCACCACAGGAACTGGGAATGATTTTAGTTATAGTTATAGGAGCTCTAACCTCAGCTACGCTATGGAGGAAATCCAACGTGACTTTGTAGGCACCCTATGTATTTCTCCTCAACTAGCGAATTTGGGCATCAACCACACGGCAAACGCTATAATACTTTTTCATATACCGTTTACTTTCTTTGTTTAAAAAAGTTCTATCTAACATTGTATTAGACAGGACTGTTAAACTGATCGTAAACTAATGAAGATGGAGAATGGAGTGCTGCGTGCTCAAGCTGGCGTTCTCAGCGCTGTCAAAATAAAAGTCCCACACAACAACCAGAGCGCAGGGCGTAAGTTACGGCTTACGTCACTTCAAAGTTCCTTTTGGTGGTGTGAATGCAACCGGGAAAATGACCCTAGGGGAAAATGTAGTTCTCGGATCACCTTGGTGGCTAGTTCATAACTACCAGGTATGACATCGCTGTGAAAACCCCCTAGTGGAATCTTTATTTTTAAAAGTTTAATCCATTAATAATCCATTAAATATATGTCAGGAGAGGCTATATTATCCTCAAAGACTCCAAAATAACTGAGTTCAAGCAAATACCTTTAACAAGCAGGTTCCCTGAGCTGCTTGCTTCGCCAAACTGGTTACGGGCGACACACGTGTACGTGCCAGCGTCTGATTTGGTGGCGTTGGATATCCGAAGGCTTCCACTCTCCAGTATAGCAATTCTGCAAGGCAAACATACACACACATGATAATATTACTTCAGAGTGCTTCTGTGACTTTAAGCCAGCAATCAACAAAAGCAATTTATTTTTTGACAGAATAAAAGTACAACGACAGGTTTTGTAGCTTTTTTAAACTTGAGACTTCTGGAGAGATTGTAAGTGTGTGATGCAAGATGATCTAGACATGTTTACAGAGACCATTTCAGGAAAAAGAGTGCAATTTCTGGACAGTTTTGAAGGTTTTTCAGCCTTTGCATTTTGCTATGAATCTTTTGTCTTGTCAGATCTCAAACCCCCACCTTCAACAAACTTCTGTCAACATGTTTTTAAGAGGAATAAGAGTGGTTCTGAAATTTTGTGACAAAAAATAGTTGGAAGGAGTATTTGGACAAGTTTTTAATGCTGCTAGGATATCTTCCATTTGCCATTTAGAATAATATATTCGCTTTTATACTTAAATACTGATCCTTGAACCAGAATCAAACCAATGTAAAGTTTACCTTCCGACATCTGTTTTTATGAAGGTCAATGGAAAAATCAGTTCAAAAATTCAAATATGAAATTATCTTTAAACTTTGTAGAGCACACTCATATAAAAGGGTCTTAAAACACATCCTCAAAGATTAAACACATGATGTGGAGACCTTGAGGATGAAGGAGAAAAATAGGGAGGGCTTCATTAATTCATGATGCCATTCTAATTATTCTAGCCACGACGCTCAAGAAGGAGTGAGCCATAAGCAAGTTTTGCAGAAAAAAAGGGGGTGGGGGGAACAACATGGTGCCATATTATAGATGGTACTATTTTGAAAACCTGTGATAGCTTGGGGGAAGAGATGTTTAATTGGTGTGGACAAAGCATTGAATATAAAAAATCCATTTCCACAAACTGTGGATTTCATTAATGACTCTAGGAAGACCCCAATAAATAATATATTTCTAATTAACACAGCTGAAGTGTGTCAAATGTAATGCTAATATGGTGAGAACACTGTAAAAGAGAAAAATACAAAAAAGGTCTTAAAACACACAATGGTGAGATATGATGTTTTCTGTACACATGCATAAAAGGTACAAACACATATTTTAGGCTATTTCAGCTTCATCCATTACTAGCAGGAGCATAAAATCAAACATCTTCTTAGACTAGCATTTTCAGTAGAATGGGGAGTGATTTTCCATGTGGCAATGTCATGGGATGGCAGCAGTAAAATGTGTTTACTGAGTGTGAAGAACTTGACTAGACTGCACAAAGCCCAGACATGAACTCCACTGAACACCTTTGGGATGAATTGAACATCAGTGCTTGACCTCAGTGCCAGGGAAAATCCCTCCAGCCATGTTCCAACAGTCTAGTGGAAAGCCTTCAGAGTCTTTCACACATCTTTTACCTTAGTGGAAAATTTGACCAACAATCCCTAAAGTACTGTAATTTATCATTTAGGTAATCTGAGAACTTCATATGGTGAAACATTCATCTAATTCATATATTTTTATGAATATACTGCTCAAAAGTTCAGTCGTAAGAATTGTTTAATGATTTTAAAAGAAGCTTCTTGCTCAAAATACAGTAAAATAATATTGTGAAATATTATTACAATTTAATATAACTTTTTTAATATATTTTTAAAATGTAATTTATTCCTGTGATGGAAAAGCTGAATTTCAAGCATCATTACTCCAATCTTCAGTGTCACATGATCCTTCAGAAATCAGAAATATGCCGATATGGAGCTCAAGAAACAGTAGCCTACTTATTAATGTTAAAAAACTTTAAGACACGAAACGAGCGGTTTGTGTGAGAAAACGAACAGTATTTATATCGTTTTTACCTCTTGTAACCACAGCCACGTCCAAGTAATCTGAGTGCGCGGGCGCTTCGGTCTGTGTGTTACAAGAGGTAAAAACGATATAAATCCTGTTCGTTTTCTCACACAAACCGCTTGTTTCGTGTCTTAGGCCATCAATGTGTACTTAAATTTAAGAGTCATTAAATCATGTTTAATTTGGACTTCTCTGTGCATGCTCTTTGAGGTGGTGACCATAGACCTGCATTATATGACTGACAGACAAGAACGGTTTGACCTAAAAATATCAAAATTGAAACTACTGTGGAAACAAAGACACCTACACCTTGGATGCCCTTGAGGTAAGCTAAAACATATCAAAAATTTATTTCAAAGTGAACTATCCCTTTAATATTTTTGTGGAAAATACATGATATATATATATATTTCAGGATTCTTTAATGAATAGAAAGTTTAAAAGAACAGCATTTATTTGAAATAGAACATTTTGTAACATTATAAATGTCATTACTGTTACTTATCATCAACTTACTGCATCCTTGCTGAATAAAAGTTTTAATTTCTTTTCTTAACCACAGACTTTTGAATGGCATTGCATATATTTTCACAGACAGAAGGTCCCACATTTGCAGGTCACAACAAAGCAGGTAAAATACAGTTTATCAGTGACATTGGGGAATTTTTTTTCCATTTTTTCCCGTTCTTCCTCGCTTCTCTGTTGTGCACCCTACCTCCAGAGACTGCCAACAAATAGGCCAGCACATTGTCTTATCTAGATCAAGGAATGACCTGCTTTTGTGCAGCTCTCCAGCTGTTGGTGATGCTTTATGAGTTATGATATATACATATTTGTTTTCCATTCTCCTTATAATACTTCTCTCCCTGTCTCTTCCCACCTTTAGACAGTTCGTTCAGGTATACAAGGAAAAATACTTTGACATACGGAGGATGTGCATGGATTTCAGATTCTGGTGTCAGAAAATATTTCTATTTCTCAGAATTTTATCACGAGAAAATACAGTTACACTTTAGACATTCGACTAACTATTAGTAACTTTGCAACTACATGTCAACTAACTCTAATTAGTAGAATGTAGTAGACTGTTAGGTTAAGATTAGGTGTTAGGGTTTGGGTTGGTAAAATAAGTTGACATGTTGCATGTAGTTACTTAGTCAGTAGAATGTCTGTTGGCAGACCATCAAAATAAAGTGTTCCTGAAACGAATATTACATAGTTCCTGTAAAATTGCAGAAGAGTTCTCAAAAATATCTCAAATTGTGCTTAGGTTTGCCAGGATAACTGCAATCACACGACAAAGATCTCAATATGACCTCAAACATTTCTCATCAAATGATCAAATATGAGCTTTGCTATTCACATACATTTTTATTCTATGAAATGTGTTTCCAGTTTTGTTTCTATGGAAATTAAGAAGAAATATTTAAGGACATTTAAATACAATTTTCCTCTGTCTGGTCATTATCATGGGATTCTGGCTTTTTTTTTACTAGTTAAACCAGCAACATTCGGCTATGCTGATCCACCAGCAAGAGCATTAACCACTATAAACCAGCGTGAAAATTCATAAGCTGACCTTTCAGCAGAGTAAGCAAACCTGACGGACTCATTCTGACATTGATGGATTCAAACAGAGGAGACTCCTAAGGTTGGTGAGGCAGTCTGTGGTCTTGAACATACTTGGAGAGCACATCTATTCTTGGACAGGCACAGCAGTCCCTCCATCCAGTCTGAGTGGATGAAAATCTATCAATAATTCACCAGCGAGATGAACCTGAGTGCCGGTCTCCTCATCTCCCGTTCGTAACAGCTAATAAGGACAGCTGTAAATCTTCTCGCAGGATACGAGCCTGTATGACACAGCTCTGCTGAGCGGCACTATGTTGCAGGGAATTCTCAAATCTCCCCAGAAGTGTGCTTAGAGTTGGTACGAAGACAACTATGCCACAGAGGCAAAAGAGAGCTATTATGTACTTTTATGTTTTGCGGGGGAAGACAGATAGGAGGGCATTAATAAGATTCATCCTGTAGAGGCTTTCCTCTGGAAATCATAAACTGGACAGCATGTGCTAAATGCCTGATGCCTCTTCTGGCTGTTGTCAGGCAAAAAAGTCTTCGCCAGAAACCTCTGTGAATTGGCTTAAATCACTCATGAATTGGTTAACGCACCTCTCCTGTGTCCCTTTTTATTATTGTTATTATTTTTTTTTTTTTGTGAATGTAAGAATGGGGCAAAAGGCATAATTCTGAAAATCTTGTAATGAGTGGAGGAGCATGACCTTAATATCTGTTAGTATATTCTTTTTCATTTCAAAACATTTGCTCCTGAAATGGAAACATGAGTGGAATAATAAAAAATCTGTTGACTTTGCCGAGGCATTTTAAGTCTGAGCACATCACTTAATAAACTTCAACAAGCTCTTAAACTCGCTCTTCAGAATTTCATCCACTTAACGCTAGGTCAAATAGAACAGTGGTGCAAGGTAGTTTTAAGATATACAATTTCAAAAGGGATGAAAATATTTTTCTGTTACAAAAAATATTTCATTCACCACCTTGCCACCACAAATCATGACTATTCAATCAGTAATAACTCAAGGATTCTAGTATATAATATATAATATAAAAGCATATATATATGTGCTTTTATATTATCTTAAATATATTATAACCTGCAAAATAGCAAGTGTTCCATCTCTGTTTTTGCAAATAAAACAATCAGTAACCAACAATAATTCTGTTTAATTCCATCCATCCAGTATTTTAAATTCTAGATGAACAACAATAAACTGGATAAGATAGAATAAACTAAAAATGAATCAGTGTTTTGAAAATGTCAATCCGATTCTGTAGTGAAATGATTAATTTGTCACCACCTCCTGGTGTCCTGATATAACCTGCAAAAAGAGTCACTAAAGCCCCCCATATGTACGGAGCCCCTAAGGGAACATGGTGGTGGAAAAAATATAAGATGGGAGGGAAAATAATGTCAACGCTTTTGTGTTCTCTCGCAAATGATTTGCGTTCCCCTGAGAAACTTTGCGTTCACTCGAAAAACGTGTGTTCTTTACGAGCGAACGCAAAATATTTGCGAGAGAACGCTAAAACAGTGCCAAATAATTTTTCCTCCAATCTCATATTTTTCTTCATGTCCCTTTAGGAGCTCCGTACATATGCACATATTTATGTATAATAAATAAATAAATAAATACGTAGTCTAAAATGCAATAAAAAGATATAGAAAAGTTTAAAATGTTTATAAAAAGAAAAAAAATACTGCTTCTGCTATAAATGAGAATATCCAGTAACAGGTTAAAGTCTGGTTTGTCTTAAGTTCCTTCTATTAACGCACCAGTGGGGCTCGACAGCCTTAGTCAAACGGGTTGGCGCGTATGGTTGGGCTGCGGAGAGATTGTGAGATTGTGGTTAGGTCTCAGCAGCAGGAGGGATGTAGAGGTCAGTAAGCAAGGCTGAGTTGAGTGGGGGACGGAGGGGGGTGACTCGGGGACGCAAGAGTCACTGTCTTCGTGTTTTTATCATCTACGCCCGTGTTATGGAAATCATTATGAACAGCAGCTACGCTAATAATTTTCCCTTTTTGCTTTTCTGCTGTTATCTTGGGACGCGAGTCCCGAGGAAAATGGCGTCCGTCAGCTCCTGTTTGTATCCAGCCTCTCACGGAGACTTCAGATGCTCCAATCACAAAGCCTGTGAAGAGACGACTCAACACCGGCGATATGGACCCTCTATGGTGGACGGCACTGATCCTCAACAACTCGTCTCAATACCGGCGTGATTACTTGGACTTCCAAAAAGATGGAAATGGATAAATAGTCTAAATGTTCCGATCCAATCTGACTTGTAATGCTGCCCGAATCATGCACTGTTCCTTCGTTGGCCAGAGGAGAACTGGCCCCCCGACTGAGTCTGGTTTCTCCCAAGGTTTTTTTCTCCATTCTGTCACCTGATGGAGTTTTGGTTCCTTGCCACTGTTGCCTTGCCTTGGTTGCTTAGTTGGGGACATTTAATATTCAATAATATTATTGATCTGCCTTACTTAAGGTGGACGTTGACGCAATTTTCTTTTAGTAACAAACTTTGTTATATTATTTTCATGTTATCACTGTGAAGCTGCTTTGATACAATCTGCATTGTAAAAAACGCTATATAAATAAAGGTGACTTGACTTGACTTCTCCCACCTGCCGTTTTCTTCATCTCTCCCGAGTTTCCTGTAAAGAAGCTGTCATACTGATAGCGATTTGCAGACAAAGCAAAGTCATTAATTTTTCAATTGGCAGCAACATGAGTCAAAGTGAACTCTGGCATTCCCAATAAAAAATTCAGAAGAGTTGAACTCATGCAAACAAGCAGCAGTGTGATGCGGCCGGCGACTATCAACCAGGCAAAGTTGAAAAGTGACCAACAGTAGACACTCGACAACCCACAGAGTTTGAATCGCTAACAGTGTGAATGGAGCAAAAGCTCATAAATAATGTTGCATATTTGTACGAGCTCACAGATATGACCCAGGACAGCGCATTTAAGCGGGTTGCAGCTCTCCTGCGCTAACTGGCCTCCTCTGACCTACCTGGAGGTTGTATTCCATCAGTGATGTTTTTAAAAACATTTACCGAGGAACCAGAGGGAGGGTTATGTAGCAGGGCAAGGCAGCGTCTACAGAAGGACCAGATAGGTCGTTTTATCCTCCAAATGGGGCACAAGGCTTGACCCAAACGTGAAGGGCTGATCTATGTTGAGGGCTAATACTCTAAAGAGGGGTGTGAGAGAGCTCCTGGCGTTACTGAGATGGATCATGTGTCCATATCTCGGTAGGCCTTCTGCTGGGAAGAGCGTTTGATAAACTGACGACCTTGTCAGTTGGATAAATAAACCGGGGGAGGCAGAAACAGGTCATTTCGGATCACGCTCTGTCAAGAGATCTGTTTACGGGAAGCCACCTTGATGAGCGTACCTTTGCTTTCGACTCCTCAACCTCAAGGTTAGTCAGCAATTACTGCGACAAGAAAAAAAAAAGAGCCTTCCAATGAGTTTCGCCGTTATCACTAGAACAACAGAGCAATCACTTGTTGGATAGGAAAGGGGAAAAATGGGACATGGAAAGGTTGTCTTCTGACACTTTTCCAATAGCCAGGTAATTGATATTGATTTTTTTTAGTGTATACGAGTCAATGGTTCTTAAGACATAACATTCATTACCGCCGCATCTGACACTCACATAACCGTGTCAAACTTTTACGAATTACAGCATCTATCTGGTCTGACTTACTGTTAATGTGGAATAGTTGCATTTATAATGCAGGCCTTATTGATTAAGTTCGGTATAAATCAGCAATACGGAGAAAGACATCGATTTATTCGGAATACACTGATATATAAAGGCAAAGATATGAAGTGAAGTAAATCCAATGTGCCATGAGCTCAACATCTCCGATGTGCTCCAGATTTGGGGCATATTTACAAGAGAAACCACTGAAATTGGCTCACAGAATTCACCCGTGGCTTTTATCTAAGTCTTCACGAGAGGCATTATTTGGTTTGTCAGTCAGAGACGGCTCTTGGGTTTAATAATGCGGGTGTCGCTCACTCCGTGGGTGTCCAAAGGGCTTGGCAATTCAGATATAATGGGAGTGATAAGAAATGATTGACAGAAGCATCTGGACACCTAGCCGAGCTCAAAGAGCAGGCGTTTTAGACAACCAACTGTGTACAATGGTGTTTTTCTCCTTTTGGTATTAAAATAGCAAAAGAATGGTGGAGCTGTGAGCTAAAGCGGCTGTGACATTTCCTGCGAGCGCTCGGCACGTTGACCCCTCGTCTCGCGGGGACCAGCATTAAGTTTCCATGGCAATGCAGAGATTTGTAAAAATGAAAATGGAAGAGAGTAAAGACAAACGTGGAGGAAGAAGTATTAATCTCTACTCTTGTAAACCCAACATACACAGGTACCAAATTTATATTCGTGCCACAGAGCTGAGTGTCAGTGGCGACGTCAAGATACATTCCCTGTAGAGAATAATTTGCAATGTATGCCGCTACTTTTTCCCCACCTTAAAAGGAGGCTCGCATTGCCTTGCCACTTATCCTGAGGTAATTTTCTTAACACATTCAACGCTGTTCAATTATTCAATGTGCTGATTTAGTATGGGTACATTCGGCTCTTGCCATTCCACAAGATAATTCTATGTCATTTCTCAACGTGAAATAAATTAACAAGTCACCAGCTGGCGTAATAATTTAGCTTTAAATCTGTTGTGTGCAATATGGACCCAAATAATATGCACAGAAATATGTTATGCTCTGCTTTAAGCCACTTATACTATTAGTTTTTAAAACAGCAACTTAAATATAAGTTTAAAGAAACATTATTATGTCCTGAAAGGTCTCAAAGGTGTTGAGACTTTTTGTCAATACCATTAGATATCTATCTATCTATACATACATACTGTACATTTATAATTCATTCTTGAGGACTGGGGCACAAGCTATAAATACATAATACACACTGCCATTAAACAGTTTGAGGTAATTATGATTTTTGGGGGGGGGGGGGGGGGGGACTTTTATTCAGCAAGTATGTATACTTGATTCAATTGAACAGTAAAGACATTTTTTTAATTGATTAAAAGGAACAGTCTTTATTTACAATGTTGCAAAATATATTTATTTCAAACAGTAAACTTTCTATTCACTGTATATTCTATCAAATAAATGCATCATGGTGAGCATAAGAGACTTTTGGTAGTGCATGTAAAATCCATCAAACAAATTGTGAAAAAGTTTTAAAAAAAAAATGTAATTCCCATCATTTTAAGTAGGTTCTATTAGTATTGAACAAAAGAACAAACTACTACTTTTAGAGCGTTGAAATATTCTTTTCAGTCTGACGGTAGTGATAGTTCAGTAGAAAATCATTCATTCATTCATCAAAGTGAATGCTAGATGTATCAATACTTATAATACATATTTGACACATTATTTTTGTATGCTGTTGAACAAGATTAAGCTTTATACAAGGATAAACACATTTTGTGAGAAAATAGAAGAAGCAGGACATGTTTAACAAATGAATCCAAAACAATCCCATAACATAAACTTATATTTTTAAGCTTGTTTTGTCCCAGTACTCAAGAATCAATGAAATACAATGATAATATAACAGATACAAAGTAACACAAAACAGCCCCAAACAGAAACAAAAAAGATAACACCTGAAAATTGTATCATTTCATGTGTGCAGGGCAGGGCGTATTTCCAGTAGTAGCCGAGGCTTTTAATTTTAGCAATATGTATCCCCAGGGTCAGCAGATGCGGAGAAACAGTGTTTATCAGGGACAAACACTGTGGGCTTGTGGGTGTACTCAAACCGGGCTCCTTTAATCACAAATGGCTCTTCAGCTTCATTCTTTCAGACTGATATTCATCTCTCTTTTTCTCACACTCATATGCACACGATTCCTTCTAGGAATAAAAAGAGCAACACACATGTGATGCTCGAAATGTGCAAAGGGACCAAAGATGGATTACTGGTGCTGCGCTGGCACATTCGTTCTTTGAAAAATGACATTAGCCTCCAAGTCCCCCAAGATAAAACTAATCCTGCCGAGTCTAACATGGCACTTAGACTAGTAAAGAGCACGCCAAACTAATCGCGGCCAAATCACTGCATTCGTTTGCATTCTGGATGAGTTTTATTTCACCAAATGAAACTAATTTCTCCTGAAGAGAGTAATTACTGCGGTAAAAAGGAAGGGGATTTAAATACATTGGGGTCCAAAAGTCTGAGACCACTAGTGAAAATGTTTCAATTTTTAAAGTCTGATACATATTTTCCCCATTTTATTTGTTTCCCATTTAATTGTTTTATTTGAACATTTGATCTTTTGTACAAAGCAGTTCACAATAAAACAAATGCAATATAGTGTATCAAAATAAATCAAATACTTTATTTTAGTCATAATATTTTAAAATGTTACAAAATCTTAAAACTTTCCAGTTTTATATGAAACAATAAATAAATCCTGATATTCAAATCTGGATTTAGACATTTGGACCTCATTGTATATTTAAGAAATAATAATAATAATAATTATATAAACCTTTTTTATAAAATAATTGTCCCATGGAGACTTTAATTAAAGTTGCGCATCAATTGTGTGAGACTGCAAACATAACATTAGTGGCAATCGATGTGCTGTCCACCATCTTGATTGACCAATTGTCTGCCGTGCAAATCTATACCTATAGATTGTCTGTGGCACGACCGCGCCACACGGCATATCAAATTATGCTCTGCTAGTTAAAGAGTCTTTTAGCCAACATTAGCAAAACACAGCCATAGGAGGTTAAGTAAATGACAATCTTTTTAAAGGGGCAGGTAATATGTTGATAGAGACCCTCTATGGTTGGGTTTTACCCAAGAATTTGAAGCTTTGGGGCATGTTCCAGATCTCCGCTGGTGGGCCAATTCCCCTTTAAATGACATTCCACTGACTGACACCGCCTAATTTCCCCTGGTGAGAGAGGAATATGAAATTAAAATGAACCATATGAGCTGGCAACACAACAGTTTAGGCAGATGAGCGTTAAGGTGAGCTAATGAGGAAAATGTATTTGGTATTTATTTTTTGGCTGTGAGAAACGTTCTGTTTTATGGCGCCATCATGTTCAATCTATGTGTCCATGAGACGGCAAGTTCCAAACAGGTGTTCAATTAGTTATAAAAGAAAAAAAAGCAGAACAATAGGCATTGCTTAGGGGAAAAAAAAAACAATGCGACATCAAGAATAATAAACAACTTTCTTTTTTTAATAAATGCAACAGCATGTTGCATACATTGTCTATTTTTACCATGATTGTTAAATTAAAACCTGAAGGAAAGAAGAAGTTAAGGCGAGACATCAAAGAACTTAGCGAATAAATGGAGATGCTTTTAAACATTAGACTGAAAATCAAGTTAAAGCTTTATTCTGTAATAACAAGATAAGGGAAAGTGGGCTTAATTAGATAAGTAAACGGATCCCAGCCCTCAAACGTGTCCTATATCAGCAATGACAGCAGCTCTGCTCGTCTCCACAACCTCTCCTATACGGAGCTTTCCGAATTGATATCGCGCCGCCCTTCATTCACCTGCACTGCAGCCTTCTGTGGCAGACGCGCTTTTAAATGGAAATCATCCTGACAAGCAATCACTTCATAGAGTGTACTCATCCCACTCCTCCTCTCTTTTCTGCTTCATCTTTCGCTCTCTCGCTCTGCAAAGGCACCGAACGCATCTACAAGTGGGAAGTTAACTCAACATTAGCATGTTACCACAAGACGGTCGGCGTACTGTTTTATAAAGCTGTGAAATTATGTTCATGAAAAACAGGTCACAGGCCAAACAAATAAAAAAATTATACTAGAAAAAAAAAATAGATAGACAATGAAGCCTATTTTAGAACCACTGTGTTTTTGTGACAATTAAGCACATTATCGTCAGAAATAATAACCGAAATGTCTGGACTTTTTCTAATTGTAATTCCCATTATGTTGATTCTCATTCCATTCTCACATTTTTCGAATTAAGAATTAAACAAACATACATTAAAGGTAGTACACAAAATACAACTTTAAAGGATTAGTTCACCCAAAAATGAAAATTATCCCATAATTGACTCGACCTCAAGCCATCCTAGGTGTATATGACTTTCTTCTTTCAGCCAAACACAATCGGAGTTATAGTAAAAAATATCCTGACTCTTCCAAGCTTTATAATGTGAGTGAATGGTACCTTCGATTTTGGAGTCCAAAATCCATCCATCATAAAAGTTATCCACACGGCTCCAGGGAGTTAATAAAGGCCTTCTGAAGTGAAGCGATGCGTTTTTGTAAGAAAAATATCCATATTTATAACTGTTTATAACTATATAACCACTGGCTTCCGGTAACAGCCGTACAGGGGTCTATTTCTGGCGGAAGAGTGACCTCTGACCCCACGTTTATATACACCTAGGATGGCTTAAGGGTGAGTAAATTATAATTATTATTTTTGGGTGAACTAACCCTTCAATGTATAAATAATTATATCAAATTTTTTGGTATGAGAATTGGTGGAATCATGTTTATTGTGACAACATATTGTCACAATGCGTCTGATCTAAAATATGCTTCATTTACTTTAAGCGAAATATAAATTCTTCGTAATACCTTACAATAAGGTCCATTTGTAAACATTACTTAATGCATTAACTAACATTAACTAACAATGACCAATGCATTTGTTACAGTATTTATTAATCTTTGTTAACATTAATAATAATACAACTGTTCATTGTTAGTTCATGTTAGTGCCGGTCCATTACATAATATTAACGATATTATAATATTATCGTAACATTAAAAGAAACAACATTTTTAATAATGTATTAGTTGAATGTTGAAATGAACATTAATATTACTAAATGCCTGAAATGTAGATGCTGGATGTAAATGCTATGTAGAATTCAGAAACCCTTGTTCTTAGTGACACCGTTAAGTGAACTGCAGCCAGTAACCTTTTGCTCGTGCTCACACTCGTGCACACGTAACGCACAAGACTGTACACATGTATGAACATGTAAATATGTGCTGGATGCTTTCTTCTCAATAACAAAGTAAACACAAAAATGACAGAGGTGAAAAAGCAGCAGTTAAGAAAGCATCTGATCTTAGTGATGTAGATATGCTTGTTTGCACCAGCTCTGCAATTCACCAACATCATGTCGACAGATGAGGTAATTAAAATGACACAGTTATGATAGTTTGATTATAGAGTATATTTGAGACTGTAGACTATGACTTAATATGTGAGACTAGTTTGAATTAATCCCTTTACTTTGGAGGACACATTGACAGTACAGTACAAAATAGCTCTTTCGGCATTAAACTGAACATTGTATTTGAGAGAGGCTCCCGGGAGTGTGCGTAAAACGGCACATCCTTTTGATTTTCCCGGCAAAAATGACCAGAGTCCTTTACTTGAAAATCAGTCTACATGTTTTCATAGACGACCTAGGAAGTTGGGGATGGTTTCGTTTTTAAGAGCTGTTCACATATTGGCAATAAAAAAAGCGATTAATACAGGACAATTTTTACATCTAGCCCATATAAATAGATTTCACTGTTAGTTTGTGTTAACTAATATAGCTAACTAATGTCAACAAATTAAACTTTAATTGAAATAAATGAACCTTGTAAAGTGTTACCAATTTGTAAAAAATGTATTCAGATTTTGGGATGCCATTTCACTTTTGTGAGATTCACCCATATGTACATTTGGCCCAGGTTTTCCTATACTTCCTCGGCAATAGTCCAGAACCAGAAATTTCACAAAGATCAAAAGAAGACAGTCCAAATTTCCTCCAAAACCCATTCCATCATATATACCAGGCAACCTTTCATCATCTTCAAAAGGCTATTCTTTGAGAGAGGGCAATTTCAGACACACAGCTTTGTGAAAAAAGAAAGTCAACTCTCCATTAGTTTGTCTTTTACAAATTATGCCTCCACAGAAAACCTTTGATCCTTTGTGCTAACTTAAATTCGTACATCTAATATCGTCACCTAGTACCGAACGTGTACAGATTTCAGATTATGAAGACTTAATGAATCACATTTCTTCTTTAAAACCACAGGCAACTCTTTGTGCAAACATATGAGCCCAATGAAATCAAACAATTTACCATTAGTAAAAGAATGAACAAAATCAGTAGACCATACAGACACTTAAAAAAAAAAAAACTGCTATATATCATATTCAAAAGGACACACAGTGGCTGTAATTGTATCTAACAACTAGCCACTGTTAATAACCTCCCTTGGGCTGCACCGAGCCGCACACAAACGTAATATATCCTACTGTTTGTTAAACAAGTGCACATCAGCACAGCACAGGCAAAAATTAGCTGTCAACTCAACCGCCACGATCCTACACTATTGCACAGCAGTCATGTACAATCAAGTCAAAATCAGCTTCGGAAACATGCACTCGGGCACAGCAAAGTCAGCTCGAAAACATCAGCCCATCCGCTGACCTGTCCTACCTAAAACAGCTGATTGTATATCTAGAACAAATCCCCCTGCCCTATCTCTTTTATTTATGTGTTTCTCCTATGGGTATTATTTATTTTACTGCAGTGGACGACTTTGAAAAGATTTGCGTTTTAGGAGCTGCCACTATCTTCTTGCACAAAAAAGAAAAGACATTCACCTTGCCATTTCAGCGGCTTTCTTGCCACTGATGTCATCTAAGTCTAAGTTGATGACCCAGCACAGGACCAATTGTTTACTGTACAACAACAAAAAAGGGTCGTTAAAATCAAACATTAATATTACAATAAACAGCATAGGCCCAATAATATGCTAATTAACGAATTAACCTGGAAATTTTGAAATAAATTGAGTAAAATAAGGCTGTAATACAATTTTTTTTAATGATAATAAAAGGTAACACTTTATTTCGATTTAGACATTCTACTGACTAGAAGTAACTTTGCAACTACATGTCAACTTATTCTACTAACTCGAAACCTAACCTAACAGTCTATTACAGTTTACTAATACTAATAGTGTGAGAGTTAGGGTGTGTTCACACTTGTAGTTCGGATTGTTGGTTAATTTTGTCCAACTGAGAACTCGTGAAGAGCTTATAAAATGTGTAAAGGAGTCAAAACAGCGTCAAGAATCCCTCCGTCACACACACAATCGAAGATCTGCTGTGAGGAGACGTACCGAACATCATGACTATGACGAAAAAAACAGGCTTGCGCATTCTGTCCTTTTTAAGGTTAGCATCTTGAGACATCATGTCCGGTTTTAGGTTTGTTTACATGTTTTTTTCAGGGGTCTCGGTCCGCTTGTTTGGTGCGCACCAGGGTTCAGATTGCAGCGTTCACACTTATTCATATAACCGCACTAACAAAGCAATCGTACCAGGGTTCATTTTAATCCAACCAAACATTCCAAGTGTGAACACACCCTTATTTGACATATAGCTGCCAAGTTACTTATAGTTAGTAGAATGTCTAAAGTGGACCATCGGAATAAAGTGTAACTGAATAAAGTACATGCAGTACAAAAATACTACCTTTATGCATAAATACTTTTAACAAATACAACTTAAATACTATATATTTTTTGTATGTCAATGCATATGGTCCTAAAAATTGTCTTAAATTTTTTTTGGATTTTGAAAAAAAAAAAAATCATGTTTATCTTTGCTGCTGTACAAGTAATTTGGCTCAAAGGAATGACTAGTTTACACATACTGTGATACTTCACTCGTGAACGTGCTAAAGACAGCAAGGGTATGTTCCTATCAGAGCAGTCCTGCGACCCATTTAAGGGTCACAACCTGTTAGTTTAGAGCCACAGATCTATAGAATGTCCAGGTAGACACATCAGTTACAAATAAGACAGAAATGGCATCCCTTCCTCCCTCCCTTTCGATCTCTCTCCTCTCTGGCAGAAAAAAAGGAGCTGCTGCTATGAAGATGGATTATCCTGCTGGTGACACCGTCTCCTTTCCTTCTTCGCCATCAAGGAGAGCTTGCACAATTATGCCAATTAATCTTACACAAAAGGAGTTCAAATGCACCCTGCTTTGATTAGGTCTGGCTCCCAGACAGGTGCTTGCACTCAGCATGCATCCACATACACGCACGCACACACTAACGCAGATTTGCATAAAACAATACATCTGATTATGAATTAGTCTCTAATGGCATTTCCACTTAATGAGAGTGGTGTCTTTATACCTGCTGCTGTTTGCAAGGTTAGCAAGAGCTGACAGGGACGCAATTTAAATAAGTGGAATAAAACACATCTTAAAGCCGACATGAAACCGCATTTGCAACCCTTTTTATTTCACATGTGGCATATAGGGGGAAAAAAACAAGATGGGACTTTATTTTAGTAGACCTATCAATGGGTTATAACACTGAATTAAGTTAAATAATTATATACAGGTTAATTAATCAAATTAAATCACATATATTTGCTGAGAAAGTTTAGATTGTATATCATTTTTATATAAGCTGTTTTATTTAAGCTCCTGGTTTCTATTGGCCGCTTAACATGTTGTTCCGCCCCAAACTCACACCATTGGCTAATCAAGCTATAAATAATTTCAAGTTGCTTTTAGATCTTTAAAGTGATAACAGAACTTAGATAAACTAACATCTCACAGAAAGTGAAACACTCTGTTGTAAAGAATGAAGCTTATACAGTCTTTATAATGAATAACAGGAATGAATGTCCATATAAGACTATGTGTATGTGTACATACTCTAAGTGTGCGTAGGCATTAGGTGTACAAGACATTGCCAAAGGAGCTTGAAAGAATGTCAGCATTTTCCAGAAATACATTCAATTCTGCAAAAAGTTCCCTGGCTGGCTTCCATCTATTGACAATGCAATCAAACATTCTGACCAGACCTCGCTGACCACAATACAACCTGGGACATGTACGTGCAAACTTGTGATTTATCCATTTTTCTTTTTAATTACTTCAGTGTCAAAGATAGGTGAGGAGGTCTAGGTGGAATACTGTTCATGATCAAAGACAGAAAAGAACATTATTTTGTTCTAAACCACAAAGAGGGTCCAGACCGCATAAAAAAAAAAATGTTTTAATAAATGTTTTCCCTTTAATAAATACTCAGTCTTTGCCTTTTTCTCCTGACTGCAAAGGTGTGGCAAGACAATTCTTTAGATCCACTTAAACACCTATTCGACACCTAAATGGCTTTTTTAAAATTCAAATAAGGCTCTTAGCAATCTTTGTAACTACAGAACACTTGGTTTCCCCAAAAGAAAACAAGCACTTGTCTAACACGATATTTATAGCAAATAAAGCACAGCAAGGACTATTATCTAAAGTGGTAGGGTTTAGGAGATTTTCGTGCCAGGCGGGACGAAGAAAAGTCTTCCATAAAAAGGTAAAGATAGAGCGGCCCCAAATAGTACTTGGACACTTAAAATGTCTGAATTTCATTACATTAGATAACAGATAAGGAACTCCCGCACACTATCGTAACTTGCAATTTAAAATGAATGTTTATTAACACACAACGTTCGTGTGGTTCCGAAAAAAGGTCGTGTGACCGAAACGTTGTGTGTTAATAAACATTCATTTTAAATTGCAAGTTACGATAGTGTGCGGGAGTTCCTTATCTGCTTTCACGACTAACTTGTTTGGTCCTATTATCCGACGCAACTATCACCTGCAGGTGTGCGATGGAGTTTGTTTACTAATTACATTAGATAACAAAATATCAAACTAACCTTTCTGAGCAATTCTCTGTGATAACTTTTAGTGGATTTATGAAGTCAGTGACCTGCAATTAAGCATGCTAAACTAGGTGTGACAACCAAACCATTAAGCATCTAAATGTTTTTTTTTACCTTCATTTTGAACCGTATATATTGTTTTGCTTGAAATGGTGAATGTTTTTATCCTTCTTGTATATAAATGGCACTTATTTTGTCATTGAATGCAATCACATTCAGATATTTTTAAGTGTAACTTACTCAAACACTTTTTGGGGCCACGTTATCTTCTCTATTACCATAAGTAATGCGATAGGATTCCTCAAATTAAACCATAACAAACTAGACAACACATATTCTTTATAGTATCTATCTGTTTGTGAATATAGTGTTTAAAAGAATAGGAAAGAGATGCAAAACATAGTGAAAAGAAGAAAGACGTCGCATGGCAAATCAATTTTCTGCCTTGACTCTTCAAGGTGTAGACATGGAGTATTCATCAGCTTTGCTGTCCTCTCACACAGGACAGCTCAAGGACATCGACAGCATAACCCCTATGCAAACGGCCCGCCACTCTGTTTGATGAGCACCAACACCAACTTTGTATATGTAAACGACGGGCAGCCGTGGTCTGCACACACTGACAGATGCAGACGCACTGAACTTTGCCTATCTCAGTGTGGTCAAACGCAAGCGCTCTGGGTCGGTGGCATACTGCACTTGTATCAAGCTGGGTCTGGCTGAGACAGAGACATATGTTTGTTGATAAAGGCTGGTCTGGCAGGGACGCTGACCTCCTACTAAGTGTGCAGAGAAGTTGATTAACACCCTGCCTTTGCTCAGGAGGGAATATTACTGGTCACCTGATAAACCTGCAGAGTCCTGTTATGAGGGACTGCGTGATGCTTACTGGAGGTGTTAATAAGAACATCAGGCTTCATTTGAATAATTGTGTGTGCTCACTGATTTCTGCGCTAAATGTGCATCTTTTACAAAACTTCAGCACAGTTGAAGTGACGAAATATAAACATGAGTGCTAAAAATACATTGCCTGAAATATCTTATTAAAAAAAATGCCTTTAGACAGTATTTTAGGAAGTCATGGCCTTGCTGGAAGAAAAATCTCCAGCATAAACCAGTTTCAGATAGACTGGTCTATTTTGCTGTTTTTAGAAAGGTTTGTCGGGCTGGGAAACCAGTTGGTTAACCAGTTAAAACACAGACTGATCCAGACTATGATGTTTGGGTAGGCAGTGCACTTTCATTTTTGAAAGAAGTCTCCTATGTGCACCAAGGCTGCATTTATTTGACCAAAAATACAGTAAAACTATAATATTGTGTTATTATAAACAATTAATTATAATATAAATAATTGCTTTTTACTGTAATGTATTACATCTGTACATCTATTCCTGTGACGGCAAAGCTGAATTTTCAGCATCATTACTCATTAGGCTTCAGTGTCACTTGATCCTTTAGAAATAATTATAATAACAATAATACATTTTATTTGTAATGTGCCTTTCTCAAACTCAAAGCGCTTATCTAATATCACTCTAATATGTTAAATATAAAGCGACATCATTCTAATATGTTGATTTGACACTCAAGAAACATTTCTTATTATTATAAATATTGAAAACAGATTTGCTGCTCAATATTTTTGTGGAAACAGTGATACATTTTTTTTTTTCCAGGATTCCCTGATGTATAGAAAGTTCCACAAAAGTTCAATAGAAATCTTTTTTTGTAACATTATAAATGTCTTTACTGTCACCTCTGATCAATTTAATGCATTAATGCTGAAGTATTAATTTCTTTCAAAAACAAACCTTTCTGACCCCAAACATTTGAACGGTAGTGTGAGTAATAAAATATAATTTGCATTAACATTACCCACAATTTTTTTTATATTTTATATAATCATATTTGTATATAATATTTTATACTATTTTAAGGCAGTATGTTTGATAACAAGGCACACGTTAGAGATCCGCAGTACACGTCTGCAGAAAATATGTACCACTATGAGGCTCTTGTGTTTGGGGGAGTGAGCAAATAACAGAAGGAGATAGTAAAACAGAATGAAAGAAAGAGAAAAGAGCAGTTGAAACTGAAACACAAAGCCCACTAGAGACATATCGTTGCGACCCTTAGCAGAGACATGCTGAGACACGCTTTTTCTCTGGCTGCTGTAGTGGGATTCCACAGGCAGAGATGAATGGCCAAAGTCAGTGGCAGTGCTTTGTTGCAGTGAATAACAGAAATGATTTGTCAAAGACATTATATCAAAAACCAGATCTGGAGCACAACCGCAGTATTGTGGGCTCATCATCCCACAGTCCAGTTGACTGTTCATGGATCAGACTGGAAAGGCTTTGGTTTTGTAGCATCACATAAGACGACTGCAAATAGAGGAAAGGCTCGGCAGATACGACTAGTGACATCTGAGCGGGATAAGGGAGTTACCTGATGCTTTCTCGGAGGGCATCGTTGCCTCTGCGCCAGGAGATCGTGCCTCGAGGCGACATCTTGGGCTTGCATTCAATGAGAACGTCGCCACCTTCTTTCACTAAAGTGTGGCTCTTCAGCTGGTTTTGGGAGAAATCAGGAGCGATAGCTGAAATGAAAGAGCAAGTTTTAAATTATATTAAGAGTATAAGTCAACAGAAAGCACAGAAAATGTTTCGCAACTTCAAACTATCATAGCTGAAATTCTCATGAAAGTCTCGTGTAACTATTTTCAATGACATACAAAAAAAGGAATATTTTATAATCAAAACAAGTAAAGTGGCAAGACAAAATAAACTTTTAGATGATATCTACACACTTAAAATGTGCTGTCTTTCTCTTAAAAACACTTTATTTCGATAGTCCACTTTAAACATTCTACTAACTATAAGTAACTTTGCAACTAACCTAACAGTCTACTAATACTCTAATGAGAGTTAGTTGACGTAGTTGCAAATTAATGAGTTAGTAGAATATCTAAAGTAAAAAAATATCAAAATAACGTGTAAACAAAACAAATCAACACAGGAAATAAACCTAAATAAATGGGGTAATTTAAATGACTTATAATTACGCTATTCAAAGTTACTAAATTACTATTAAAACAATCCGAGTTAGATTACACACTAGCTATGTTATTGTGTAAACAGAGCAGGCTGAAAACGTCAGAGCTGTGGCCTAGCCGCGGTTTGCTTTGTGGTGTTCATTTGGTCACAAGTTTGAATCCGGCTTTGACATTTCCAGTCCCCCCTCTTATCCCCATTATTTCCCATCCTGTATCTTATTGTGCCAATAAATAAATGACACACGAAGAACCACTGAAATATTTAACGACAATAATATTTAACAACTGAAGACCATCATGCATCAGGCCAATTTTTTCCCTTCATATTTGTCCATAATTGTCAGGTATGCAGACATGAGGATTAAGGACTATTTAGAGCACATCCTCTCTAATCATTGTACTTCAAAGAAAGACACGTGTACGTGGGTACGTATGATGTAGAAACAGAGATGGCAGAACAGAGGCTTGGCGTATGTAGCACACTTTAATTATCACACGCTCTTTTTCTCTGCTAAGAAAAACAAAGGGAAAATGTCACGTCCTTTCCTCTTTTTTTTCACATTCCCCACTCAAATGAGTTTTTATTATGATAATTTCTCCGGCTCTACAATCTCCACACTCTGTCTTTTAAAAGGCACTTCAATTATTTGATCTGCGCAAGGGACTGACAATTATTCTCCTGTAAGTTCAGTTTCTTGGCAACTTTGGTGGCTGAATATTTACGGCAAATAAATAAACATAGAAAGCGTCTGTAAGCTTTACTGTAACCCTGTTCCCTGACAAAGCGGGAACGAGATGCTGAGCTTGATTTTAAGCGCTATGGGGAAAAACGTTAGCCTAGACGCACCCTAGTGGCAGCAAAAAGTATTTTGCAGCAAAGTGTGGTCTAGCAACTCTCCGTTGGCATTCGAGCTGGAAAAACCAAACTCTGGTCAGGCCAATCACATCGTGTATAGAGTTGGTGGGCGGGCTTAACATAATGACGGCAGAGTTGTGACGGTGTTACATGTGTGTCCTGAGTTTCCCCCCGTCACTGTGTATTTGGTTTATTCCTGTGTCTCAGTTTTCCCACTCCTCGTTAGTTCTCAGTTCCTTCACCTGTGTCTAGTTCATTTGCCCCAGCTGTGTCTTGTTCCCCTATCTGTTCTCTGTGTATGTAAACCCTGTGTTCTCCCTCACTCCTGGTCGGTTCTCGTTGATGTTAGGTGTGTTATCCTCTGCCCGTCTGCCTGTCTGTATCCGTTTGTTGTTTTGCTTTATTTAAGTAAAGTCTATTGTTTTTGGAAATCCTGATCTCCTCTTCTTCTCCTGCATACACCAACCGTAACAGAAGAACCGACCAAAAAGAAAAGGAAAAAAAGAAGATGGAGATCTGGAAGCAAGCTTTTGTGGGAACCCGCCAAGCTGTGTTCAGTGGGACCCGTGGAGGCCGCAGTAGAGGCGGTGGTCGAGAGGAGTCCCGACACCACTCTCCACTCTGGCCTCTCTTCGATCCTGGGTTGGTGGTGTCCAGTCCAGCCAAGCCTTCGTCGCTGGTTCCATCCAGCACCAGGCCCTCTTTGCCGCTGGTTCCGTCCAGCACCAAGCCCTCACCGCTGGTTCCGTCCAGCCAATCCGAGCCAAAGCCCGCTGATCCTGCGCCAGAGCCCGCTGATCCTGCGCCAGAGCCCGCTGATCCTGCGCCAGAGCCCGCTGATCCTGCGCCCGCTGATCCTGTGCCAGAGCCCGCTGATCCTGCGCCAGAGCCCGCTGATCCTGCGCCAGAGCCCGCTGATCCTGCGCCAGAGCCCGCTGATCCTGCGCCAGAGCCCGCTGATCCTGCGCCAGAGCCCGCTGATCCTGCGCCAGAGCCCGTTCATGCTGCACTTGAGTCTGCTCTGGAAGACACAGCGCTCATTGTGGTGTCCGTGGCTGTTTTGTGTGTGGGGGCAGCACACACATCAGCTACAGCCCATGAACCCAGCCCAGAGCTTCCTTCGCCGCTGGTCCCGTCCAGCCCAGAGCTTCCTTCGCCACTGGTCCCGTCCAGCCCAGAGCTTCACGTCACATCACGTCACGCCTGCCGAGCCAGAGCTTCATGTCACGCCTGCCGAGCCAGAGCTTCACGTCACGCCTGCCGAGCTGGAGCTTCACGTCACGCCTGCCGAGCCGGAGCTTCACGTCACGCCTGCCGAGCCGGAGCTTCACGTCACGCCTGCCGAGCCGGAGCTTCACGTCACGCCTGCCGAGCCGGAGCTTCACGTCACGCCTGCCGAGCCGGAGCTTCACGTCACGCCTGCCGAGCCGGAGCTTCAAGTCAGCCCTACAGAGCCTTCTCTGCTGGTCCCGTCCAGTCCTGCCGAGCCGGAGCTTCAAGTCAGCCCTACAGAGCCTTCTCCGCTGGTCCCGTCCAGTCCTCCCGAGCCTTCTCCGCTGGCCCAGTCCAGCCCTTCCAAGCCTGTCCTGGAGCACGTCCCTGAGCCTGGCAATCCCCCCAAGAAAATTTGGGGGGAGGGATATAGGCCACCTGAAGGTGCGTCTCCGCCATGGCCTCGCGAAGGTGCGTCTCCGCCATGGCCGCCCGAAGGGGATTCTCCACCATGGCCACCCGAAGGGGATTCTCCACCAGGACCGCCCGAGGGGTGGTCTCCTACTCCGCCATGGCCCTCTGACCAGCCTGCTCCGCCCTGGAGGCTTCCTGCTCAGGGTAGGCCACGCCCTCGTCAGCCTCCAGGGTGCCCGCCCCCCCCACCCCTATTGAAGTTATACGGCGCGAGGACGCGCCTTTTTGGAGGGGCCGTTATGTTACATGTGTGTCCTGAGTTTCCCCCGTCACTGTGTATTTGGTTTATTCCTGTGTCTCAGTTTTCCCGCTCCTCGTTAGTTCTCAGTTCCTTCACCTGTGTCTAGTTCATTTGCCCCAGCTGTGTCTTGTTCCCCTATCTGTTCTCTGTGTATGTAAACCCTGTGTTCTCCCTCACTCCTGGTCGGTTCTCGTTGATGTTAGGTGTGTTATCCTCTGCCCGTCTGCCTGTCTGTATCCGTTTGTTGTTTTGCTTTATTTAAGTAAAGTCTATTGTTTTTGGAAATCCTGATCTCCTCTTCTTCTCCTGCATACACCAACCGTAACAGACGGTTCCCCCGCGTGATTTCCATAGGTGATTTGAATTCCCTGCTACTTGAAAACAAAGAAGATGCTGCTGGCGAACAGCGGTCTTTCTAATCGGCTTTGGCCGCGACTCTGGATGATTTGGAGTTAAGAGAACGTCACTTAAGTCATTCTTAAAAAAGGAAGATGTGTTCAGAGTTTTGACGACCGGATACGGCAAAAGTTTAATATATCAACTAGCTCAGCTGGTGGAAAAACGCACAGGACTCACTCAGCCACAACCGTTCGTTGCTCTGGTTGGTTGTAGCGCTGTCCTATTGCATGCAGAGGGAATTTGAAAAACAACCGTTTATCCCGCCCCTCGGATTGAGATATGCCAATTGGGAGTTCCCAGACCTAACATCTTGATATAGGTCTGGCTTGCCAGGCTAGAAAAACGTCTTTGTTCAGACGGAATCAGGAATCGGAATACACTGGTTAAGCTGTATATTTTTGATTCAGTTAAAAAGAACGTTCTGTTATCATGATACACTGGTTGCTCATCTGTTTAGCAATGTAAATTCAATAGCGGTGTTCTGGTGCCATTAAAAATGTATTGCGGGATGTCAGAATTTTAGTTTGGTATTCTGACAGTGAAGCCTTAGTGTAGCTTTGGAGTAACAAGCAATGACATGAGTCTTGGGCAGGGCTATCAGTTTATCTAACCAATGGTAGATGGGGGAGGGTTTGGGAAGCCTGTTTGAACGAAATTTTATTTTTGTTGTGTGCTACTAGTGAGGCATAAATTAACTTTTAAACGACAAAAATGTCCTTGACAGAAAGTCACCTCTGAATAAGAATGAAATTCCTATTTGCCCATGCAATGAACAATATTAAACATCTAATTATGACTCATAAGTGGCCATTATCAAGTGCACATAGTTGAGATAAAGAGTGTAAGCTTTATTAATGCAGTCATTATTCTGTGCTTTACAACTTTATACATTTACAAACCAACACTAATATTTCAGTCAAACTCGATTAACCAGGTTTCACTTACCGATAACTCTGAGTTCAGCATTGGAGTACACTTCTCCATACTTGTTCCCAGCCACGCACTGGTACATTCCAATATCGGAGAGCTCCAGGCGAGTGATGGACAGGGCGCCATCAATGACCTGCAACCTCTCCTGAGGAAAACAGGATATCTCCGTTAAGAGTCTTTTACTGAGATTGCTAATCTGCATAAAAGCACAACGTGTCTGGGAAGGTAAATTACGTCTGGAGGTTGATGGAAACCATCATAAATCTGAGTGTTCATTACTAATGGGAGACACTGCGTAGGGAGGCTGCTCAAAAACGATGGTAATAAATCTGTATGTTTATGAGATGGAAATAAAGCCCCGGCTTGTTTACTTCTTAACCAGAGCTCTGTGGACACGTCGTTGGGAGGCTGGATGATGTTTGCCATTATAAACAAGCTGGGCTAATATTTTAATGCTGACAGCTTTATACCATTTTGAGTATGTGATGGAATGAAGTTTGCATATCTTGTGATGTTAACTAAACTTGTTTGATGAATATAGAGTATTAAAAAAACAAACATAAAATGGGTCAACCAGGTTTCAATACTCCCAAGACATCTTAAAACATCAGGACACTGCAATCAAAGGTGTGTGTGTGTGTGTGTGTGTGTGTGTGTGTGTGTGTGTGTGTGTGTGTGCAAATGGTGAATGTGATTTCACCATGTACAACATGTTCCTGGATCAACATCTTTGTTGACCAGAGTTAGGTGCCTTTACATCAGTGCTGTATATATATATATATATATATATATATATATATATATATACATATATATACCTTCAGACACAATCACCTTGGAAAGCATTTAGTTTCCACCTCATGTTTCTTCCAACAGGCATAAACAACATTTTAAAGGCTCATAAAAAGACAGGTTCATATTAAAAATTAACATGAGAAGTGGCAGAAACTCGCTGCTGTGGTTTAGAGAGTATTCTGTCCTTTAAGATTTCACATTTTGCCCTTTAACTTTATTCTTCATACTCAAGGAATACTTCACCCAAAAAAAAAAACCCGTCATCACAGCCATGTTGACATTCAGACCAACATGATCGTGCTGATTGCGAGTGTGACATTGCTTTTATATATCAGTTTAATAATTTTTATATATCAGTTTAATAATCAATAAAAGAGAAGTTAATATTTAGTAAAATAACTCCAAGCGAAGCCAAAAAGAAATCCACTGCAACACACAGATCTCCAAGCAACACAGTTCTATCATTCCTAAATTAATCTGTGTTTTTGAATGATTCGGCGAGTAAAAGATTCAACGACTTATTCATGAAAGACAATCATCCTGAATGATTCAGTGTTTTTGAACGAATCGGTCGGGAAAAAGATCCATTCATTCATATGGGCATTCAAGTGTTTCGTTACGGAATGATTCAGTGTTTCTGAACGAATCGACTGAGTGAAAGATTCCAAACTCACTTAAAGGTGCTCTATGTAACTTTTAGCGGCCTCTAGTGGTGATCTTTCAGATTGCAACCAAATTTTACAAGAGTGCTCGTGCTCGAACTCATAGACAATACCGTCTATTACGCAAATATCTCGGCGAATACTATACGGATTCGGCGAGCACCGAGCTCGTTGGGACCATCTAGTCGAGCTGAAAAGAACCATATAAGTTCCATAGTTTTTGGTGGTGTTTTCGCGGATATATTAGCAGAAAACCATCGGGCGCGCTGCAAAATTGCGGACGCCGGTGACATGACGATCTCAGAAGAAAATCGCTCGTATCTCTGGAACGCAAAGACCCAGAGAGCTCAAATTCGGGGGAGGAGGTCCCAGGGGAACCCTTGCCCGAACGCTAGAGTGGCAGGCCTCGGGGATGCCCCCTACCGGATCGCCGTTCGCTGGGACCCCCGTTTTCGAACGGCTATAACTCGGGGAGCCGGGCGAGTTGGACCTCGGGGGTGGGCTCGTTCGAAAGGCCCCGCCCAGCACTACGAACGATTAGAGTCTTGGGAATATTGATCAAAGATTGACTGAGATATAAGCCAAAAAACGTGCGCCTTTAACCGGGCGTAACTCCCTGACCGCCTACAATAGACTGTATATAAGGAGAGAGGCTCAGGAGCCCGCATACACGTCACATCCGTTGGATTTCGCGGTAAATCCGACCCGGAGACTTCACATAGAAATAGGAATACTGGCCTTCAGAGGTAATAGCAAAACTCGGCAAGTGGATCATTTTAATGTGTGATTACAACCCCTTCACACACAGGCAATAAAAAAAGGATTCATTTTAGTAGAAAAGTTACATAGAGCACCTTTAATAAAGGAAGTGTTCTTTTTCATTCCCGAATGAATCAGTTTTTGAACGAAACGGTTTAATTGATGATTTAATGTCTTTTATGAATAAATGTTATTAATGTGAGGAAATAAGCCAATTAATTTAAAATTTTGAAGTCAGAAGTTAAACCTAAGCAATAGCTAAATAATAGTTAAAATGTGTTAAAATGTAAAAAACATTATACTGTTTTAACTTTTTTCTATATATATTCTATTTATCATTATGTATCCCCCTGGATGTATTTGTAAACTTTTCAAACCAATCTTAAAAAAATTTCTCACTTTTAATGTAACCTGCTGAAAGAGTCACTAAGAAATTCCCACCAGATGTACAGCTTATTCGGAATAGCCCTCTTACTATTTCTGCCATTTATGGTTGGAATGGCATGCAGAGTTAATAATGACAGAACTTTCATTTTCGAGTGAACTAATTTTTGAAGAACTAATTTTTCATTTTCCAATGATTTTTCCAATACATTTTTTGTGTAGCAAGTGCAAAATAGATTTATTAAAGGAAATGGGGGTGAAATAGTAAAACTCCATTAAAAATACACACCTGTGCCAAGATTTATGCAGTAAGCATTATCGCACAAGAGTTAATTTTAATAAAGTGCTAACTGTAGTCACCACTATATAAAACAGCAGTTGGTCCTTCAGATAATCTGCATTTGAATGAGATGTGTGCCGGTGTAGTCTGAACTGGAGAGAGAGAGAGAGGAAGGGACAAATAAGAATTCACAGAAAATAACATGGTGGCATATAGCAGTTCGAAGTGAGGCGATGCTTCACTTTACAACTGCACTAATTAACCGTGACATTCCTCTTAAATCAGCAGTTTTGCACGTGGCGGGACCTGAGGGAGGGAACCATCTGCACGTCTGCGCTAAAACGCAGTGAATGGCAATGTCACTGCTCGAAATCTGTAAGGTTAGGATATAAATCGAAATGCATGACTACAGTTGCGGCAAATTCTTATCCTGATATGAAGTGCGTGTGCATGGCTGCATGGACGTTTTCATTTCCTAAGTCTTGATTTAAATCTATGCCTTCTAAAAGATGATAATGTGTCCTTTTGTTCAAAATACCATGCATGTTAGGCCTCATTACCAGTTCCTAGCTGTTGTAAACACTCCGCTTTATGTTATGTGGTACATTTTAAATGAAACTACTACAAATATAAGCTCGGTTCTGTGTAAGCAGTACGAGCTGGTATTAAAAAAAAAAAACCTGCAATGATACGGGTGAACAAGATCATTGACACGTTTATTACTAGATTAGCCAAGACACGGTATGTGCCTCACATCATATTCCTTTCTCTTAGTGACTAGAGCGTCACAGTGATTTACAAAGAAGAGGTTTTTAGCTGGTCACCTTTGCAATGCTGCGTTCCAATAAGGCAGAAAGAACATGAAAAGTCCCAATTGATTACGCACAATGAAAATAACAAATGGTATAAGTCAACAACCCATGCTTTTGCTACATCAGTGACCTTTAGTTATACAATTGATTAAAGCTCTGATGCTGACAGTGACATTTGGAGATTGTAATAATTCTGCACTGATTAATTCATTTAACCGGGATACATTGAAAATCAACATTTCAGAATCAAAATGTGAGCTAGGACCATGATTCAATCAAGAGATTGTTGTGCCCTTGGGACATTAGTCTGTCATAGTACAAACTGGGTGGTATTTATTCAGTGCTCAAAGAGATGTGCTTCCAGAAAAGCACAAGGCTTCATTTTTAAAACCATAAATGCAAAACAAAAAGATTTTATTGCATTTAAAATTAAAGTGCACCTTTTGGCAATTGCCTTGGAACACAAACACACCTGTAAAGCATTGATCATTATGCAAATATGGTTTTCAAATACAAATTCACTCAACAAATGTGGATCCCGACCAGCATAATCTGCATTAAAAATCCTTTCCGGAGGTCCAATGCATGTAAATGAATTTTATTTGAGCTTTTTTGACTGCAGTGTATTCTGTTGGAACCGTTCTCTAATAAAGTGCAAAACAATGAAATGGACAGACTGCTAATTATGCAGAGCTGATAGATATTCTAATCTGGTGGTGTGAAAGATGAAAAAAAAAAGAGTGACAGATGTAAGAAGAAAGACAAGTGACTATGGTTCTGAGCACATAAACAGCCCTATGCAGTGTCTCTAAATTGATCAATCTCTTTTGTTTTGTTTGTACCCACATCACATAGCGAAGCTAATTTACATGAAGTTTACTGATTTGTTTATTCACCACACCATAGTTGTGCCAAAGAGCTACTAGTCTCTAAAAATAACTTCATGTGCTGAGAGTTTGGGATTCTGGGTGAAAGGCTCTCAGTGGAGACAGGTTGCGTATTACATAGAGTGTCGAGACATAAGCTATAAATGTTTATCACCTCTTTCACTATAGTTTAAATGGATTTCAGAGAAAGACAAAACAATAAGAGCTTTTCTAGTGCACAATAAAGGTTTATAAGCCTTCTCCTAATGGCCTGCAAGAAAACGGGCTTAAAATCTGCTTTTTTAACTAAGAGATTTAATGGGAGATTGTTGAGTATCTTTTATCTTGCATTACGAATGACTGTACTAAATCAAGCCTTGATGTTGATTGAATGTATTTTACTTTATTTAAGGACTTCTTAAATGTCTTTCATAGGCTGAGCTTGTGGTGTTTGTAAACCAGTAATGCTGTTTTTGTAATGATGAATAGTAATGATGATTAGAAGAGCCTTAGTTTGCATGCTCCTCTCTGCTCTTTTATTTAAAGTTGACATGAAATCAAAACTGTCCTATTTACTCACTTAATGCACTTTACTGGTCTTGTTGTGCATAATTTATCAGAGCATGTTATTCCAAAGAGAAAAAAAAAAAGGTGGTCTTTCATTAAAATATCATAACTTTCTCAACCTCAAACTGATCTCACCAAGGCTGCTGAAGTTTCAACCAACTGATACAGTCTGGCAGACTTTCAGGAGAGCAGTAGACCTCCAAAACTAAACTGCAAAGTCCTGAAGAGCATTTTTCATGATCCAATAAATTCCCAATGGATAAAAATCAAGCCCCTACATTTTGTTTTTCACATTGAACATTCTGAAAAGTCACACAAGGGAAGTAAAATGGGTTGAAAAAGGCATTTCATATCACCTTCAAGCAACTAAAAAATAACTTTGACAAAAAGGAAGAGGTGCGAAATGAAAATGTGTTGGTTCAATCTTTAAAATGTGTTGTTAGGGAGTATTGGTAGTGGTTTCTTCTAGCTATTGCCACCTTGAGTTTATTGCATTTTTGGGGAGCTATTCCCCTCTCATCGTCAGAACAAGTGGTGGATATTTAGAAGCTTTTTCTGTTCTCAATTTTGTCTTTTCCTATTGGTTTGATAATTCTGGTGTGGCCTATATAGAAGGTCCGCAGAATGACATTAGGTACTCCATTGGGGTCACATTGATTTAGATGGTTATAGAGAAGCCATTAAGGAATACACTTTAAAGCATCGGTCTCACGAGGTTAATAAAGATGGCTGGTCTACTGTAATGGCTGTTACCAAATCACTGATATAACCTAAAAACAAGACAATAAGTTTCTCAACTTTCTTTGAATCGTGCATTCAGGTTGATACACTTGATATGATCTGTAAACGTTTATCTTTGTACTAAACCTATATTTTCAAATACATTTAAAGGGATAGTTCACAAAAAAGCAAATTATGACACCCTGTACTCATCCCAATCCAAACCTGTATCATTTTCTTTCTCATGTGGAACAAAAAAAGAAGATATTTTGAAGAATGTTCCAACTGTTTTTAGCCATATAATGAAAGTCAAAGGGGTCCAAAACAACAGCTGACTTACAGCGTATGTACAAACATCTTTTAAAATGTCTTCTTTTGTGTTCCACAGAAGAAAGTAAGTCATGAGGGTGAGCAAATGATGAATAAAACTGAAATCCTTCATGTAATTTCTATTATTAATCATGGTCAGTGTCTGTTTTAAAAAAAAAGTCTGGTGACCGTCCTCAAACCTCAGAGGTGAACTGACCTCTGTGGGCTCCAGGTTCTCCCCATTCTTCATCCACCTGTAAGAGGGTTTGGGTTTCCCTGTGGCCTTGCATTCCCACACCAGAGAGTCATCTATGGCCTTCTGCACATCCTGGGGCTTCTCAATTAGCTGGGGGGAGGCTGAAACAACCAACAGCAGAGGTAATGACTACACAGAATAACTTTAACCTTGATTATTTACCTGTAACATGTCCTTCAAAGCGGACTTACATTCTTAGAGCCATGAACTGTGGGAAATAATGCCACACAAGAAAACAACAGCAGTGACAATAGAAGCAGCCGAGCCCAAATGATTCACACTTCCACTTAGATGGGTATAGAAAGGAAATCACATCTAATATATTAGTATTGTCTAAAAGCTAATACCATAAACTACCTTAACCTATACCATTAGGGTAAATTATGGCTTAATTATAAACAAGCTGTATTGATCTTTATCTTTTAAATGCATGTAACTCAAACCAAGTAAATAATTGACAAACAGCACATTTAGGGAATCATTTATGGGCATTTTCCCTAAAAGGAAACTAAAAAGACAGATAAGAATGGGTAGAACACTTACAAACAAACAATAAACAATGTGAACACAAGGTTGCTGAGCTAAGTATAAAGTTTATCCGATGACCGATTTCCATTACATTCTGAAAATAGGAAGTAGTGATGTCTGATTCATGATTCATTCCTTGGAATCAAATCTATTCAATCAATAATTTATTCACAAAATCAGTCTAAATGATTCAGTCATGATATGATTCTTGAGTTTAAAACGTACTGACTCAGTGATCTGCAGCTGTTAACACGTCACTCGACAGGATGATTATCGGTGAACGGCTTACATTTCGGTCACTTTATTGCTGTTAAAACTATTATATGACTACAGAAGATTTGAAATAGATCACTTAGACAACCTTTGTGTACTTTTTAATGCAAGGATTTCCACTGATTAAATCTTCAACTTTAACATTTGGTCCCCCCAATCATGAACATTTGGATACAATGTTGCTTTTATGGTGATTTTGCATTGCAAGCTTGAAAAGCCATAGTCTATTGGGCACTAAAAAGACACAAGCAATTCTTTGAAATCCTTCTGTTTTTGAAAAAAAGAATGAAAGTCAAACAGATTTAGAATAACATAATAGCAAAAATGATGACAGAACTTAAATATTTGAGTAAACTGTACATTTAATTATATTCCTCATTTCACAGTCACATTTCAGACGCAAACTGTCAACCATTTTCTCCGAAGTGCTGCTCGGATCCCTTAGTCACTGCCACTCAGTCTATCTCACACTCACTGGGAGAGTATTGACTTTTAAACCCCACTGTTTAAATGAGAGTAAGCAGTCAGGGCCTGACTTAGCCTTGCCCACAGGGCACACAATCACTCTCAACATTTCACGCCCACAAGTCAAACTTGAGCGGAATGAGAGGTAGAGAGGTCAAAATGAGCTCTCAGCATCCTTAATACCAACTCAATGCTTATTCAGTGGCATACTGCGATTATGATAGATGTTGTCGGTGTCCCTCCCTAGCAATCATAATGTACTCAATGGAAGAACATACCCTGAGCTTTTCTTTGGATGTGAGAATCATTTGGTGAAACGTACGTCACCTCCAACCCTACCAACCGAACGCCAAGTTTAACCATTACTACCGTCTCTTTAAAGTGTTCATATCATTAAACATCTATTTATTTATAAGGAGTAGATATGGGGTAAAAAATAGTAAAGTAATACTAAATGATTTAGTAAAACTAATTTTTGATGCATAAAAACATTGGCTTACATAATATTTTGGGGGAAAAATGCTCAAATTTATGATATGACCCCTTTATATAGTTAATGAATCATACTTAAAACATGCCTCTTTATATGTGTTCCTGTTAGAGGTAAGCAATCATCAGAGACAAGCCAAGAAAAGGACTAATGAAGGCAACAAAAACATTTGTGGGCAATTGCTAATCAAGCCAACGTAAGCAGAAAGAATGAAAGGCTTTGAGTGTCTCCTCCTGCTTTGCTGCTGCTGCCGGTGGAAGTGATAAACATGAGATACACTTATTGATCGCCTCATTCCCCCGCTCTGCTGACGAATGTCTCGTAGGCCTAATTCCATGGGACTTCAAAATAAGATTACAGATTTTTATCACCTGGCTGGCAAAGGGTGAAACAGTGGGGAAGAGAATGAAACACAGAGACAGAAATAGAGGGGAAGGGAGAGAGAGATCCGAGTGGCAGTCAAGAGGTCTGTCCTTAGGCTAATCCTGCCACAGAAGAATCCCAGAGCCACGAACGGGATAAGTGTCAACCTGCCACTGTTTAGTTACATGCCTGCTGTGGCTTAGAGGTGTGTTGTAAATAATTGCGAATAGCTTAACACATCAAATGGCAGATGGTGGCCATCTTAACTAACATTTGATGTATAGGTAACATATATACAAATACTAATACCAATTAACTTTAATTTGACTAGAATTGACACTCTAATCACAGTGAAAGCATGACCTTGCAGTGTTCATTTTTACAAAGTTTTTAATTTCATCGAAATGTACTTTAATTTTAGTAAATATTTTATGTCGTCATATTTATTCTTTTTAGTCAAATTACTTTGCATCTAATTTCAGCTGTGGTATAATATTTATAATATAAAATAGTAATATATAATATTTTAGTTCAAGAAACTGCAAAATGTAATCAAATATTTAATACACTATAATACTTTAATATAATACATAGATTATTTTAAGTTTCTGAAATAAGTTTCATTTATTTGATCAAAAGACAAATACAATAAAAACAGTAACATTGTGAAATATTATTGCAATTTCAAATTTAAAACCCCTTCATTAACAAACATTTTCGTCAATTATTTGGTTGATGAGATAAATGCTGGTTTAGTGTGAGATATTTCTATCAAAAATCTGCATCTTATTTAATACCCACAGGTAACCAGTTTAACCAGACGCTAAAGGTCTGTCTCCTTCGACTTATACAGTGGCTGACTTATAGACAGAAGAAGAGGTGAGACGGTGGTGGAAACGATTGAGGAATAAGGGAAGCGAAGCTAAAATCGAGGCGAATTATCATAAATATCAAGTCTCTTCAAAACAGAATGGTACACGAGAGCTGAGAAGCGAGAGCATTAGTGAAACACAACCACACCTACGACGAATCGCCTCCCTGGCTGGATTATATTAGCTTTTACAATATGCAGAAGCTATTTATATAATTAATACATTTATAAATCACCGCTACATTGCGCATCTGGGAAGCCCATTAGGAGAACTTCCCCTTTTCTAGGAGCCTGCCCCCCCACATTCCACATTGTTTGGAACATAAACAATGAGACAACAGGGATAATAAAACATTCAGGGAGCTCTGTGCAGACTATTCCTGTAAATGGGCCACTGGGCATGCGGGTACAGCATTAGAGCCAGTGCAAGATCCCATAAGGGGAGGATGAATCCCAATGCTCTCTAGCCTACAGGTACTTACTTAATAGGTAGCTGTCTTGTATGAACAATGCCACAGAGCCAACACGGCGGTGAAGGGAAAAGGTTATGAACCCATCATTTTAAAGTCCATATTTAATATGCTTCACTTCATAAGCCTCTGAGTCAAAATACACTACCTAGAAACCTATGCCTACCCATTGGGGTCTCATTTTACAATTCATGCCGATTTGCACTGGTAAACAAATGTAGGCCGAAGGTGCGCATGCAATTAATAGAATGTAAATGTAATTTCCACGTTTTTCTTCTTTGTTTCACTGTTTGGAAGACTGAAATCCTTAACTGATAAATAGTTGTGACTCAAGTCAATCAAGTAAAATTAATAACATTAAAATAACACTGCATATAAAATAAAGATTAATCCTTATTAAAGTTACAAAAGTTATTGAGTCAAGTGCAGTGATGTATTTGTCTTTTATTGTTTGAGTAACATTAAAAAGAGAGCAGTAGCAATATTAAGCGGCTGTCACTTTAAGACATAATGCACTGATCCAATACTGTACACATGTATTGTCTTTCTCGACTATTCACAATCACTTAAGACATAACCTACTATGTTTGCTAGGATACTCGCCAAGACAAGCATGTTGAATTTGTCCGTTCAAGCAAAAGAAGACGTGAAAGCGAACTCAATTTAGTTTTCACACGCTGTCTGAGAGGCGGCTTTTCGTGCGCGAGTTCTCATAAGCATCTTGTTGCGCTTGAATGTTTAAATTGGCAAGGCTTAAAAACGTCTCTATTTTATCATGCACCAGGTGAAAATGATAAATCTTACTGCTCTGAAAATAATAGCCTTTCCCTTAATAAGCCACACAATTTCAAGTATCATTCAAGACCATAATGCAAACAAGCAAGCACTTCTAACTAAGCCTTTAAAGGGTTAGTTCACCCAAAAATGAAAATTATGTCATTAATGACTCACCCTCATGTCGTTCCAAGCCCGTAAGACCTCCGTTCATCTTCGGAACACAGTTTAAGATATTTTAGATTTAGTCCGAGAGATTTCTGTCCCTCCATTGAAATGTACACACGGTATACTGTCCTTGTCCAGAAAGGAAATAAAGACATCATCAAAGTAGTCCATGTGACATCAGTGGGTTAGTTCGAATTTTTTGAACCATCGAAAATACATTTTGGTCCAAAAATAACAAACACTACAACTTTATTCAGCACTTTCTTCCGGTTCTGTTGTCCGTTCCGTTCAGTGACGCTGATGACGTAAGACGCTGCTGACGTGTTATCTGGTGCGCCCGAGCTTCGTTTACAGTCTCTGAGGGAGACGCACGCTGTAAACAAAACAATCTTCGCAAACATGTCTAAGGATTTCGACACAGAGGAAGACTTGCATTTTTTTGCCCAGCCATATTTATTTTAACCCGAATACACGGACGCACCAGATAACACGTCAGAAGTGTCTTACTTCATCAGCGTCACTGTGGACTCGTGAACGCGGATTGACGACAGAACAGGAAGAGAATACAATGCTGAATAAAGTCGTACTTTTTGTAATTTTTGGACCAAAATGTATTTTCGATGCTTCAAAACATCCTAACTAACCCACTGGTGTCACATGGGCTACTTTGATGATGTCTTTATTTCCTTTCTGGACAAGGACAGTATACCGTGTATACATTTCAATGGAGGGACAGAAAACACTCGGACTAAATCTAAAATATCTTAAACTGTGTTCCGAAGATGAACGGAGGTCTTACGGACTAAGAACAACATGAGGGTGAGTCATTAATGACATCATTTTCATTTTTGGGTGAACTAACCCTTTAATTTAGACAATCTTCAGTTGGGTCGAGAGACTCCAAAATGTATTAAAATCAACAACTACTTCTTGATGGAAAAAATAATAATAATTCAGATGTCATCCTGGATGCAGATGCTGCTCTGCTGAGTGTTTTCCTGGCATATGTGGCCCTCATCTAAGTATAGTAAATTTAACAGCTTTGATCTGGAGTCAAATTGGATCCCAATCACATTGCCATCTGGTAGAAAGGAACACACACATACATGCACGCACACACAAACAGAAGGTCAGGCACAAGGTCACCCTCTCATCTTTTTAATCTGGATAAAAATATTAGAGACATCACGGCCGGGAGGCTTTAATCATTTTGATGCACCGTTAAAGCACAACATCCGGCCTTAAGTTGATTTTCTGCTGGTCAGGGCTAAAGACTGGAAAGGCAGTCCTGCATCATGTCCTTCACTTCAATAAACTTGACATGTGGCTTCAGCTGTTCAAATATTCATGCATCTCAAGACAACTTACCAAAGAAAGACAGCTTTCCCTGCACGGAGTTTCTTCCTTTCGTGTTCTCTGCCACACACTCGTACGTGCCCGCGTCCTCTTGCTGGAAGTAAGGGATCTCCATCACGCCGCTGGTTTTCCTTACATCCACTTTACGAGCGAAAGGGACTCCGTCCACCCGATGCCAGCTTATGGACGGTACCGGACTGTGTGAGGGGGGGGGGGGGGGGGGGGGGGGACATCACAAACACAAAAATAAATTCAAGGACTGATTACATACTCTTTCTATTGAGGGCATCCTTATACTACTTACTTTCCCAATGCAAAACACTCCAGACGCACGGTTGAACCTTTGGCCACTTGAACGACCTCTGGAAACTGCACTTCAATCTTTGGCTCATATTCTCCCATAACACCTACAAAAAGAAACACTCAAATGTCACTCAAATACACAATTATTTCCAACAAAAGTATCAATTACTCCATCTGCAATTGCAAATTAAAAAGCAGCCAATCTTATTTTTTCCCTTTCATTATTATTGCATGATTTATTTTGCCCCTTCTGAAAGACTTTTGGGATAGCAGGGAGCCCTGATATCTCCTTCTGTGTTTTTGTGCGGTGTGCTATCGGACTAGCGACTAAGCTGTCTGAGGGGAACTCAAACAGATGCTTATCTGTAATGTCTAACGCTGGCCGTTTATGTCAGCGCTGCCAAATAGGAAGGGTTGAGGAGAGGCAATCATCTTCTTCTGTAGCATCCCAGGTAGAGAGACATGTACAATGGGGTTTGAAATTGTGCCTGGAGATCACACTGTGACAGTAGCCATTGAGTGGCTCATGTTGGTCATACACTACTGATACAAACATCAGGTTTTTAGACAACAAGTTTTACAGCACAATTCAGACAAGGCATGGGTGTCTGCCAGTGGGACCTAAAAAAAGAAATGCAAACACACACACGTTGGGTTTCCATGTTTTATGGTGACATTCCATAGACATTTTGTCCCCATATCGTAAGGTTTACCTGAACCATACACACACACACACACCAAACTTTTGAATGATATAGAGTGTATATACATACAGTATATGTTATATTTGTATGTTTCTGCATTTGCATAAAAATGTGCTTTAAAGCTTTGGTAAAAAAGGCATATGTGATTGTGGGCGCCTTTGACTACTTAAAGCTGCAGTCCGTAGCTTTTCCTCTTTGTCGCCATCTCTGTTTGAAGTCTGCAATTGCAGTCATTCGCAGAATTATTAATTTTACGTGAGTTGTACATCGCCATGAAACAGCGCGGATGAACACAATGTTGTGAGGAGAGTGCGCGTCGCGGCTGTCGGTCACAGCGCCGGTGTGGATAACGTTACTGGCATTCAGAATCACACATTCTACTTTTTGGAAGTACAGGATGACCAACATAAGAATTTTCACCGGAAAATGTCATCTGAACAAGTAAGTAACATTAACTTTTGTTCAGATCAACTACGGGGAAAATGCATTGATTGCACTGCAGTAAATCGCGCTGATTAAATCTAACGATCGCTCATGATGTCGAACCGTGCAAATTATACTTTGTTCTCAAATTGTTAATGTTAACAACATCAGCTTTGCATGACTACATTTAATGTGTTTTTTGGTTACCTGTAGTTCAGAATTCATATTCTCCATAATAGCTAAACGAGAAAGGCACAACAAAGGAAACTCCATAACTGTGTGAATTAAGCAAACAATTTTGGTACTGTTACACGATTGAACTATTGAAATGTCTTACTTGTCCAGCAGAAAAAAGCGTCTCTTCTTCCGTTTTGAACCCCTTCAACACACGGAGTTCACGCACCAAACGCCCTGCCTATGTTCCTTGTGTTCACATGAGACGGTTGCTGTCTTTCTCTAGCCACTTTAAATCCGAAGTACGAAGTCTTTTGGGTTTTATAACGGGTGAATCTCCAGTTGTCATTGTCGTTTGGATCTTTCTGGATCCGCCATAAGTTCAATTATGTAAAGTGCTGCGAGAAAAGGCATCTCTACTCTCCCCAACGTCAACATCCTCACGCGCAGTATAGCTAGCCGAAACTCCTTCTTTATGTGTACGGATGTGACGTAATGACGCAAAGACATGCTCGAATTTCCCGCGAAAACCCACCAGTACCACTGGAATTAAAATCATTATTACAAGCTAACCGTTTTGAATCGAGCTACGGCAACCAGATAGTTTTGAACACTGGCTGAATATGTTTTTTTTAAAATAATTATTTTGGATTATTTTTAACTTGAAAAAAGTTACGGACAGCAGCTTTAAACAAAACATGTCCTGAAAAAACAAACAAAAAACTGGATATACATTAAACTTCCTAAAGCAACAAATTTGTCAGCAGTCAATTACCTTTGCTATTATAAAAGCAAAAATAAATGTATTTCTTAAAATTCTTAAATACGGTTTTGGCACCAACTAAAGCTACTTCAGATAATTGTTAAAAAAAAATATTTAAAGTGTAGGTAGAAGACAAGACAAAAATAATAATATATATAGCTAGAATGCTAAAAGCTAGAATTGTTGTCTAAATAAAAAAATTAAAATATATATTTTTTTACCCCCTGTAAAATCGACCTAGAGGACATAAACATCATCTGATAAATAAGAATTTGTTTGTCTGTTATGACATTTGACAATTTCTTTTTTTATCACCCTTGTTCATGTGTGATCAAATTGTAAATCCACAAAGAAGCAACAATTAGATCTGCCTAAGACAAATGACCTTTCAGTTTGAGGGCCTTTGATAATGCCAGCCTAGAGGCACCAAAACATGCTGCCACAGCATCTTAAAGTTTGCAGAGAAACGGCTTATTAACCTTTGTATAAAATTTGTATTCAACTCTTTTTTATCTCTTGTAGCTACATAATTCTATGACGCATATAGGATCGATTGTATATATCGAGACATCGACAAGCATCCTCACCGTCAGTGCGCAGTATCAGAGGAGTGGGTGGGCCTTGGACGCGCGTCTTGGTGACAGTATTGGTCACAACACAGGTGTAGTTGCCCACATCAGATGGCTCAACTTTGGCGATGTATAGATTCCCTGTCTCCTGGGACACGAATCGACGAGAATCCTGCTTCACGAATGACGGGTACTCATTAAAAATCCAGGAGAACGTCAAAGCTGTTAGAGAAAAAAAGGAAAGGAAAGATGGAGAAAAGACCGTCAACATCACACATGAGAAGAAAGAGGTCATTCTACTGCCCGGAAACTACATTTGCATAAACATAACTAGAGTACACGGTGACATTTCCTCTCTCAGCAGAGCCTAAATGGCATATGTGGGCTCTGGTCATGAATCTTGCGCCTCCCCAGAGTTACTAAATTAGCATTGGGGCTACATGCTAGGGTGAAAATTAATCAGCCCGAGGAGGGTTGTGTGGCTTAGGGGGTGAAAATTAATGACAGAAAGGATAACCAGTGCCCTGTGATTAGTTGGCCTCTATTCAAGTGGGAAAATGGTCGTATGTAACCAATGTTCAACAATCCAGAGAGGTATTCGTTTAGACATTGGTCAGTTAATGGATAATCAGGCAACATGTAATGAGCTATCCACACAGCATTTCATAAAAGCAAAGAGTTCAGTTTTTAAAGAAAACTATCCAAATCTTCAAGTAAAACCGTTGCAAACACAACAGATGGGTAGAAATGTCCAACCATCTTAATTGTGAGAATCTCACAAAAACTGTGAAGAAAAGTCCTTGTTCCCCCACAACAAAATGAAGCCTATTTTTAAGAATTTTTATTTTCACGACAATTCCCATCTTCAATTGTTAGTAGCTCACTATAATGTGAAAACATATATAATTCTCATTACAGAAATTACAAAAAAATGTAAATCGTAAAGTACACTTACTGTACATTTAAGCATAACACAGTGTTTCAGTATACGTAAATCACATTAGTATTTATTCTAGGCCTACTGTATTAGATTTATGGTAATTAAAAAACAATTAGGCTAGAAAGAATGATTTTTCATGCAAATTTTTAAAATAATTTGGAGAGGAAAATGTGCTTAATTGTCATGAAAATAATGTTAGAAACCCAAAACGTTTATTCTTTCAGCAAAATATATTTTATTTTGTTTCATATTTCAAGTTATGCCATTTTCACCACATCACTTCACACTATAACAGACAAATAACAGCCAAATAAATAAAACAATCTCAACTCTGAGAGGAGTGCTGTTGACCAAGCTTTGAAGATGTAGCGTTCGTGTCGGCCGCTCCTCTCCACAAAATATCGGCATACACTTAATGTCACATCTGTCAGTGGTCGTTCCTCTACCAGCACAGAAAAACAGTTTCAAACCTGACCTCTGGGAGTTACAATTGTTTTGCCTTTTGCTGATTCAATTACGCACAATCCCTGTCATTCTCCAAGTTACGCCGACAAGTCTGAGGCATGAAAAGCGAAAGGTGAAACAGGCATTTCTGTAGTATCCAGGTGTGATTCTAAATGACAAAAGAAATGTTCTTTTCAGAGGAAGCGCTTTGCGATAACAATTCAACTTCTGACTTTTACTTTGAATTCTTTGAAATTGCTAGCATAGTACATGTTTATAATTGGAGAAAGGCTCTAAAATGAAAACTTTTATAGTGCATTTAGTGCAACTTTGCATAAGTCAAAATTGAAATTGCTGCTCAAAACAGCAATAAAGAAATCAGTTGTCAATCTAATAAGCATCTGTGGAGGAACAATGCACTGAAGCATTAATAAACCAATGTGCATTTCCCGTCACCATGCAGCCTCCTCCATGTTTTTGCAGAGAATACCCATCTTATTCAACCAAACCACTCTGAAATTGGACATGTTGTCATGATGTGAGCATTCCATTTGCACCGTCAATGATAAATCCATTTGCAGAACGTTGTAATGTTCTACTCGGCCAAGGCTTTTTGCTCCCCAGCAGCGCATTTAATCGACAGGCACATAGCATCTCTCCGGCTTAGCCCAATCAAACCCACTCACTCGTTAGCTAATTAAACAAAACAGTCTTGGAGGATTCCTGCCTGAGCCCTGGTCATTTATCACAGTTTGATCTGATCCATAGCTGTGGGCTTTGGCTATCTCACGCACAGAAGGGGCTTGAGCGGCTTGGTTTTCCCACCCGTGAACACTATGCTGTTTAGTATGATAGTGTAACCCTATGTGAGCGCTAAGCTAACATTATGCAGGTCAATTCTGCAATATAACTGTAATATAAGGAAGTATTTAGATAAGCAAGACTTTCATAAATACACTATGGTCAAGCTCAGGTACTCAAATTCTTACTTTTAATTAAACTTTTAACTATTAATTAACAGTAAAAGTAGCAGGATGGCTAAAAAGATGTAAACAAAGCGCTAAAGCTAGCTGTAGCTAGGTGTTAGCTTACAGAAGGGTAGCATGAGGGTACTAACCAAAGTTAATTTTGATACTTATTTTTTAAATCATTGTCTCTCTCATGCTAGCGTTGTGCTTTGAAAATGTTTGATAAGTCGCTTGCAAGGGATATAATGCCTGCACGCACAGACATCTGGGGCTCACGACGAGCTGAATAGGATAATGTGATTTTGTGCTATCGCACATGGCAAAACAGGATCTGCTTTCTGACTTAAATCATGCCATCCATGCATTCAATCAATCATTCCTCACAATGCTGAATTTTTTATTAATTTCAAAGGTAAAAACTTCAAATGCTAAACCACTACTGCAGCAGGCATTAACACCAGCAACACCATAGTAAAGAAAGGTCATACCAGTATATACAGTTACAATATAGCAACATGCAACCTCAAAACAACCTAAAGAATTTATATTTTCCCTCTGAAATCAATTATTCATACCCTTAGATTTATGTTTTTTCAATTGGTTTGATTTGCTTAGATGTCAAGGTCCAAAGAAATGAACTTGTACATAATGCAACAAAATGAGAAAATCTAAGCAGATAAAATATAACATAAAAGAAAAGTTTTCACATTTTTCCCCCTGATATGAAACCTTTCCTGATAAAGCATTCAGTTCTCAGCTGGGCACTTCCCCAAAAAATACAAGATTTAAAAAAAAACATTATAACTGCTACATAGAATCTTCCATACAGTATGTGAAATGTTCAAGGTTCACTCTGAAATTTGATGTGCAAGAAGCCAAGGCTCTTCACTTTGAAGGGTCCCTAGAGGGGACTGTCAGATGCTGACAAAACTCAGTTTGCATTATCCGAAGAATGCTAGGGTTGCAGAAAGTCAGCAGAGAAGTCAACATAAAACGAAAAGGGAAAAAATAAACCATATAAGATTTGTGCAAATTGTACGGACATGTGGAGAGTATTAAGAAAGATGAAGGAAACAAAATTTTGCTTTCTAAGGGCAGGTCTGTACAAAACTGCAGATTTTCCAATGTTGGGTTAACATCTAAAGCACAAATATATATTAAATATATATTAAATTATATTATATAAAAAATAATGTTAAAAGCCATTTGCAGATTTGCTAGTGTGAGTTTCAGATGACATTACTTGATTGGATGAAAAATGGCAGACAGGGGACAGGACAGGTGAGAAACTTATTAAGAAATAAATATTTTTTGGGATTCCACCATTCAAAATTACACAATACACAACAACGATGTACTAAAAACGGAAAAAGTTATTCCTTTGTGTTTTTCGCTTACAGACGACAACTTGTCAAAACTATCGCCGTTCACACGGATCTGTGAAAAGGATTAAATGCACTGTGTTATGCATGTCAGGCCAGGCGTTGTCACTTTGGAATGGACGCGTAATGCGCATGTGCATGGGTCACTGTAATCACAAACTAACATTTTTGTTGCTACCTTCGAAATAATAGCACACCTGTACCCAATAAGCCACTTGATTTGAGGTATCATTAATTTCTGTAGCACAGAGCAGAATGAAATAAACACGCACAAATATTTTTCAATTAGGGGTTTGTTCAGATTTTAGCAAGCATCACGAAAAATAAATAGGTAAAAGTCACTTTTTTTAGCAGTTCAACATATCCATTGCAAAAAAAATTCAATTTGTTTTGTACTTTTTCTTGCCATTAACTTGACATGGTGAAGGTGACAGTGTAATCTGGCTCAATGACAAATTATCTAATGTGCTTACACAAGCACTACTGATGTGTGACAGTAACTAGAACTACAATTAGAAAATAGATGTTTTAGACTTTAGGCTAGTTCACAGTGGATGGTATAAACAGTCTATCTGACAACAATCCCTCTCTTTCCAATTTGCACCAGGTGTGGAAGCCCAGGGGATAACACTGGTGTAGGAAGTATTTAAAAACAAACAAACAAAAAAACAGTATCATATTTCATTTTAGCGGTAAGAAACCATTATTACACCGGTGAAGAAACAGAGAGAAAAGACATATCTGCAGACAAAATAAACCATCTATCACCGCAAACACCAGTCTCAGTTCCAATCAAAGAGACCCATTCATTATTTTTACGCTCTGTCATGCCGCAAGCAGGAAATAAAGCTTTATGAAAAGATGCACATATCTGACTCTTAATCGCGCATTATCGATGCGAGTACCCCTGATGAATTTTAATAGCATCACAGCTGCCTGATCATTGCCTGTTAATAATACATGTGAGACTTGTTGTGACAACAGAATGCATATTTAATCATTGTGCCCGGGATCACACAAGCTTACTGCTTGGCAAATATTTAAACAAAGTTAATTGATTAATTAATAATTTTGTAAATAAATAAATGATAAAAACAACACTGATCAAAGGATAGAGTTAAGTGGCACTTTGTAAATTAAGACTTTTTAAGCAATCACCACCTCGTTTGTAAAAATGATGATTGCTAGCAGGATTACATATAGATAAATCAAAACAAAGTTTATATACAGTATATACATATTCAAATTCATTATTATTTTATATATACTATATATATATATATTTATATATTGTAAATTCACAATCATGTTGCATGTTCGTTCAAACATTATGGACCATGGCAAGCAGACTTTGGGACAGAAGGAGAACTAAAACGAGGATCAATATCGGTGTGGCGTTTTCGAGATGCCGAGAGCTCCACGTCCGCGACTAACTTCGACTTGACAGGGATGCCGCACTTGCATGTACTTTATTAGACAGGTGAGCAAACGTGCATAAAACTAATCAATGTTATATAGCTCAACATGATGAAATGTTAGAATATGATCTGTATGTTATTCTAATGTTGATCTAGCTTACTGCTAGTCTCATACAGCCAACAAACTAACACATACAATAACATAACTTTCAATACACTCAAATGCTGTTTAGTATGTTAGCGTAACGTTAGACCAAATGAAACAGCGCTGCGTTACCACACAAGTTTAATTCGTCAAATAAACTGACCTGTGTGAATAGTAATTCAGCACTTGCGTGTAGTTCGGTAGAATTAAATGTCCTTATTCCTTTATATCCGTGGGACTCGCGTGTGGCGCTGATATCTGTCTCTCATTAGCAATCGCGACCTGCTTCATACCACAGTCATGATAAAAAACATCAATGTATTCACTCATCCATAAACATTATTAGATCCATCAGCATGATGACAAGTTCCATAATTCCGCTTATGTGTCATGAACGTACGCTTTAGCTATTGTAAGAGGTTAGCGACCACAAGCAGTGAAAAAAAAAACCATATTGTACACTGTAAAAAATTATCGTGATTTTAACGGTAAAAGACTGTAGACTGACTACTGTGAAAAACTGTTAATTGGTTAACAGAAAGTTTCCTTACTATATAAGGTAAATAACTATGATAGATCTAACGGTACTTTTAATGTAATTTTACTGTAAAATACCGTTAAATTTACAGTTTTTGAAAGTGAAAAAAACTACTCATTGTATAATTTACAGTGAAAAACCGTAAATTGACATTCCCACAATTCCCTGCGTGACACTTCACATTTGATGTATTTTTGTCGAAATAACTGTTTCTTCTTAGTTTTCTTAGTTATTTTCTTATCAGTTATGTACATTAGAGTTTTATGTTACATTTAATGTTGTTAAATTAATGTTTATTGCATTTTTAAAATTTCATGTGTTACCATGATGCTGTTTAGTGTTTGTGCGAATGACATTGTGCAGCTTCTTTCTCGAGTAAGAGCTGCTTGTGATGAGCTTTGATTTATCATGCGACTTTCATCACTGCTGTGATGATTGTTGATTGTCAGTATATTACAATAGTACAAAACAGATATTAATACATAAATAGGTTGGTAAATTAACATAATATCAGATAATAAGATACGGTTTATTACTGTAAATTTTAAGTTAAGTATGTAAAACCAATAACCTCTGTACCATATTTTTGACGGTAAAGTTCTGGCAACCACAGCTGCCGGTATTTTACTGTAAAAATGGCATTTTATTTTTTACAGTGTAGCTTTAATGTATGTTTAAATAAATTTGTCATGAAAACAAGTTGTGTAAATTAGAAGTTAATGCAAAACCTGCCTTGTGTGCAATTTAGATGTTTTTCATTTTTTTGAGTGTTGATTATTATTCCTAAAAATAAAAAGCATTTGAAATTAATAATTTGGGCCTGGTTGTTAATTGTAACATTTAATATTATAGTAATGTGTAAGTAAGGGCTCCCCTATATAGTTTACAGCATTAGTTAAGATTTTTTTTTTTTTATATACTTAAGAAAATTAAATATAATTGAAGTTATTTAAACACCGATACATTTGTTCAAACAAAACACAGTTTAATAAAAAAAGAAAAAAAAAGAGGCAATTTTATGTTTAGGTTTCTCCCCCCTTTTGTACCGAAACCGGACCGAACCGTGACTTCAAAACCGAAGTATGTACAGAACCGTTTGTGTAGCTACTGTTACTGTACACCCCTATGACCTAGGCTAATAATTTTTTTAACTGACCCTCCCATCTCTGTTTATATCCTCCTAAGAAAGAAATTATCCACTATACGAGTCTGTCTGTCTATACTGAGTGCAGCGTTTACCGTCTGGCCTTGTGTTGACAGGCACAGTGAGAACCGAGAGGAGTGAACCTGAAAATCAGAGAACACAGCAGCAGTCTGAGAAGCACTTCGCTAAAGGCCTCCAGAATATCAGCATCTTCTTTTCTCTTAACGGGACCAGACAGAGTGCACATGCTCTGTGCTCTCAGCTCGCAGGACTCCGGGGCAGATGCCATAACGCCCATTGTAAGCGCGAGTGCAGAAAAGAAGCGATTTCAGCGTTCGCTACACCTGAAAGGGCCGTTCTCCATTAGGAAATGGAGGTCAGCTGCATTAGATTCCCACACTAAACATAGTTATTGAGGAATATGCGGTATGGCGTCTGAATACAGAGAGGCTTTGGGGGCTGAGGTGGAGGTGGAAGCTGCTCAACTGCTTGTGCGTGACTGATCCGACCTGACTGCGGCCGCACAGAAGGCTCCATTCGGGTCTACGCTGCACATTTCGGGGCACTCCTGAAGTCACTCGCGCACATAAACATTTACTCACACCCATAATGCCGTGTCCAGCGATGAGGAATATACATCTCAGAAGAAAGCTGACACACTGATCAGATACAAACTCATCTTGTACTCTGCGCTTTGTGGACGTGCAAGGACATGGGACGGGAAAACAAGGAATAGAGGACAAAAGACAAAGGGATGACACCTTGTTGAGTCTTTGTGGTGAATCTAAAATAGCTAGAGGCCAAAAGCTGCTCTATTATTATTATTATCTCTCCATTAACAACACAAATACTTTGTCCTTGGCTTGACTGCTCACTTGGGTCACACAAGATATCCTGCAAAGGAAGAATCACTTTACCAGAAAAAAAATAACAAATTTAACAGCTAACTGATGAGTAACTGGTGACTAACATAATACATGATTTAAATTGAATTTAAAGATATACGAACCATCTAATGAAAACATCTGGCACGTCTCACATGTCGTCCAAGGGTGAAAATAATATAATCAGATGGTGTTTTTCACCCAGAAGAAACGTGATGACAAATAAATGGAATAATCCTCACATTAAACCACCAAAATTAAAATGAGACATACAAAGTTACAACGTGTCTTCACATTTTGTGACAGGTGGTGTTTAACATGAGAAAAACATGAGATTGGCTCATCTTTAACATGAACAAGAAAGTTAAGCAGTTACTGTACATTGCTGTAGGGAAATAACAAAAAATAACACAAAAAATAATGCCCCAAAAATAAAATAAATAAAATAAAATAAAATAAATAAAATAAATAAAATAAATAAAATAAATAAAATAAATAAAATAAATAAAATAAATAAAATAAATAAAATAAATAAAATAAATAAAATAAATAAAATAAATAAAATAAATAAATAAAATAAAATAAAACAAAACAAAACAAAACAAAATAAAACAAAATAAAATAAAATAAACAAAACAAAACAAAACAAAATAAAATAAAATAAAATAAAATAAAATAAAATAAAATAAATAAAAATAAATTCACCGGCCATTGGCAAAAAGTACATTTTGGACCCTGGAGCTCTTTTGACTTGGGCCATTAAGTAACCACCTAACAATCAAACAAAACACCCTAGCAACCTAGCAATAAAATAGCATGTATTAAGAACACCAAACCAAATAGCAACCTGCAAAAATCTTGTTTTTAATAATAAGCTGTTGCATTATTCGATATACCACAATAAAGGTTCAATAACAGAAGTAAACTGCTTAAGTTTAATGATTTTGTATGGTAACTGCTTTAAGAAATTTCATTTATAGACATAATGAAAGGCAGACGGCACTAAGCGCAGCTCCTAAGTCTCCTAAGCCTTATAGGAGCCTAGCACATAATCAGTTGTTTTGTTGTTGGGAATGAGTGGCAGTGTATTCCTGTAGGGCTGAATTTATTCCCACAGGATTGGTGTACGGGTGAGGAAGTGTGTGTGTGTGTGTGTGTGTGTGTGAGAGAGGGGGCGGGTGTTTGTTAGCAGGAAGCCTTGGAGACATTATAATGTGTGATTGGTGTCCAATGGAGAGGGAAACACTGTTTACTGACAGCAAGGAGAGACAAGGGTGGCTTGAAGTTGTTGCAATGTTTTGAGCCTTTCTGACATGCCAGTAAAACTTCATGCAAGATTTGATCTGCTGTCATTTATACGAATGAATACAATACTAAAATAATATCTTTTCAGATACTAATATGAGCAAGATAAATTGTGTGCTATTAGTTTTCTAAGCAATTACACATACATTTTTCACCTGGGTAAACTATTGCAAAACCCAATGAAGTTGGAAACTGAGTAATATCTAGAAATTAGAAAGGTTGTCTCTTATGACTTGGGACAGTAAGCAAGAACCTAGCAATCACCCAGAACACCCAAGCAACCACACAGCAACATATGAAAGTATGAATGTTATGACAGAAAAAAATGATGAAAAGTAAAAAAGAAAAATCTAAAAAAGTTTTAGTGTCGAATAAAGTTATGTAGTACTTAAAATTTACATTTTTCATAGCAACTGTCTGGGAAACTTTGAAAAACTGTGATTCAAGTGACACCCATAAATAAGCAGAAAGATCTTTGGGACATTCTCAAATTGTGCTGGAGAAAACAATTATTAGGTCACAAACTTGCAGAGTTCATTAAAAAAGGTGATGTAACATATACTAAGAAATTATTATTTGTATTTTCATTATTATTAGTTTTAAATAACAAACCTTTTCAACTTGTCATTCAAATGATTATGATGTTATGAAAAAACCCCATTACATTGGAAAAATCCAAAATACAGTAGTAGAAACCTTTTCACTAATGTCAGACTTCTGGACATCATTGTATATTTAAATATATATATATATATATATATATATATATATATATATATATATATATATATATATATATATATATATATATATATATATATATATATATATATATATATATATATATATATATATATATATTATCCTGTAGGGAAAAAGGCAATGATATATCAACTACCCCAATCTTGATTTGTATAACTGATACAAATATTGTTACCAAGCCATTTGCTCCTCATATAGGCTGTTTTAACACTCCGCATCCCTCTGTATCAGACTTTAATTAATATATTCACAGCATGTCCAGATGTTAAATAGAGAGGGTATGATGAAATACCCCATGAATGATGACTTAATAAGCCCCATAATACATGGCACCAGATTGCACCTCATTTATTCACTGATCATACAATATAGAATCTTCTATATAGAAAGTTCACCATTTAAAAGAGCTTCATACCATTTTAAAAATGTTTATATTTTGTCCCTTTAACTTAAGCATTTGCTAAAAAAACCAGACTGTATTCTTTAGAGTCTGTCAAACATTTAAAAATATACTCTAGTGAGAAAAATAACAAAAATTTCAATAAAAGAATGAATGAATTAATAAATTAATAAAAAAAATATTAATAAATGATTGTGCTGTTGTAACGTTTTAGGTCCGATTAAGATGATAAAGATGCAAAAAGGTTTTAAAACAAACATATTTAAGTAAAAACAACTGTGTGTGTGTAACATACAACAATATCCGACAAAGAACTGAAGGAGAAAGAGGACTTAAATACACAATGATAAGGAACTAAATAACTAACAGCTGTGCTTTTTAAATTAATGGCCATGACAACTAATGACTGGCGGGAAACTAGAACAAAAGAAATAGGAAAATGAAGAGAAACAAACTAAGGCTATAGGCTGAGTCCAATTGTTATGCCCTTCCCTCGCTAACTTCCCACTATCTCGTTCACTCGGATGTACATCATTTATTACGTTACACGAGTACCCACTATGTGCGGAACCCTTGAAATGTGTTTAAATGGAACGCCCTAAGCCCTTGATCACTTGGGATCTTCTATGGAGCTGATGATTGATTATTTAAAAAATGTTATGTAAGGGGAAGTGCTTAGGTAAGTTTGTGAGTGTATGGCTGCGTCCGGAATCGCATACTCTCTTGAGTAGGTACTTATTTTGAAAAAGTAAATACTCGACGACCACTAAAATAGTACGCTCTATATAGTATGAATGTAATCCGGACGTACTACATCCGTCATGTTGTCATTATCATGTAACCTTCCAACGTCCGTTACGTCGCTTCACTGCCGTTCATAAATCCTCTCCCGTTGCCTCATGGGATAGTAAAGTGTCCATCCTATGCACACTTCAGAATCTCACTGGAAGTAGTAGGTCATTCGGGTACTTTTTGCCAACTATTTTATGAGTACTGTGAATTCGGACATACTACTCTTGTCACATATTCTTTTTCGCCTACTATATAGTAGGGAAGTATGTGATTTCGGATACGGCCTATGTCTAAAAGTGAAGTTAAATGCAGCCTATTTGTGACAGCTGTAGGGACAAAAATAAAATATTTTTAATTACAAAAAAAAAAAAAAAAAATTTTTTGTCTCAAACAATTAGGAATTTAAAGCCCATAATAGCTCAATTGTTCATTGCCTTGATACCAAAGAAAAATTCTATACACATATTTAACTGACACTGAAGTTTGTGATTTAATTATAATGGGTCAGCAAAGGACTAAAGAGCATGGGCCAATGTAAATGTCACTACCTGATTTGCTTTTACCCAGTTCCTTTAGTGAACAGGCACTAAAACCAAGCAGACAGAATGTGCAAATGAACAACGCTATCAGCGGACTCAGATCCTGTCCTTAATCTACAACCAAACTACGATCTACCAGACAATTAGCTTTCAACTCGATGAGACGATGATGGCTGGCATCCTTAGATTTAACCGAGGCAAAAATGCAGATAATGTGCAAGAGATCATCTGCTTCCATTTCATACCATGAGTCACAAGCTTACACATGTATACGCACCCGGGAGGTTTGGCACGCTAATATATGCTCACACTGTTGCACGTGGCCACACATCTCATCGCATTTGTATTGGTCCAGCGTAACAGCCAGATAGATGGCATTCATGATCAGCGTCATCATCAGATGTCACAGGAAGTCACTTTTTCGAAAGCAGACACGGACCGGAGACCCACGTCTTTAATGTGCATCAATTTCGAAATACTACAGCCTTAATTATTCATGACTAAATGTTTTTTTATGAGTGGTTATGGACCTAATATGGCTCGTACGAGAAATGTTGGCTGATTTATATATGCACCGAGTGAAATGTCATGATATGCATATTTTTTTTACAACTAATATTTATAATAAATACATTAAAATTCATATTTATAATAAATAATGAATATTATAGTAAAACTTTAATGAAAATAATAATGTGTAATAATATTATTAAACTGTTATTATTGTTATTAATTAAATAAAACATTAAGAAAATAATAATAATAATAGTTTAATGATATTATTAAAATTATATTAATTATTATAAATAAATCAATTCAAACGTTTTGGAGAAAATAATGAAGGCTGCATTTATTTGATCACAAAAATACAGTAAATTAGTCATTTTTAAAATAACTATTTTAAAATGTAATTTTTTCCTGTGATAATAATAATAATAATAATAATTCATTACATTTATATAGTGCTTTTCTCTGCACTCAAAGCGCTTTACATAAGGGGGAATCTCCTCAACCACCACCAATGTTCAGCATCCACCTGGATGATGCGACGGCAGCCATATTGAGCCAGAACGCCCACCACACACCAGCTTATTGGTGAAGAGCAGACAGAGTGATGAAGCCAATCACTATATATATATGACAATATATATATATGGGGATGGTTAGGAGGCCATAATTGACAGAGGCCACTGGGCAAATTTGGGATTTTTTGTGACCACAGAGAGTCAGGACCTCAGTTTAACGGTGCTCTTTGACAGTATAGTGTCCCCATCACTACACTGGGGCGTTAGGACCCACACAGACCACAGGGTGAGCGCCCCCTACTGGCCTCACTAACACCTCTTCCAGCAGCAACCTGCCTTTCCCAGGAGGTCTCCCATCCAGGTACTGACCAGGCTCAACCCTGCTTAGCTTCAGTGGGCAACCAGTCTTGGGCTACAGGCTGATATGGCTGCTGGCCTTCTTTGTGATGGCAAAGATGAATCATCATTCAGCATCATTACTCCAGTATTCAGTGTCACATGATTCGTTGGATATTATTCTAATATGCTGATTTGTTTATCAATGTTGAATGAGCAGTTGTACGGCTTAATATTTTTGCTCATCTCAGATAAACTTTCACATACGTTACATGGGCTTTCAAACCAAATGGAGTCATTACGTGGTACTACTAATAATGTATTGTTACATTTTGTTTATATTTTAGTACTGACTTGTTACCGGAATAACTAGCCAACATACTTATGAAAGATTCAGGCACTTTTTTTCAGATAATTCATTGTAAAGTTAACATAGAAAGTTTCGCTTCTTTTCACTGTGCTTTTCCTTCCACAGTGCAACAGAGACAAGGACATGATAAAAGTTAACATACAAAGGCTTCTTTCTGTTAAAATCCAGGCATGCTGCACAGAATCTCAGTTATAACAGTTCCTATTCAGTCTCATACTCCTATACTCTGTTTCCCTCTTCTACGAGTCAAAGATAAATCATGCTCCAACACCAAAATTAATTTTCATCTAATTTGTAAGGACAGCTGAAAGGAAGCTGTGGCAAACCAACCAGCTGCCACAGAGTCAGAAAAAAACTAAAATCACCAAATCCAACAAAGGTAACAAGTTCGAAAACTTCACATAATTTTGTGAGCCAGCATCAAAGACAGACAAAAAATAAAAATAAATAAATAAATGTGCCAGCTGCAGACAACATATACTATTTATATGGCGGGTTATATTTTTAACCAGGAGTCTATGTAAATGGGAAATATAAAAAAAAACAAGTGTGTCTACACAATGTTTTTATATATATATATGTTAATATGTCTACTGGTAGGCAAATGTTTAATTCAACCATTGTATTACAAAGAAACGCTTTAAAACGATCGATTTAATTTGACAAATTTCTTCACATTTTTCCAGCAAATGACATACTTCTAACTCTATTATATAACATAATTATCTATAAATAAATAGCTTGTCAGAAAAAAAATATTATGATGAATCATACCATTTATAACTAGCTGGAAGAATCTTTGTCTAATCTGTTTTCTTTTTTGCCTCTCCACTTCCTGTAGCTGCCACATTTAGAAAGCAGACCCCGCTGAATGTAACACAGCCCACTTATCTGCTACATTTCAGCACAGATTAAACCTTTTAAGTATGCAACTTGATTCAACATTTTGAACGTAAAGTCTAAACTCTGGGTCACTTCTACTCTAAACCAAGCAGCAAGTTTCAGACACACACGTTGTTTTATGACAGTTAGCTCTGGTCACCCAACTGGATTTGATTTATTGTTTTTTTATTGATTGATTTCATCCAAAAATAGCTCAATGCAGGCTTTACTAGCATATAATCTTCTTACAACTGTTACTGTAGCTCCACCAGCTCTGTACAGCTTGCTACTAATCTCTTTGATATCAGTGTCTTTCCTTTGTCCAATTTATGTAATACATCTGTGCTATTGTTTAAAATCTGTCTTATCATGCAGCTCCACCAGGCACCAGGATTGAGCAAAATGTAGCATTTAAAAACCGGCTCACTTTCAATTTGAATTTAATTAGCAACAAGACATAAACAATTAACTCTTTCCCTGCCATTGACAAATATTCCGTCACTTCTGACGCAACGCTTGGCTGCCATTGACGGGAAATTTCCGGCAATCCATGTTTTCAATGTTATATGGTAGGGGGGCGCTGTTACGCATCTTCTGAAAGAATCCGAACCAAAACACAGGCGAAGTAGAAGCAGAAACAAGAGATAGAAGCATTGCTTACGTACATGTAAAATAAGGTGATCATCACACATTAAACAGCTCATAATTTAAAACGGTCTAACGTTACTGAATGAAATGATGAAAACATTTTTATTTTGAGGGGTGTTGGTGTTTTTTTTTTCTTTGGGGGTGTTGATGGACTCCATCTAATTTTTGATCATCGTTCTGAATCCGATCCGGACAAAATCTTTGACAAAAATGCCATTTTTTCAGCTTTTTGTTCAAAATGCTGCTTTTTAAATGTAACTCACCCACATTCAAGTGTTGATTAAAAAAAAAAGCATAAATATATATATTTTTTTCAAAGCAGAGGATCTGTTGTTTCTTTTGATATATTGTAGGTTCACATATTCAACAAAATACTCTGGGGGCCATGAAAATTGAGAAAATGATTAAAAAAACGCTTGCGCAGGGGTAAGAGTTAAAAACACTCGTTTTTAACCATGTACAGTAAATTGAAATATTCGTCTCTATTTTAAAGACTTTGGGCTAAAATCGAGAAGTGTGTGAAAAAATGGTGTTCCTCCATCATGGTCCATGTATATTAATAAATATTGAATATATTAAATAAATCCCCCATATGTGTGTGATGATAACATGGATGAATCAATCCATAATATTTTCACTTCCACATGAAAAATTCTGCATGTCTGAATTAGAATTCATATTTAGGAATTCAGGAACATTCAGCAATCAGAAAGGAGCACAAACCTGACAAACTATTAATTCAGTTTTTAAAAGTGCTGTAACCACTGCACACAAAAACAACAACACTAAGATATCTTTTTGGATGCCGTTCTATCACTTTTCAGTTTTCCTTTTTTGGAAAGTTCAGATTCACAATGTTAATTAGCTCACATTACAAAAGTACAAACGCTTTGGATCCATGCCACTCTTCAAGAAGGCCACGTGAAAAGCACCTATTGTGCAATAAATGCTAACAAAGCACTTCTAAGAAGCAACACTGCTGGCACCATTAATAAGCAGTTAAATCACACCCTGCTGGTTAATTGATAGAGGCCATCAAAGTGATGGCAGAGTTAATGAACAATTCATGTTGGAGGTAGAGACGTGAGATTCGGCCGAGAAACTCTGGGAGAAATACATGGGAGGAGCAGCCCAGCATGGATGAAAAGCTTGATGCTTCAGGGTCTTTGTGTAACGCAGGAAGAGAGCGTTCATGATTTATGGCTTTCTGACCTGCATCCCTTGCTCAAGATAGGGAGGGATGCTGCTTGACGCTACAGGGAGGAAGGTGAGGGTGGAAGAGGGTTTGCACACAAACAGCTCCGTCTCCGGAGGGCGGCTGGGCTTGCCTACACACGCTGTCAGAGAATTGAGAGATGCTGATGGGATTACACGATCCGCAGATTGGACAACTGAGTGCCGAGAGACTGCCGGAAGATCTCTCCTCTGGAAAAAATGAGCTGTAAATGGTATATGAACGATCTAGAAGTAGTACTGACCTCCAGAGTGAGGGGGTGGCCCGCAGAGAAGCACCACTCCTTGCCCTTCGCGGACAGACACAGAACTCCGCTTGTGGGTTTTGAAGTTTTCCAGGTCTTAGAGAAGCAGGAGAGAAAAGACAGAACAAAACATTACATTTTCGATAAATGATATATGCAGCACATTGAACGTGATTGTAATTTTCTTGCCGCAAAGTATTTATGCTACAATGAGCGAGCCACACAAAGTTGAAGCCTTGGAAGAGTGTGTATACAGATGTGGTAAATAGCCTTCAGCTGGACTGGGGGCTATATCACCACCCATTGAGTCTGTTTATGGAGAAAGCTTGAGCCTCTTGCTGACTCAGTCTAGAACAAATGGGGAAAATAAAGTTTGAGTGAAAGTAAAATTCAAAAAGTAGGGGTCAAAGAGACTGGGGAAATGTCTAGCACATATTACTGACATCCATAACATCCTGCTGCGTTTTGAATATGATAGTGAAAGTAGTTTTTTTTTTCTTATTTTGTGCAATACTCTATGGCCGGAATTCATTGCTATGTGTTGCTAAGGTGTTTTAAGTGGATTTCAGTGCATTGCTATTCAGTTGCTAAGGTGGTTTCAAAGTCCCTTTAAGGCAAGTAATTTCACTCTACGCCCATTTTGGTAACATCCCCCAGACAGCTACATCAATGTCAACTCGAAACACGTACCTATACACACAGTTCACTGCAGTTTCCAAGTGGCAGTAAAACAAACAACTTTAATTCCTTTTCACACAAATTATGATTACAAGATGCAGATTATTGATTAATAAACACTTTATTTTCATGCGGTTCCTTGGACAATATTATGACCTCAAAACACTTAGTGCATGATTTGTAAACTAAAACTTTTGAAATTTGCATCACATAACCACCTCCATATGGCTTTTCTGACATTGTAAACTTGCTCGGTAGCTCACCTGGCACAACATTACACTTGCGATGAGCGCGCACGAATCCCATGAAGCACGAGTATCAATACAAGAAATCAAAGACTTGTTGTTTTGTTAACACTATTGGTTAGGTTAATGATAGGGTTTGGTGTAGGTGGTACATTATTTTCAACCACAATACAGCATTAAAGGGTTAGTTCACCCACAAATTATTAATATTTTGTAAATTAAGTGGTAAATTATACTTTGCGCAAGCAAATCACTTCCATTGCTTCATAAAATTGAGGTTTACCACTGGAGTCACATTAATTACCTTTATGACGTCTATACTATCTTCCTGGGGCTTGAAAGTTGTAGTTGCGTAGCTGTCAATGGAGGGACATCAAGCTCTCAGATTTTAGTGCTGGGCGGCATACCGGTTCATACCGACTAAAATAGCATTGATAGCTGTCAAATTATATTGTTTTCCATACATTGGTTCACAATATCAACACAGCCTTTTGGAAAAAATATGGTGGTTAGCTTTGACCTTGACGTTGAATAAACACGAGCACTGCACGTTTCAAAGTCAAAACGCGGCGCGGGTGTTTTTATATGAATGTATTTTTTAAGGGAATTGACTGTCTTTAGAAAAGTTTATTTAGTTTATGATGTTATTTTCATTTAATCTTTCTTTATCTTTCGTGATAAAGCAGCGTTTATGAGCGCTGCGCTGCTTTGTGTATAGTCGTTACCGGGGAAACCGCTTTTCTCTGTTTTACTGCAAACTTAAACTATACAACTTTTGTCAAGACTACGTTTCAGTACATTTGGAAAATATCAATATTTTGCTTCTTTAGCTCAAATTCAGCAAAAATTGGTTTCGGTTCAGCTAATGCAAATGCATGTACTAGAGTAAACAAGTTTTTTGAAAAGTGTTGCAGTGATTTTTTTTTGTCTATTATAATGAAACTCAATAGGGTCCAAATTTTGGACCCCACTGATTCTCAGTCTATGGACAAAAACAGATCTTCAAGATATCTTATTTTGCGTTGTCACATGATTTAAGTTATTAATCATGTCTGTCGCACAAACGGTGTGTTCCAACACTAACAATAAGGCTTAAAGATTTTTAAGGATTGCTTTACTAAATATTGCATTGTGTTTTAAAGCTCAATGACAGACCTCAATCACAAATCATCAAATCTAATCACCAGGAATGTCATTTTACGACGATTTAACAGATTGTGAGTAAAGATGAGGACAAAATCAATGAGTCCCTCCAAACAGAAGAGCGCTCCTGCCCAACTGTGGCAGTGTTTTGCTAAGCGTGAGCCACACATGAGTGCTTTTAATGGCTCCTGCAGTTATCAGGCCCCCTCTGAGTTGTATTCATCACAAAGCATGCCGGCAACCATTACAAAGCCGTTCCAAAAAATGCATCAGAAACTGAATTTCCTTTCCTTTGAAACTAATTTAGATTTGACAATTGACGGAAAACAATAACAAGTCACAACAAGCTTCCTGCTTGTCCCTTGCGCAATTGATGCCTAAAATCATTGGGAAAGGTAATTCGTACAGGCAGATCGAATGCATGGATGGACGCTTTGTAAAGTCTCAGGTGGAAACAGTTAAGATGCACTTTTTACAGAATCTTTTATTGTTTTTCAGAGACAAAAATGAAGGACAATTAGATGATGCACCTATGCAGACTAGCCACTAGGGCTAGTTGTCACACAGGAAAATTACAAGACCTGTATCTCACTAACAAATACACACTTGTTTTCTATAGCTTTTATATGTTGGTTTCAAACCAGGGTTGTTCTAGTTAACTAAAAACCAAAACCATAAAAACATTTATGTTACTTCAATTAAAATGAATGTTGACTGGAATTTATTTAGACAACAAGGGTCAATAATATAATGAAAGCAGATTTTCACATTTATATAGAGGCATGTTATTTTTGTGTTATATCCTAGTTAGTTTTATACAATGCATTAATTGCAATATCAACAAATAAATGATTTGATATTTTGTATGTTACTTTGTATACGTCTGCTGTTTCATAATCCAAATTTTATGCTTTATAATTATTATTACATTGTGACAACATGCCCCACCATTATAATAATAAACCAGTCTGTGTTTAGTGAACTGTATCTTTTTTAGTAATATACGCATCTTTCCAGATATTGGCTTTCAATAATAAACCTACAGTACCATTCACTGGATTAAAAAGTGTGAAAACATCCCCACTGGAAGAAAAAAAAAAGAGGAAATTGAGAAACTTCATGAATTAATTGGTTTAATTCCCACACCTAAAACCCACAACTAAATTCCGCTCTCTGCATGACCGGAATAATCTTGAAATTATTTGACATTAAATCACTGAAGAGAGTTTTTTTAATGGCATCCCTGTTGCACTTCTAAGGATCAAAAATATAGATGCTGATGTAAAAAATTTCTGCGAGACCAGCACGCTTTTGAATTCGAAAGCGTGAAGTCAGCTTTGCGAGCCCCCGCTGTCATCTTCCTCAAAGGGATTCTGCAGTCGCTCAGCTGAAAAGTACATCAAAAGTTCAGAGACCCCTTTACTTGAGTGACTCACGTTGAAGAACACCTCACAACTGGCCTCATCTAACAAAATAATTACCAGGAGCTCTTTTATAGGTTGGATATCCTAAACAAGGCTGTATTCAACAGCACTAACTCGCACGCCACATGCTACCGGTGACATTTAATGGCACATATTGCACAAATCAGAAGAATTAACCCACATTAACCTCATCTCCAATGATCCTGGTTCTGTGGTGTCACCTGGAGCACTGATGCAGAGATGAAATGACTCTTTATGGGCTAAATCAATGCTAAATCTTCCTCGCTTCCCCCTAAACACAGACCAGCGATTGGTTCTGCTTCAGGGCTAGATTTAAATGCAAAATTATGGCGCTCAATGGTTTATGAAGATGACTATAAGGTCAGCTAGGATGTGTCATGTTGGCTAATTATTTCTTAACATATAAATTTCTTTTTAACCCTGGGAGTCAGCTGCAATTTGAAACACTGGTCTTCTATTAAAGAAAGCAATACTTGTGTGCATTTTTCACAGATTACTATGAGACTGCGGTAAAGGCTCATACACCTCTGCAATAAGCAGTTTGTAATGAAGGAGTAATTCATGTAATTGCTTTTCACTAGGATAGAGAATCAGCATCAATGAGCTGTTGAAACTATGCTGGTTATTTTATTTTTCAACGGATGATAAATGTAAATGGGTTAGAAATGAAACTCACACTGATTTTAGTGATTGGTCCAACTTATTGTGTCTTTAAAATTCCCAATTTGTACTACAGATAAAAAACAAAACAAAGTACAAGTGCTTAAATAAAAAATCAAATGAAAAAAAAATAAACAAAAAAATCTGTATCAGGACAGCTGGGCCTTTTTCCCTAAAGCCCACCAAATGTTCAGCTTCCAAAGGCCACTGAAATGAATTCAAGTCACAGATGGGTCATGAATTGTATGAAGCTTATTGACAGACTGTTAAATACTTGTAATACTCGCAAGCTAATTACCCTTATGAATGTCAGGGCATAGCCGGGAATGAGGCATGCAAATTATTCATCATTTGTTCATATTAATGTGACAATGTTATAGTCTTTGTTTTGGAAGGAAATTACAAAAACTCTGCTTTAGTATCTGTTCGTGCAAAAACGGTGGAAGGAACAGGCTTTGCAGTGTATCCCATCAAACTGAGTCTTTCTTTCATTACTAGTCGATGTAATACAAAAGCGATGTAACTTAAAAAAGTGCAGTTTCCTTCTGCATGAGCTCACCACCCTTTTGAACGCTACTGCCTTAACTAAGATTAAAATAGAATGAAATATTAAAAATGTGTGTGTTCATTTAAGTTTACACATTAACTAAACTTCAAAGGAAATTCTGGCTGTAGTACCTGGATTGTGGCCAGTAAGCAGCAAGCCAATAAGTGTGCGCTTGAGCACTCATGATTATAACCCTATTGGATTCTACCAGAACATGATGGGAAGGCAACAAAGGGCTGGACTGCCACTTTCATGTCAATGAAACACAGGATGTTAGATAAAAGACTAACAGAAGCCATAAAATTGAGAGCCTACAACAACAAAGTGGACAAACACATTCAACATCTAAGGTACTGAATTAATTTGAGACAGGAAAAAAAGAAAAGAGTGTCTTTTTGGGGATATTTTGGATAGAGATAAAAGCCGTAGTGATTTTGAGAGGGGACATATGGTCGTCCACAGCGAGAGTGGGGCGCGCCAGTTTTGATCGCAGCCGGTTTACCTTTATTGGGCTACTGACAAACCGAATCTTGATCTCACTATAGTGTTTTTGTCTGCCTTTTTTTGGGGGGGGGGGGGGGGGTTACAAGTGGTGCTCCCTGCTCCATAAACACACAGCAAAAAGAGCAAAGGGACTATTGTTGTTTAAAGTACTCAGCGGGCTGTTTCCTTCAGGATAGCACGCAGCTGAGGTTTTTCAAAAAGAAACTGAAATAGACAGAAAGGAAGGAGGGGAGTACTTAAACAAATGCATCTTTTAATATACACAGCTGAAACCATTCACTTTTTTATTTCCCCTGAAGAAACGTGGCATAAAAGCACCCGCACCAACCGCTCACATGAAGAGACAACTTTAAAAAGAATACACGAACACGCATCCCCATAAACAGTTGGGGCTAGGGGGGATCCAGATGGTATTCATTTAAACAGTTCAGGCTACGGAAACGCAGTGTTATAAAATAAAAATGTGGTAAACAGGCATTTAATACACATGCATGCTCTAAATCAGTGCTTCTCAACTGGTTCTGGCTCGAGGACACAAATTTTACATTAAAAAGCAGGCGCTCAAACTGATGCACAAACGCACATTTTTAACTGTGTAAAGTACACAATTAGTCGTACTTCGAAATCAGATATGGACATTTATGAAAATTATAGTTAAGCGCAAAGGCCCAACAACAACAAATTGAACATTTTGTAAATACATATGCCGCAGAAATGCAACTAACAGCAGAACGTAGAGATTAGAGAAAAAAAGAAATAAAACTATTAAAACTTGATAAACCCTGAAACACATTCTATTCTAAAATCGGCAGCAATTCAATTCCCAGATCAGCCATGATGCTATACAGTGTAAAACTGTTGCTATATTTCAATGGGGAAATTCTCAATTCTACCCAAGCGGCAATCTTCCAGTGTTTTTCTTGAATCCAAGAGAGAGACTCACTCTTGAAGTGACTTAAACTGCAATTCATCGACTGGCCGCTGGGGACATGCTCCAAAAGAGGGTCAATATACCACCCATGTTAACCCTCTGGGGTCTGAGGTGTTTTTGGGGCCATTTGGATGTTCTGTGATGCCCTTACATTTGTGCTTTTTTCAGTTATTTATAAACATGTTAATGGCAAAGGTGTAAATTCACTCTATATAGCACAAACAGGGCTACCATAATCTGTGAGCAACTTGTATGTACATTGTTTGTATTTTTAAGAGAATATTGTTTATGCGTGGTTATTGAAAAAAATTAAAATGAAAGCTGCTGAAATAAGACCACAAAACAAATACTAAATATGTGTCCACAAGACTTTTGACAAATGGATGTTGACGCTTCGAGTTCTGGCTTCAAAATGATCTGAAAATCATCCTTCCTAATCATTCACATAAACCAATAGATTGTTTTAAATTGTGAAAAACATTTTTTTGTTTGCCAAGGCAATATGCAGATGGGCGGAACGGCCCAACCCCTATCATGAATATTAAGTGGTTCTCAGACAGTGACCCTACATAATAATGAGCCTTTCATTCAGGGGTGTCACACAAGAAATAATGCAAGGACAATATATATATATATATATATATATATTGTCATTGCATTCTTTCTTGTATATATATAGCCTAAATATATATATATATATACACACACACACACACACATATATATATATATATATATATATATATATATATATATATATATATATATATATATATATATATATATACAAACAATCAAAATATAAATGAAAGCCAAAAGCACATTTTTAGTCATACCTGGAAACAAATTCTAGTCAAATGCTATATGGGCCATTCTACAGAATCTTGAAAAGAAAATAGTCTTTTTCCATAAATGTCTTATAAAGTATTATTTTTTAAAGTAGACCAATACAATAAAAATAAACCAGTCGCATTTCAAAGTCGTTCGCGAAATGACCGCCAGGTTGCGCAAAGGGACATTTATCAAAACGTAAGTGGGGCTAATGTCAATTAACAGTAAGGATGAAATTCTACAAGTTATGGTAATTTGCAAATAAGCCTACAACAAACATTTATTTTTAAACAAATATTTTTAAATATGCAACATGCACGTTTAAACAACAAACAATACAATCTGAACCAGCGCTTCTGCTCCTGTATTGAGACATGCAGCGCGTTGCAGTTACGATCCGGGTTCCAGTGGCCTTAATACATTCACGGCTTTTTAAAATGTCACAAAGCGTTTTGAGATGGTTTTGAATGAAATATTGAAGTTTATAATTAGGGTATTTTGGCACACCACGCCGAGTGGCTATGCATTATTCTAAAATCTGGCTTTATTCTGGCATGTTGAATTAGAGTTTGACAAACGCGGCGGCGCGTTCATTTGAATTTATTTTTCTCATAACAGCTAAAAGAACTTACTGCGTAATTGTTGGTCATACAGATAAGATATCATCTTTTAAAACTGTAAAAGGTCTACTTTTATTCATGTAGGCTAAAGTAGGCCTACACTCACAGGCTAACGACAAAACGTTTTCTCGCTCATGACAAACAAACGTTTGGGCATTTCTCAGTGAGAAAATTCATAGCCGAGTGGTAGAACTTACGGTTCGATCATCAAGATGACACGGGTTCAAATCCCGAACAAACATGGTCTATTGTAAATTTTATATTTATTAATGCAGAGAGATTTGTGTAGCTCTAAAACTCTGGTACACCATACAGTTTTTTGCTTATATTTATAAAATAAAATTACCATGCATTTCCATTTTACACTAAGGAACAATAGTATCCAACAGAACGACTTTGCATCTGTACCAATCGTATGAGGCCAATCGTAATTTCAAAAGCAGTTCTGTAAAAAAAGTAATTTTATATATATAGCCAATATATATATATATATATATTTTATTAGGCCTATTATTATTATTTTTTTTGATTCCCTACAACCTAGAGTTTTTAAAAACATGGTTTTAAGTAAAGTGTGATTTGCCAGGGGGACGGGGATTTCCTTCTGGTCTAAACATCCCTGCTTCTGCTGAATTATTTGAATCCCCACACCCCTCCCTCCACAGTAATCAATGCTATAGGCTACTTCACCAATAGACCATATCAAATATAAAATAGAGATATGCAACAGAACAAGCACGTTTAAACAACGATAAACAATAAAATCAAAACCAGCGTTTCAGTTGTCCATAGTTCAAGTGGCCTTAATGCATGCACGGCTTTTCAAAATTTCACAAAGCGTTTTGAGATTATTTTAAATGAAATATTGAAGTTTATAATTAAGTGTTTTGGCAGACCACGCCGAGTGGCCCTATGCATTTTTCTAAAATCGGGTTTTATTCGAACTTTTGCTAACGACAAAAGTTTATCTGTCGTCTCTGTCTCCGGGAACTGCGCGTCACAAAAATGAACCGAAAGCCACTTCAGCTCAGTCACTATAAGAAATCGGCTCTGTCTAATGCCTTTAAATGTCTAAATATTCAGGCTAATAAATGTTATCTGATTATGTAATCCATATGAAAACGAGAGGTACAGAGGATCTACTCAAACATGTAGCCTATGTAAGCGCTTCCCAATGAGAAAATGACAAGGGTGAAAATCTCGCTCTAATGAAATGTAGCAGGCTAAATCGCCCTGAATTAAAATGTAAAAACAGATCAAATAATGTATTTGTCGAAATGTTGCGATATTGTTTCATTTAAGTTCATAATTATTCTATAGGCCTACATGTTATTTAATTTAGCAGCATTACCACGAAGCACCGTGGTTCGATATTTATTTGAATAATAAAAAAAATAATAAAAACTTAATTCACAAATTGCATGCCTGGTTGAAAGGATCCAAAGATCCCTGTAGAATTTAATATTAAGTTGAACATTTTGTTCATGACAACAAATGAACATGCGTTTTTTCAGATTATATTTAGTTTTGCTTGGAAAAAGCTGGCCCAAACCAGTTTTATTTCATCAATTATTGAAATAATGAAATATTTAGTAATAAACTTTTATGACAGAAATTTCACTAGGCTACATGTAACTTAAATCATTTAATTCCTTCATTATCAACACTGTCTAGAATAGCGATTTAAGTGTGAATTACGACTTCTCTTTGTGTTAAATCAGCCTCAGACTCCGATAGCCTGTGGGGGGTTGGGGGACAGTTCAGTGCTGTGCGCGCAGGACAATAGGCCTAGGTGTTAATGTTCCTCTTTCATATGGAGAGCGAGGGAGACTAAATAAACTTGTTAAAAAGAGATTCAGCGCGAGAGAGGCAAAGAAAAACGCATGTTTTAATTTAATTATGTTGCTTTGGACAATTTTCGTTTTGTAGGCCTACTGTTTTAATTGTTTAATGTCATTTATTTGGCAATACAAATTTAAAATGTCGCAAGAATAATATTAGCCTAGTGTTTCTTATTTTGCATCGCAAAAGAAATAAACTCTAAACCCGATGCAACCCTGTTTTAAATAAAAAAAAACACTTTATTTAAACCTTGAAATGTTCGAACTTGGTTTCAAACTTAAGTAATTTTAGTGTTCTTTTACATTACACAATAATTTAGCAGACTAAAGACGAGCTTCTTCATTTTCATTTTCTGATGCAATCGGCTGACAATCTTCCTTCATCAGTTTGTGTCCTTTGTGCAGCGGCTGCGGTTCTACTGGAATGTAGCAAATTTATGTTGTAATGATAATTAAACAAAACTCTTGACTTTAAATAAGTAAACAGTTATAAACAGTTAGCTATTTAAGCATCAAGAAGGTAAAATATAAACGCTGTTGGCCAACATCGGTTAACAACATGTATGCCACATTGAGATTCGATCTCGGGTCGATTGAAGCTCCCTGAAGCTCGTGTTGATGCGTTGATCACTGAGCCACCGTTTGTACGCTGTTAGAGTTAAAGTCTTATGCTTTTGTAAAGCTTCATTGATGTAGCCTAAATGTTTTTATTGCAATGTTTTATGTTTTCATTATTTATTCAATTTCATTTCAGTATTTCAGCCTAATTTCAGTATTGTGGTAATGAATTATTTTAACTACGTTTCACTTGTTGAATTCATCTGCTACCAGCTTTCAATCGCTCTGAATGAGCAGCAGATTACGCATTAGAGAGAATAAACGAACACTTTTCAGAGTCTATGATTGTAGCGCCTCTTAGCGGTAAAAGGTAGCAAATACACCCCACATTTTACCGCCGCGGTGGAACAGCTGATGTGGGCGTTGTCATGGCTTTCCTCTACATTTGCGTTTGAATAGCGCGCGTTCTCCGTGGGCGTGTCAGATTAACGCGTAATGAAGTGTAATGAGCTGGGGAAAAAAATTCTGACAGCACTCTCTTTTCATACAGATTACATAAACTGAGAATATTTGTTTTTTATATAAATTACTTCATTGAAAAGAAGAGAATTCAAGCTTCATAAAGAAAAATCTCTCGTGCCTGTGTGACAAGTATTTGCAGAGTTAGAGTTAATTTTTCGGACGCGTTTCAGAATGGACTGCACTGACAGAGAGAAGGCAAAACTCGCATCATGTTTATTTTTCTTCATTTGACAAAAAGCACAACACTTTGTTTTTATTGTGAGTATACAGAAAAATAATATACACTAAACAGGATCGACTGATGTATAACACTTACATGTAAGATTAAAATCAACAGAGTATTTTGAGTCTCTTTTGCACTGATAAGAAAAAAAGTCTGCCTATCGCGCCGGCGCGATAGCCGACCCCAGGGGGTTAATATGCCTAACTTCACAGCAGAAAAAAAAATGTTTACAGCCTTGCACAAAAAGTGGTTTTGGTTTATATAGCTAATTTTGCCCTCTATGGGTGCTTCTCAATATCCCTCCTCGTTTCCGATCCTCCGTCCTCCATCCTATGACCCGGAAACCGATCGAGCTCAGCCATCTTGAAGGACATCTCAACTCTCTAATTGCACCGCGAGGAGGCGAGGATCGAGGAGTGAGGAGGCTTCCAGAGGCTTCCAAACTAATACAACATAAGGGCAGATCCTTTGAGCGCTGCTGATGACGCTGTGGAGTGACACTCGAGTGATCAAGTATTCCAATGTATAAAAAAAGCTTTCATTCGATTCCTCCGTCCTCCTTTTCTTTCCTTGCAGCCTCCCCTCGTATCCTACAGGGGGTGGCGCTGAGACGCAAGGGAAAGGAAACGAGGAAAGGTAACGAGGATGCACAAATAAGAATTGAGAAGCACCCTGTGACAACTGTGAGGGGGGTGAACTTTTTTATAACTCATTTGTTTAAATTATATTAAGCAGTAAAGTTCTGCATAATTAAGGGCGTGGCCACTTGAGTGACAGGTGGATTGCCGCTGATGTCACTACTAGCCGTTTGTCTGCTGTCTGTTAGCCGTCACGTCACCCCAGCTAATCCCGCCTTTTAGCCCATTTTCGGATATCCGGGAGTGACGCGCGGTGACGCGCTGCCAAGATGGCGACGGCCGGCTCTGCCCACTTTGGCCTTCAAAAATGCTCTTCAGAAACCTACGGGTTACGTAAGGGACACTACGTCCTTATTTTTTTACAGTCTATGATTCTACCCAAAATAATAAATAAAATAGAATTTATTTCATCTTAAATCAATAACAGTTTGGGTAACACTTTATCAGTGTCCTTGTTACATGTAGTTACTGTAGTAATAACGATAAATTATGCATAATAACATGCAACTAACCCAAAACCAAACCCTATTTCTAACCCTAACCCTATAGTAATGTTGTTAATTAATATTACTCAATACTTAAATAATTACACTGTAACACAGACACCTTAAAATAAAGTGTAACCACAGTTTGTGTATTTACTCAAGTATCAGGTATGCATTTGGACTGAGAAGGAATACAGGAGGCTGCCAATGATGTAATGTCCCATGAGCACTTTCCTATTCTGCAATTCATAACAGTTTGAAATGAAGAAAAACTACACCACTGAAGAACTTCCAGCTCTGCAAAACCGTTCTGATTGGATATACAGTAATCTAAATGAACCTGACTATCAAGTGCCGCAACCATGGGTGATTTGTAAATGCCAGCATAACTTATGGTCCTAGTGAGCCGTCGCATCTTTATAAAGACTGGTGAAACCCGCGACCCTCCCACCACAGGAAGGAGATATAATACTCAAATCAGACTGGCAGAGGAACTCCAGCTGTTTTTCACTGGACAGAATAAAAAGAACTTCCTCAAATAATTGATTAACAGCTCTCGCACTCTCTCTCTTTGTTAGTCACATATATTCAAATTCTTGGCTACAAAAAAAGCTAACCATTATTGCTCAGAAAAAAGATATAGTTCATTAATATGTGGGGCATGTTCGCACACTACATGGGGTAAGTTGTCAAAATGGGAACCAACTATTTTTTTAAAATGAATTGAGAAGAACATCAGTTTAACTTAACTATCTAGACTATGTTATCTAAACTAAAAGAAAAGCGACCGTACACAATATATCAGTATTTTAAATGTATTATCAACTACTTCGTGGATTTACAACAATATTTTAAACTAGTTTTAGCATGTTATTGAATATGGCAATGTTAAATGTGAGCATGTTAGTCTCACGTAGCTAGACCTTCAGACTGACAGCAGAACGCCTGGACTAAGGATGCACGATATATTGGCCACCACAGCCGTATCGGCCGATAAATGGCAATGTTATGGTTATCGATCCGATAAGAAAATTAGGCTGATATATTAAAGCTGCAGTCGGGAAGTCTGGCAGATTTAGTGGACTTAGGCAAAATTTTGAATGTTTACAACTCTCATGCCCCTCCCCCACTATCAACGAATACCCTCCCACCGAGTTCGTGCTCGAGTGCGTGTGCACCAGATTTTCTGTGAACGCGCCCGTCTCATCAGCATCCATCAACACCATGGAGTATTTGGAGGTATGCTGTCCTGGCTAATCTACCGATAGATTGCAATTGCTAACGTCATTTATACTCTAAATGAGCTTACTTGATTTGTTAGTGTTCCGCCATCACTCTTCGTTACTGTGCGAACTTCAGGCGTGTGCATGTGATTGTAGCGTGCGCGAGGGGTGGCGTGTGCCCGATCTGTGATTGACAGTCAGATCTCACACCCCCCCTGCGCTGATTACACCCGATGATCCGGGAGCTGTGGATTTTTGCAAAACAAATAACACGCTCCAGGTGGAGTTAGAAGCTCTTTTTTTTTATTCCTAAAACCAATTTATTTATGTTGTTCTGTCGGATTATAGTGTCGATTTCACTGAATATGATCAAACAAATGTTGCCGACGGCAGCTTTAAAGCCGACAAATAATGGATTATTTCCTTCAGCTGAGCAACTTCAGATGCTCGATGTTCGCCATGGTGGTTTTAAATCGCTTTAAATATGATTGGAATCACTTTGAAAAGGAAGATACAGTAAGATAAGTGCAACATGTGCAGCACAAATCTGTCAAATAGGCTACATGAAATTATAATGAGATCACGACTGTAAAAGAATGTTATGAATTCTTTCTGGATTCTTTGTGAACTCTGGACTTCATCGCAAGTCAATCAGATGACGACTTTGAAACTCACAAAGTTTTTCCTGTTCTGTGTGCCTTATGCATCAGATGTTCAGCTAATGGTCCATGGGCATGATGTCTGAGGATGAGACTATGAGAATGTAAGATATGCTGTTGCTGCATAAAAAGACATACATAAATTCCATAGCATATCAAGGCAGGTGGAGCTGGGGAAGGCGGAGGGAAGGTTTCAGAGTGTGAACTCTGATAGCGCACTGCACAACTAGCCTAGAACACAATTGAACTAGACTATTTAAATGTTGAGCAAGCAATCTCATTGGCTGCCGAAACAACAGAGGCCAATCAGCTTGTGCCATGCAGTAATAATAGGATTGCTTGCAGATTGCATGTAAAGCAGGGGACACACTTAACGACTGTAAGGCAGATTATAAATGTAATTTGATACTTACGACTGAACATCCCCAAAAGTGCCAAGTCAGAGACAGTTGCGTTCAGTCGGTGTTTAAAATCTGCTTCAGTCGTTGGAAACAGTCTGTAAGTGTGTTCAGTTCAGTCTTAGAATGTTTCAGCTAATCGTTAAGTATGTCCCCGGCATAAAGGACCTATAAGCCTGCGCCCTCTGGAGTTTAATGACTGAACTAGATATTTAAACAGCAAAACTTTTATGAAATGCAAATGATTAATAAAAAATGCAAAAGGAGAGCACACAAAAATATCAAACCCATGTTTCAGCCAATGCAATTAGTAATTACTTAACTGTATAAAACTGGAACATATAAAAAAAGTAAATTTGCCTCAATATAAACCAGACACTTATGAAGAAGAATACAGTTTATACTACATGATATACAGTAGTTCACAATTGCTTTAATGTATAACACTGTGGTTTAGTCCTTTAGTTCTAGTACAGTGGATAACATTCACAAAAACAATCCTAATTTAAAACAATTTTAAAGATGGTTGAAACTACTTCTAAAGAAAACAAGCATTTATGCAATCCGCCTCCAAACCTCATCGTTACTGAGATGCAGGCATTGTGACAACTACACCTGGTATCTTCACTATATAGTAGGTAATGTCTTCAGCATTCACTGACCCATCAAATAACATCAGCTGAACTGCAAAATACTCTATTCAACCTGTCACCACAATGTTCAACATGTTGTTAACGCTACACATACACAGTTTAATTTCTTACCAAGTCAAAAAGAACTTTAATTGTTATTGCAAATTTAGAGTGAGGTCTTTTTCAAGACTCAAATATGAAAATGAGAAGATGGTACATATGTGAAATATGATTAAGACGCAGCACACAGCCTTCTCTATCAGTGGCATTTTAATTAAAAACATTCTGCAATTCCCCAGAATGCAATTACTGCTTTAGGGATTGGTGCATCGACACTGACAATTTTTCTCATTTCCTATGCATCTGCTGACAACCCTTTCAATATCTGCTTAATTCATCCAGTTCTATTCAGAGAGTGAAAAAGAAAACATTTTATCACTTCCAATGAAAGTCTCTTTAATAACGAGTACTTTTGATAATTTGAAAGCACACAAAGGCACCGTACAAGCTTACACCAAAGTAACCATAAATGTATTTTCACAAATTAAGTGATTTTCACAGTCATTTATTTGAAAAGAAAAGGCAGAGCTGTTTAGAGACAAATACATTCTAAGAGGCGCAAACTAGTTCATGAGCCCCCTATTATTTCTAAAGCTAGTCCTGACAGAACGCTGCTAAAAGTCTGCATAAAAAACAAAAAAATTTGTGCAAATTATATAAAATTACATATAAAAACCAAAAAAAACAAAAAAAACATGAAATGGCATAAATAACAATTTTCTTTCATGTGTTAATGCATTTATTATTGAAACAAGTTTTTGAAATTAACAAAAGAAGAGCAACAGTCTGATTTAAAAATCTATTAATTTTCTCCATATAAAAATGTATTTTTAATAGGGTTGCAAAGTTTTCAGAAACTTTCCAGAATTTTTGGAAAATTTCCAGGATTTCTTTAAAAATGTACTGGTAATTTTCAGCCCCTTTGCAACCCTAATTTTTAATGATAACATCAGTTTATGAACAGAACCACTATGAACTCTAAATGTCATGTTGTTAAGGAATGATATGTGCTCCGCTTTTATATTACACATATTTATATATTATTTTTATATTTAATTATGTAATTCACAATTCCTTATGAGATAAATATGAGTAGTATATATATCCATGAAATACGCTCAGCATCTAGCTCTTTTATTAGATAAAAAAAAATGGATATGCCTATGAGTGCAAGATGAGTCATTAATATTTTTTTTTAATTTCTAAAGCGTGAATTTAAAAAAGAATGTATACATTAATTTGGTCGACTTTTAGAAGAACACTAGCATATAAACAACCTTAAAGGTTATACATATGAACCAACAGCCACAAACCTCTAATATTAATTTCTCCATGCTACTTCATGAAGCGGTCTGAAATCAGCATCTTCCTCCATCCACTTTACAGCATTAAAACGAATACAAGTTCGAAATATGGCTTCTTGACTTCACCTTTATGCATTCTCATGCACAACGTGGTCTCCTACAAATTCTCCTGCATTAGATACCAAATTAGAAAATATCCCATCTAATAACATCAGCTGCCCTTTAAATTATTCTCTTGAACCTGCACCACTCCATCATGCGGCGGAGTTAATTAAGCTATGGAGAGAGTAATAAAGAAGATGGATGTGGAGCAGTCAGAGACGCGTGCCCCCACCACACGACAACAACTGAAGCCTAGTAAGGTCAGAGACCAGCGATTGATGGATCTGTCAGCCAATCGTCTTACGATGACAGCGGACTTCCTCCCCACCGAATTGGATTGTTCCCTGCCCTGCAGTGCCATCGTCTTCAGGCAGTGGCCTTGCTGGGAACAGAATTCAATCGGAAAGGCTTGTTTGTCGTTTGCTATCAGTGCCATATACAAAGACGTGTCAGCCAATCAGTGTGATTTTAAATGTCATGATGGGGGAAATTCAATAGTCATAGCAAAACCCTTTCAGTTCTCTGTACCAATTTCCGTACTAGAGGAAAAACTGTTGAATTAAGTTCTTTACCAGATTTTGTCCCGTCCGTTGGTTATTACTGTCGATCATCTCAGTTTCCGATTCAATAGCGCATTTAAACACGGTTGTCAATCCAGAAACTTTTCAGCATGAAAAACTAAACTTGTATTCAGATTGTGAATGGGTAATAAACAGAAAGCAAGAGAAGAGCCCTCCTTTTATAATGACTTCAATCTCTAAATTGCAAGCTCAGTTTTCTTCACTATCGAAAACTTATAATAAAATAAGCTGTCCTAATTGTATCGTGAATCTCTTATTTACATTGTGTTTCCACTTTGTTGGTTATAATGTAAGAATTCGCGAGCATGCAGCTCACGTTGAACAAACCAAAACCGTGAGCATTTTCAGCTGTGACTAGCGAGTTTACGCGCTCAACAGATATGAATGTGATTGGCTACAATGTTCAGCACTTAAATAGAGAAAACACTGTAAATAAAAAACCTTTGACCTCAAACAAACACGAACAAGAGCGTTTGAATGCAGTGTCTATCAGCGTGTACTGAATATACCTGGTACTCGGTACTACCGGTACAGCAGTAATGCTGGTATGTCAACTTTGTTTTTGTACTGACTGGTGCCCCGAGTTTGAAAAGTTATAATACATTTATGACAACGTATCTAAATTGATCTAATTTTTACTTACTTTACTTAGTTTGCCTTTTTAAGGCAGCAAGCAGACCATTTTTCATTTTGGAAATTAAAACTTGCTCAGGGTTAATATATATATATATATATATATATATTTAATTTTGAGTGAAAATTGCTTAATTAACAATTGTTAAATAAACGAATTTATGAAAAAAAGTATTAGTACTATTATTTATTATTGTAGCCCACATTTATAAAATAACATACAAATAAAAATAAAACAAAATAGATATTCCAGTTAATTTGCCACATTGTACATCCAGGTTGAGTGCATTGCATTGTGGGGTCTGTATTTCACACAGAGTGGTCTGCACATTATGTAGTAGGTCACTCAGGTTTTCTATGCTTACACAAAATTCAAATAGTGAGTGCAGTATACACTGCAGAAATTATACAATTAGTACGCTAGTGTAACGCTCCACAGAAGATGAAGACGATGATTCAATAACATAAGACTTAATTTAATACTTAGAATAAACAGCCAACATACGAAACAGCGTGCTAACACGAGCAATACCAGACAACAACTGAGTGAAAAGGAGGAACCTAAATACACGGTGGTGATGACACAATGACAAACAGCTGTGGTGATTATGAAGGTGTCCATGGTGACTGATCAGTGCCGGCAAACAGAACTAGGAACACATGTGACAAACAAAAACAAATAGAAGGTCCATGAAACAAACAGAACATATCGGTGACAGCTAGTTTGCTGTTCTACATGGTCTCATTATTTTATGGGCTGGATAGGGCTTTTTTAAAGGCTGTGTGGAAAGGGTGTAGCTTGAACCAATTACATGCCAGTCGTAGCTTTCAAACCAGCCATAACAAGGGGCACAAGGCCTGAATGTGTTTTACTGAAACTAATTCTTTGATATCTCATTTTCAGCTGATGTAAAATGATGACTGCAGGACTGAATCTGGCCCATGAACAACCTGTGTGTATATGTGAGATACAGACAGAGTGCGAGAGAAACAAGAATGGGAGAGGGTGAGAAAGCGAACAGGCTCTCCTCAGGGAAAACATTTTCATTTTGATCATGTTATCGGTGAGGAGTACAAGGGCCAGCGTACCAGTCCGTGCTGTCAGGTCTGCAATGTCCTGTTTGTTTGGACCTTATCTGTGCTGCAAGTGTGATCAGAGATCAGAAAGTGACTTACAGGCAAAGGTTAGGCTGGCCTCCCTGCTGACAATAGTCCCGAAAGAGTTGGAAGCAAGGCACTGGTACGTCCCGGCGTCCTCATCTTTATTGAGATGGTTGATGCGAAGGTTGCCTCCAGAAAGGCTGTGATGTAAGCCGGGTTTAGGATTGACCAGACTGCCATTTAGCTTCCACCTACAAGACAAAGGAGTTTACAGTTCAGAGATTTCAATATGAACTCATTTCTCATCATGACCTTCCATCACTGTCACAGCAAGGCCATGTTATAGCTCTATAGGCCTACTCTTATCCTCAAAAATAAGAGCATTGAAAATATTTTTATAAATACATAATTTACACTACACTACACCGAAAGTTTGGGGTCAGCAAGTTTTAAAAATAATAATAATACGTTTATTCAACAAGAATGAATTAAATTGATCAAAAGTGACAAGTGTCTACTGATACATAAATAAAATATTCCTCAAATAAAATATTCCTCAATTAAAAATCTCCTGAAGTATGAAAAAGCAACCACTGAAATAAAAATAATTTTGAACATATATATATATATATATATATATATATATATATATACATATACAGTATACGTATATATAGTATATATATATATGCTCTACAAACTATTTGGACACGTTTTACTCTAAACATTACATAAAATATCAAACCAAATGTGATTTATTTTAAAATAAGACAACAGAGCACACTTTTCAATCAAAACATTTAACAAAAACCTCTTTGTTTGATTTTCATTTAAAGTCCTTCTGTGGTGAAAATCAAGTTTTTAATGTTGTTTATATGTGGTGTTTTTAATATGGTTTAAGACAACCCATGGTCAAATTCATAAGTCAACACCATTGCTGAGTATTTTCTCCTTCAAACTGCAGTGAACCAAAGACAGTCTCAAAAACATGGTTTGAAATCACTGGTGTTTCTGACGTCACAAACTACCTTGTAACCAATCACGTCAACGTGTGATCGTCAACGAGTGGATCTCTGAGCTGGTGTGAGTGAGTGGAGGCAGATTTTCATATTCATAGAACCGCGTATACTAAACGAGGCAAGGGTGTAGAGTTACACTGTAAAAAACTTCTAACCTCCCCAACTCAAAATTTTCTAGTGACTGGTCACATCTAAATGTTTCAATTGGCCCAAGTGAAATTCTGCTAATTTAATTTTATCAATTTGCAGAATTTTTTTACAGTGTACATTCAAGTTATTTTAAGGCATGAAGAAAAAAAATCAAGGAAAACCCTTTTAAATATGTCATTTTGGTGATAAAAAATGAGTTGTAAAGGATAACATTTTTGACTACAGGGGGACTTTAAAAGACAACAGAAATTATGTTCACAAGAATTGGAAGAATTTGGACACCTAATTTACATATTTTGGGACCAATGGTGAATGAATATACAGAATGTATAGTTAATATATTTCCATTTATTAACAATTTAATTTACACAATTTTGCATAATATATAAAGTATAAAATGTAAAAAGTAAATCTTCAGGTTTACAAACGCAGCAGTCAATATCAGCTAATACAGTTTAATAAGAAAGCACATGGCCGGAAGCAGGTTGTTTTGCACAACTATCGGGTGTCATCAGACATGTGGGTACAAATCTGGGCTGGTGAAACAAAAGTTCTAAGTGAGATCCCACATAAAAACAACCAGTGAACTGCATTGAGTAACTGAGATGCACTGCTGTTATTATACTCCAGAGTAAAGCACTTAGTACACTACACTAACTCCAAGGGGATTGTCCTTGCAATTAGTGCACTGTAAAGTGCTTTGCATAAAATGTGTCTGCTAAATGAAAAGCAACCATCTGTAGCCCTGATAAATTCAGAAGCCTGTATTTTTTCCCATACAAAGATTAATGCCCAGAATGGCACGGCTTGTGACCATCCATCTTGTTGAACACAAAGTCATACAGCATCAAATGTGAGCTTTATCATGGCAGAGCACCAATTAAAACTAATATTTGAAGTAAGCATTTCTGTATTCTATAGCATGCAGTGTGATTACTAGGAATTTACTGAGATTACTTAAGGATTTAATTCAGTTAAGATATCAGCGGATTCTCCAACCCTTCAAACAGCCTTATTAAAATAAAACAATCTCCCAAATCAATACAAAAACCCACATATAAACCAGACTTTTAAAAATCGTTCTCTTTTCATCATTAACGTGGTAATGTGAAGAGGATGATACTGCATTCATGAGGTTATGTGTGTGTGTTTTATGAGAGATCTATGTAGGGCTCACTGTAAACCCAAATGCTCAAAATAATTAATTTGTTTGAGTAGGGCAAACTTAAATTTAAATTTTTAAGTATTTAGAACTTTCTTTTTCTTTTGAGCTCACAAAACTGATACATTTTAAGTAATCTGGTTGGTTTCATTATTTTGGAGGGATACCATCATGATGACAAGTGGAGCATGAGCTTAGTTTGAAAACAGGTATATGTTAAATGTTCTATTGTCTTATGCCTGCTACAGACAGATGCCAGATTGCGATTTTGGCAATCCTATAAGATCCTTACAAATCGCACTGTACGACATGGATCTAATAAATTTGAGTACGACATGTATGTAGACTGTACGATGATGACACCTATTGAATTGTAGGCTACGACACAAGTTAAACTATTTGTTTACCACTAGCACATACTGATGATGTTTTTTATTCAAGATCAATCGGACTTTGGCAATTGTATTCTTTATGTGAGTTGAAAAAAAAAGAGGTAGCGAAAGAGGAGTATATGGAAGTGGACATGGGTAGGGAAAAGAGGCCAATTTGGCATGACAATTTTGCAAATGGAGATTGAGGTCAGTAGTTTTAAGCTTTAATGCCAGATCGCATTGATCAAAATGCATTTCATGTTGTATATTTATTAGTACTAGACATAGGTCGTAGAAGCAAACACATTGTGAGATAATCATGCAAAATTTTTGACACTTTACTAAAATTATCGCTGGCTATCATTGGTTGCAAGACAGTGAAATTAGAAAGTGCTAATCAGAAACTAAATTAGAAAGTGCATAGGGTCAATTTTGTTTTCATGTTGACATTTTATAGCCAACAGCCTTCAGTTCAAGACACTAGTCCAACCATTTTGATTTGCAATATACACAAGGTGCCCTGGTTTGTGCCTGACAGGCTGATTAGCCTTACAGGCTCAATATGGTTAGGGTTAGCAGCAAGTTTTGGGTTATGTCCTTGACCGCCTGTCAGGCAAAAGCGGGGCACTTTCCACCAATCTCGACTGCAGATGTTGCAGTAGACAGCACTGGTATATGTCCCTGTGAACAAGATATTACAATCATATTTTCCTGGAAGAGGAAGATTGGGGAAATTAAATCTGCTATAACATTATTTTCTGTAATCATTTACAATTGTACAATTGCTTCCAAGCTAACATACATGACCTAAAAGCCACAAAACTTGACTGAATTAATAATAGCTTTGTCCTTTCCAAAGGCCCACTGAAGTGCCTTGAAACGAGCAGCTTTGTATGATGCGTTGACGTAATTTCCACTGAAACAGGAAGTGGGACATATTAAATGGCTCCTCCCCATTTTCAAACAGCCAATAGCGTTTAGTTTACCTCACATACTGCAAGTCGTACTTGACATCACCATGGAAGCGAATCCGAACGCTGATGATACGTTGGATTCAATAGTAGAGGTGTGAATAAATTCTAGCCATTTTATTCTTAACCAACGTACAGTTGGAAAAAGGAATAAAACTCGAGCGTTTGAGCAACCAAACACACATCTCCAACCCATATTGCTCCGTGACGTGTCAACGATTGCTTTGGTGAGGTGGTGTTTATAGCATAGGGAGCGAAACGCTGTAGATTGTAGAGAGCATTCGATTGGAGAGAAGATGTGATGAGAAGCTAGTCTGTGTTGATGTCATAAAAATCTTAATTTTAATTGATTTCAGGGGGCCTTTAAAGGGATAGTCCACCCAAAAACTCATCGTTTACACACCCTCGTGCTGTTCTAAACCTGTATGACTTTCTTTCTTCTGTGGAACACAAAAGAAGATATTTTGAAGAATATTGGTAACTAAACAGTTTAGATTTCCATTGACAAATACCTGTTTCAGAATACATTCTTCATTATATCATAATGAAAAAAAAAAATGCATACAGTTTGGAACGACATAAGAGTGGGTAAATGATGACAGAATTTTCATTTTTGGGGTGGACTATCCCTTTAACTAGCGAGCAATCTAAATGTTAAATTGCCCCTTTCAGCATGTGGTACATTCACACTGTGCTTTCCTAAATGGTGTTTGTAGTACAACATCTTGTTTTCTTTGTCTGTTTCCCATTTGTATACAGATGCATCTTATTTTCCTAAACAAAAACAGAATCTCCCTAATGCCCCCTGAGAGGAGGGTCATTTGCAAACTCTTCACACCAGGAAGCGACTGTGCGTCTATGCAAAGCATTGCAGAAATAATATGGGTGTAGCCCTACATCGCTTCTTTCAGGACTTCTGCTCTCGAGTCTAATTTGAATCTAGTACCTCTAAATCAAAGACACCCACCGCTACTGCGAGTGTTTTCAAACACAAAAACGCAATAAATATTTCATATTTGTAGGCCACGGTGAACGATACTGCACAGTCTTTAGAGATCACAGTAATTGATAGGAGTGGTGAGTTTCCAAATCTCAGGCTCAATAATAAGATGATTTCTCCTTCCTGTTAGTTTCCAAGTGCCCTTCTCTGCTCCATTTGATCTTAGCAAGGCTGATGAAAAGAAAAAGGGACGAGCGGTTATTTCTTGTTTGTTTGAGATTCTTTATTTGGCAATTTGTGAAGGATAAAAGTGCACTTGCAATTAAGAATAATGACAACATCATGTGAAATCAAACTAAAAGAAATGTTGGTTGAAATGTCGCAAATGATATATCGCTTCTAAGACATCTAATTATTTAACGTAACATTGCATCGAAACAAGAGAAGGGTACGAATGGATGTCATCAGTTATTACTAACCCCCTGTCCTTGGAAGAAATTGAGATTTCACCACCTACAGTTCCCATCTTGGGTGACAAAACATCCAGTTCGTGTCACACACAGCCTGTGTTATTTCTCTTTATCTCCAAGTTTTTGTGACACATTTGCATTTTCACACTACGCCAATGCTTCGTTCATGTTTCATCATGGGGGCCAGAAATACTGCCGCATTCTCCCGAAAAATGTAACAACTTTATTTCAAAAGATCAATTATCAGCATAGAAATGAGAATGCTGCTATATGACAGCATGTCAAGAAACTTTGTGTAACCGTTAAAAAACGGCCACTTCCCATCTGCTGCTGTAACTATGGCTACAGGCTATCCTTTGATTGACAATTCTCGCTCAACTTCACGACGAGGTGATGCAAGGATCCTCTATAGCATTCTCTAGTCTCCTTCATGTCTTAAGCTGAGCTTCTTGAAGTGAGGTAAAGAGGAGAAGTGAATTAGAATGAGAAGCTGCAGAGAGAGAAGGTGGGACGTCTGAAGTATAAGGAGCAGCTGTCGTCTCAGATGAAGAGAACCTAGCAGTATAATTTACAATAAGTTGTTAAACTTCAATTATACCGCCTCTCCAACCTTCTCTACAAGGAATAGGTGTTACAAAGCGGCAGACCATGGAAGGTTAACGGGGCTTTTCAGTAAGCAATGATATAACATGCCTTTTTTCTGTTTTATTCTTGGTATTTTAATGATAGTTAAAAGATAGTGAAAGAGTAGAGAGGAACTTAAATAGGGTGTCTATAAACAAGTTAAATTTAAGACTTTTTAAGACCTTTTTAATGCCACTTTGAATAAAATTTAAGACCAAACCTGTGATGAAAATACACAATCTATTAAATGTGTATATGTAATATTTAATGTTTAACCTAAGTAATTGAAGTAATTTAATATGAACTGCTTCAATGTATGAATCAATATGAATCAATGTAACATTTGTAATTGTGAGAAGATTCAGCAAAATAGCTCCCGTCATGTTATGTTACTTAACTTTATGATATTTTATAAACAAAAAACTAAACATTTTGAGTTTTGACTGTAGTATGTTTTATCTTCTGTGAGTTTTTTTATGTGTGCTGTTATGCTCATTTGTTTTGATTTCTCACTATAAAATCTCTCACAGAGACAGGCAGCGAGTCTCAACAGCGCTACCAGAAATACATGATCAATCGCTGTTTATCAGGGACGTGCAGAGATCGAGTTCCTCAGGGGCAGGGGCTCAAATGTAAAAAGGGGCATATATATATACACTCACCTAAAGGATTATTAGGAACACCTGTTCAATTTCTCATTAATGCAATTATCTAATCAATTAATCACATGGCAGTTGCTTCAATGCATTTAGGGGTGTGGTCCTGGTCAAGACAATCTCCTGAACTCCAAACTGAATGTCAGAATGGGAAAGAAAGGTGATTTAAGCAATTTTGAGCGTGGCATGGTTGTTGGTGCCAGACGGGTCGGTCTGAGTATTTCACAATCTGCTCAGTTACTGGGATTGCACGAACAACCATTTCTAGGGTTTACAAAGAATGGTGTGAAAATTGAAAAACATCCAGTATGCGGCAGTCCTGTGGGCGAAGATGCCTTGTTGATGCAAGAGGTCAGAGGAGAATGGGCCGACTGATTCAAGCTGATAGAAGAGCAACTTTGACTGAAATAACCACTCGTTACAACCGAGGTATGCAGCAAAGCATTTGTGAAGCCACAACACGCACAACCTTGAGGCGGATGGACTACAACAGCAGAAGACCCCACCGGGTACCACTCATCTCCACTACAAATAGGAAAAAGAGGCTACAATTTGCAAGAGCTCACCAAAATTGGACAGTTGAAGACTGGAAAAATGTTGCCTGGTCTGATCAGTCTCGATTTCTGTTGAAACATTCAGATGGTAGAGTCAGAATTTGGCGTAAACAGAATGAGAACATGGATCCATCATGCCTTGTTACCACTGTGCAGGCTGGTGGTGGTGGTGTAATGGTGTGCGGGATGTTTTCTTGGCACACTTTAGGCCCCTTAGTGCCAATTGGGCATCGTTTAAATGCCACGGTCTACCTGAGCATTGTTTCTGACCAAGTCCATACCTTTATGGGCACCATGTACCCATCCTCTGATGGCTACTTCCAGCAGGATAATGCACCATGTCACAAAGCTCGAATCATTTCAAATTGGTTTCTTGAACATGACGATGAGTTCACTGTACAAAAATGGACCCCACAGTCACCAGATCTCAACCCAATAGAGCATCTTTGGGATGTGGTGGAACGGGAGCTTCGTGCCCTGGATGTGCATCCCACAAATCTCCATTAACTGCAAGATGCTATCCTATCAATATGGGCCAACATTTCTAAAGAATGCTTTCAGCACCTTGTTGAATCAATGCCACGTAGAATTAAGGCAGTTCCGAAGGCGAAAGGGGGTCAAACACAGTATTAGTATGGTGTTCCTAATAATCCTTTAGGTGAGTGTATATATGTGTATATATATATAAAATATATGTACCGGCCAAAAGTTTGGACACTAATGTTTTTGAAAGAAGCCTTTTATGCTCATCAAGGCTGCATTTATTTTATCTAAAAAAAAAAAAAAAAAACTGTAATATTGTGAAATATTTCCACAATTTATAATATATAACTACTATTATAATATACTTATAACCTTTGATACTTTTTTCAGGATTCTGAGTTAAAAAAAAGAAAAATTTATTTAAAATAGAAATATTTTGTACCAATATACACGACCGTTCAAAAGTTTGGGATCAGTAATATTTTTTTTCTTTTAAAAAATTTAAATAAATAATGGGCTATTTTTTGATATGTGCTAAATTGATCAAAAGTGACAGTAAAGACTTTCTATTTTAATTAAATACTGTTCTTTTAAACTTTTTATTCATCAATGAATCCTGAAAAAAGTATCACAGGTTAAAAAAAAACTGTTTCTGACATTCTGAAAAATCATGTGACACTGAAGACTGGAGTTATGGCTGTTGAAAATCCAGCTTTGTATCACAGAAATAAATGATATTTTTAAAATAGAAAAACATTTTAAATGGTAATAATATTTTTCTGTATTTTTTATCAAATAAATGCAGGCTTGATCACATAAGAGACTACACACAATAGGCCTGTAGGTCGCGCCTGTGTTTCATTTAACCAACTATGATAGTTTGATTAAATGGTAAACACATCAATATACATAGACTAAATAAAAAGTGACTTTAATACTAGGCCTACTTACCAGTAATGTGACTTTTGGTGCTGGTTTTGTGCAGTGCTTTGTAGTCAATTAACATCCATTGTTTAATTCAGATCACTTCATAAATGTTAATTCGTTTGTCCATCTATTTTCAAACGATTTATGAATGACTGGAAAATTACCGCTCCACTTCACATTGTCTAATGAAATTTTTAACTTCTTGTGCCAGATAACGATTGGTCGGTGTATTATACATTACAAACAGGCTTCAATGAATTCTGTAATATTTTTAATTGAATCGACGCACTACCTTTTATTATTGAAAAAAAAACAACGTTTTGTTCATTCCTTCCTGCCGTCGAGCAATATACTCACTGAAATAACTATATTTGGCTCGAGAACATCAGTTCGACTGTGGAATACCTATGTTTACACTAGTGCATTGTCATTTTAAAACACATAACTTTTGCTACGGTTACGCCTGCCGTCCATACATTACTCCAGAGTTTTAGACCCTCGTCCGAAGCAAGACACGCAACTTGACGCAAGTGACGCAACGCGTTGCGGCAACGACACCTCAGATTGACAGAAACGTAAAAATAAACGTGAATTTTCCCGCTTCGATGCTTCACTGGTTATTTGACGGACATTGGGTCCGTCACACTGGAGAAATGTTAGCGGTAATGTGACCAGAAATATTTAAGACCCATCGAATCTGAATTTAAGACATTTTAATACTTTTTAAGGCCTTTTATTAGGAAAACTTTATTTAAGACTTTTTAAGACTTTTTAAGGACCCGCGGCCACCCTGTTAAAGTATTGGGAGAAGATGGGACAATGAGATAACTCGTTAAAAAGTGCAATATTCGATATGCGACACAATTAGGGCTGCAACAATTAATCGATAAAATCGATAATAATCGATTATGAAAATCGCTGTCAACGAATGCCTATTATCGATTAGTTGGTCTGCTTACAACACGGGAAGCGTTTACTGGTGATTGGTTGAAACAGGCCAATCATGATGCTCTCTGTCTTACATGCGCTTCATGAGGCACACACACAAGGTCTCTCACCCTCCGTCGCTCTGCCGTGCGTGCGCGCTACATGGTTTGGAGCACAGATATCCATAAAGGCTAGATGTCTCGTCCGCGCTGCTGGCCAATGGAGGTCGACGTCTGCACCTGGCGGCCATCTTGTCACAGGCAGCTCGCTCACTCGTAACATTGTGTTTTAATGGTGCATGTACTTTTTAAATAACCATAACTTGCTAAATTTTCAACCGGTTTGGTTTGTTATAAACGTCAGAGATGTAGTTATGACACTGCATACTTATGAATAATACGTGTATAAATAAATAATCATCCAGAATTATAGCCACGTTAATAACGTTTGTAAGAAACCAAACCGTTTGTAAATCTGTCAAGATTTCAACGAGATAAGAGTATTTGTGTTCGTGCTGATCACTCATCTTACAGCAGGTACCACAGAGCCCGCCAGAAAGCTTGCCTGTGACAAGATGGCCGCCGGTGGTGACGATAGATACTCCACCGTAAGATATCTAGCCTTTATTATGGATATCTATAGTTTGGAGCACAGTCTCTTCTGTCTCGCATGCGCGCTCTTGCTTGCGCGCTCTAGATTCCGGGAGTTTGAATAATTTGCGGGCATCAGGGAGCCGCTATCAATATGCGGGTGACTCCCGGAACTTCCGGGAGACTTGGGATGTCTGTATTTTGTCTCGAGCATCAGGTTGCGCAATCAGTTCGCTCGCAACATAAGTGATGGATTAAAATAGCGCTACCGCAGAAATAGGTTAAATTAAAACGGTGTTTACAAAGTGAAGCACTAAATATAAAGGCAGTTAATAACAGCAGCAGTAAAATATTGTTTTTTTAGTCACTGTACTCAGTGGTTTTCAGGGAATGCTTGTGCATTAATGCATCATTTTTCCTGTCCTTTTAATCAAGACTGTTAGCTTGCGTACCTCTATTCTGTTCTCTCTTTATAGCATTTTTAATTGTTTTTCAAACGCGATCTACTCTATGTTCACACACTTGTTTTCAGTCTTTCTATATTTATTTAATCAATTTATCCTTATAATTCAATTCATTTTAAATAAAAATTAAATGAATTATATATTTTAGATGTTTATCTTCACATCTGAACAACATGTATGTGTAAATTATTTTAACAAAAATGATGTTAAAACACAATATGTTGGATATAATTTTTTTTTTTTATACATTAATCATGGTTGTCAACTTGCCATCAGCAATTATCATTAGAAACAATGCAAATATTGATACGAGTAAAACTCAATGTGTGGCTTTTGCACTTTTTAAAGTACACTTTTACACATAAATACCCTGATTTAGGGGTTTATTTAGTTATAATAAACAAAAAATCAAATAGATTTTTTTATCCGATTAATCGGAAAAATTAATCGCCCGATTAATCGATTATCAAAATAATCGTTAGTTGCAGCCCTAGACACAATAATGCTTTAGGTGTGTAAAATGTATTTAAATTATATTTATATAAACAACAATGTTTCAACAACAGAAATTGAATATTCAAATGTAAAAATAAAACTGCTTAGTTTTAGACTGTGATTCTTATTAAAGCTACACAAGATATTCAGTGAAAGAGCAGTGAGTAATTTTCTCTTTGTCTATTGTTGTTTGATTAACATTAAGCACACAGACAGAAGCAGGCTTATGAAGGCTGATGTCACTTTAAAAGCTACACGGATCCAATATATTGTTACACATGCTAACTGTTTTCTCCACTTAAGACATAACTGACTGTGTTTACGTGAAAACTCACCAAGAAGAGAACTGAAAGTGCTGTCTGAGAGGCGGCTTCCTGTGCATGTGAGCAGGCCCTACTACGCTTATTTCACCTAATAACATTTAGTATGTCACCCGTATGTAACAGTCATGTATCCGGTCTATTCTCTGCTGTCTGCGTCAAGATAAAACTTAGACTTTCCATAATCTTTTGAAGTATAAAAATCATTCAGTTATTGTAAGCCATTGCGATATGCATATCGAGCTATGTACTTTTGCGATATTTCGATTTACCATGCGGCCCTACTACTCTACTGTTCAAAAGTCAGTAACATTTTTTAAACATTTTTGAAAGATGTTTCACTTGGAATTTATTTTACAGTACATGCACTTATAATCAGTACATACAGTATGTACATGGGGAACATGACTGTAAAATGAATTGCTACCTATGTTTCTTATGCTCACCAAATGGTAAATGGACTGCATTTATATAGCGCTTTCACAGACCCAATGGCCACCAAAGCGCTTTACATTTGCCTCACATTCACCCATTCACACACTCATTCATACACCGACGGGCAACGGCAGCCATGCAAGGCGCCATCCCGCTCGTCGGGAGCAGCCGGGGTTAGGTGTCTTGCTCAAGGACACCTCGACACTTGGTCAGGTGGAACCGAGGATTGAACCACCAACCTTCCGGTTTGTAGACAACCCACATGAACCACTGAGCCACTGCCGCCCCTAGGCTGTCTTCAGTGTCACATGATCCTTCAGAGATCATTCTAATATGCTCATTTGATGCACAAGAAATATTGTTATCAATGTTGAAAATGTTGTTCTGCTTAATATTTTTCTGGGAACCACAATACATATTTTTTAAGGATAATTAGGGATTACTTGATGAAGAAATGATAAGAAAGTTCAAGAAAAAGTAAACATCTGTAACATTGTAAATTGATATGCAATGATCAATTTAATGCACCCTTGCTGAATAAAATGATTAATTTCTTTAAAAATGTAATTTATTAACTTATTTACAAAATGACACTTCAAATATTCTATTAATATTATGAAATTAATATGTAGAAAATAATACTGATAAAAAAAATAATTAGGTGTGGTAGAGTGATACAATTTAAGCTCACAAGATGTTCACTAAACTGCTGAAATTAAACAAGCATTAATATATCAAGTATAATATATCAACCCAACTTTTACCACATGGAAAATATGCGATTCCAATGGTTATGTGACAGTGCTAATATCTAACTTAAGACTAACTAATCCAAAAAAATTATAAAAATTAAATAAAAAATAGATGTTATTATATAGAAAAAGGTTTTGTCAGGTAATCTAAAAATGTCCTTGATTGTGAACATCTAAATCAACTGTGCACGGCTCCCAGCAGTACTTGATTCTGATTGGTCGATCAAAAGATGGATGTTTATGTATATTCTTGAAGCAGTAAACTGTACGATTGACTATTTGGGCAAGTGATTTCATACATAAGAGAGATAATTTCAACTTTTTCTTCTCACATAATAAACTAATTGCAACTCAGATAAATATGTTATGTCCATTTATTTATAAGTATCCATATAATAAACAAAACTAATGTACAGCGATCAGCCTGTTAGGGTTTATTTTGTGATAATATTCCTTACTTATTCAAGTCCCAAAAATGATTCTATATGGCCAAATAAACCTGACAGCACTAAGTTACACCAACAAAGGTACGTATAGGTCAGATCAGGTAGAAATGCACTTTTTCACTTTAAATTGTAGTTTGACATAAAAATAATAGTACTGAAGTATGATTACATAGGATCACAACATCAAACACCTCACAGCAATGACAGATTTAACCAGACGCTCCATTTGCTGAGCACATGCTTTACGTGCTCATGCTCAAACAGACTTTACGTAGTGCTATACAACACCATCTGGCTCAGGAGACAGGAGGCAGTTTGAGGATCTGTTGCACACTTTAAGTCTTTCTGCGTAACACATTCTTTACTACAACCTTTCTTCAAGAACGTAGTCACACACACCAGATGCCTTAGCTCAAAAGCAACAATCACAACTTTGATTATCCTCCGGGCTTGTGCATGGGCTTAAAGGCATAGTTTAAATAAAAAAACATACAATTCTGCCGTCATAACCTTGTGTCGTTCCAAATAATCATTTAAAAAAATTTCTGACCAAACATTTGCATTTACATTGATGATTTACATGATTGCAAGTGCTTTCAAGCTTCAAAAAGGACGCAAAAACACCATAAAGTACAAAATGGGGTCCATATGACTTGTGCACTATATTTAAAATCATCTCAAGTAATACAATAGCTATATGGAACAAAGTGAAATTTAAGCCATTATTCATGAAAATGTTCACCTCCTGTGAGCAGTTACCTAGAGTCAGTGAGTTGAACCTGGGAACTGAATCAGTCCAATTCATTTTCACAATCATTTTGTGAACCACTAATTCACTGACAAGATTCAGAAGAATACCAAAATTTCAGTAGTCAGTACCAATACCAGTAAAATGTCAAGATTCTCAATACCCATTTCGGTACCAGACAAAAACTGATGAATTAAGTACTTTAAAAAATGGTAGTCCGTTGGTTATCCCTGTCAATCACTGCAGTTTCCAATTTAATTGCCCATTTAAATACGGTTGTCAATCCAGAAACTTTGCAGGGTACTTAGCAGCATGAAAAACTAAACTTGTATTCAGATTGTGAATAGGTAACAAACAGAAAACGAGAGAAGAGCCCTCCTTTTATAATGACTTAGGCTCACTGAATTCATCACTCTTGCGAAAACTCTAATTATAATTAAAAAAGATGTCTTAATTGTACAATGAATCTCATTTACATTGTGTTTACACTTTGTTGGTTATAATGAAAGGATTCATGAGCGTTCAACCTCGTACATTTTCAGCGGTGTTAAACTTAGTGTTAAATTTGTCAGCTCTTTTTTTTATTTAGTCTTGGGGTACATTTACACGACAACGATGTGCTAAGAACGGAAACGTTTTTCCTTTGCTTGTCAAAACGACTAAAAACCCTGTTATGTATGCCAGACCAGTTGGCGATGTCACTTTGTAAAGAAACATTACGCGCCGTAATACGCATGTGCATGACGTCACCGTTTAAAAAAAATTGTGCTTTTGTTGTTTACATGGAAACGATAACGAGATTGTTTTCAAAAACTTGCACTTTGAAACCAGATTTTAAAAGCTTGTGTTTTCAGGCCGCCAAAACGCATAAAAGTTTCCCATTTTTAGTTGAAAACGCTGTTGTGTAAATGGCCTCTTTGTCTTAGACCTGTGCCAAAATGTACGTTTTAGTTTTTAAGCATATTTAGTCAACCTTGTCCTGTTTTTGTTTAGTCAAGTTTTAGATCTTTATCACAGACAAGGCTTAAAGGATAATTCCGGTATTTAGCATTTTGTGTCTAGTTTTCTAGTTTGTTTTGGATGAACTAGAGTGGTGGACACAGAAATTTTGACGATGGGTCCTGTCTCGACTTTTTGACTCTTTTAGAATCGCCTTTGACCGCTTCAGAGTGGCTGTCTACCGGCATGCACAAACATGTCCTTAAAACAACCCTTAAAGGGATAGTTCACTTTGAAATTAATTTTTGGTATGTTTTAGCTTACCTCAAGGGCATCCAAGATGTAGGTGTCTTTGTTTCCGCAGTAGTTTCAATTTTGATATTTTTAGGTCAAACCGTTCTTGTCTGTCAGTCATATAATGCAGGTCTATGGTCACCACCTCAAAGAGCATGCACAGAGAAGTCCAAATTAAACATGATTTAATGACTCGTAAATGTAAGTACTCATTGATGGCCTAAGACACGAAACGAGCGGTTTGTGTGAGAAAACGAACAGTATTTATATCGTTTTTACCTCTTGTAACCACAGCCACGTCCAAGTGATCTGAGGGCGCGGGCGCTTCGGTCTGCGCAAGCGCCGGAAGTGATCTCTCGCTCGTGTACGTCACTCATTGTTTACACAGAGATTTCAGAAGTGTTACCTTTCACTGTGAAGATCTAAACATATTTAGATACAGGAAATCGCAATGGAAGGCAATTTCGATATATCAACAGACAACGTTGAATTTTACACGTACATGCGCGAGAGATCACTTCCGGCGCTTTCCGGCGCTTGCGCAGATCGAAGCGCCCGCGCCCTTAGATGACTTGGACGTGGCTGTGGTTACAAGAGGTAAAAACTATATAAATACTGTTCGTTTTCTCACACAAACCGCTCGTTTCGTGTCTTAGGCCATCAATGTGTAGTTACATTTACGAGTCATTAAATCATGTTTAATTTGGACTTCTCTGTGCATGCTCTTTGAGGTGGTGACCATATACCTGCATTATATGACTGACAGACAAGAACGGTTTGGCCTAAAAATATCAAAATTGAAACTACTGCGGAAACAAAGACACCTACATCTTGGATGCCCTTGAGGTAAGCTAAAACATACCAAAAATTCATTTCAAAGTGAACTATCCCTTTAACGTTCGTTTTCAAAACTGTGCAACTCACCGAGTGGTTAGTGGTGTTCGTTGATGTTCCAAAACAAGAAGCGTAGCGAAATGCAGTTTATGTCTTGATTTATTTGGCATTTTGTAAAATCGCATTGATTTCTGTTGAAGGACTCATTGCTCGTTGAAATTACTGCGCTTCAGACTCAAATATCGAGCGGAAGTTTATACGCGGTTGTGAGGTATCTGAAAAAATAGTTCCACTATAGCAAATAACACGGATTGAAATCATCCATTGCGCCGATATATTTGTTTTTAATCATCAACGAACAGCACTAACCACTCGGTGAGTTGCACAGTTTTGAAAAGGAACGTTAAGGGTTGTTTAAGGACATGTTTGTGCATGCCGGTAGACAGCCACTCTGAAGCGGTAAAAAGGCGAGACAGGACCCACCCATCGTCAAAATTTCTGTGTCCACCACTATACTTCATCCAAAACAAACTAGAAAATAGACTCACAGTGCTAAATACTGGAATTATCCTTTAAGCCTAGTTCAAGAATAAAATGAATGTTTGAGCTGTTTTAACTGAAAGCAACTTACAGTGATATATTATGTCTGTGAAACCAGGCCTAAATGTCTGAGCATTTTAGTCTAGTTTTAGTCAATGAAACCTTAGTCACATTTTTCAATATGCAGCATAATGGTTAAATTAATAATCAAGATAATTTTGCACACAATTGTAATCACAACAATTGTTGTCATTTGAGATGTTTATTTTTTCATTTAATCAGAATTATTGCACTTTCACCTATAGGCATAAATCAAGAGATTGTCAGCTCATACGCATGGTTTATTTTACCTCATCTAGTTTCTTGATTTATTATAGGCTATTTATCATATAAATGAACATCTCTACATTATGAAAACTGCTAAAACAAGAAACTTCTCAAAAAATAAAACAGTGAAATTCCTAATTAGAAATTCCATTAATTGAAAATGACAAGTTTTTCTATTAAAACAACAGCATGACAAGAGACTTTGTATTAAAGGCTTGTAGTAAAGGCTTGTACAGCCGTCTGTAATATTGTGTCCTCTTTTTTTGGACAAAACAGTGATTTTGGTCAAGTTTGATTTTTTAACAACATTTAAGTTTTTTTTCGTCAACGATATAGCATGTTGATATAGTCACAGTTACAGTTTAATGATATTGGTGTCGTCTCGTCATTATCTCATCGTAGTCATGGAAAAAAAGGACGTCAACGAACATTTTTCGTCATAGATTTCCTTAACAAAATTAGCACTACTGACTGACACCTCTGATCGGCCATTTTGATCCTGCGCTCAACAGATTTGATTGTGATTGGCTACAATGCTCAATGCTTGTAAAAACACGCTGTAAATAGAAACATTTGACGCACAGAGAGCACTCAAACAAACACGAACGAGTGCATTTGAAAGCAACGTCTATCAGCGGCTACCGAATATACCTGGTACTCAGTACTACTGGTACTGCAGAAGTGCTGGTACAGTCAAGGTAGTAGCTGTACGTTTGACAACCTTAACTTGGAATATAGCGCACAGGCACTAGGGAAAGATGGGAGTAGTTCAGGAGGTTGAACTTAATGCACTTTGAAAGTGATGGACACTCGAGCTGGTGAGAGAAGGACATTCATCAAAAGGCTCCATGATTCAACCTTCCTGACAGGAAAGAGGAAGCTACTGATTAGCTTTTCCATTAAGCTTGATCAATTCTGGAACTGCACAAGGATCCAACTTTCTACAGCACATCTGAACAGTGTCAGGGGAACATGTTCATTAGAGGCCAGACGCTACATTAGCATTCTTAAGAACATACTTAACCACAAATAAATAAATCATAATATGTGAAGGAGAATAAAAACAGAGTCAGTCCAATATGTAGCTAAAATTTTCTCTCTCTTTTTTGCCTTTTGACAATAATTCTAAATACATATCTCAATAATTATGCATTTGCTTGAAAACGGCTCAAAAATAAACTACCACTCAGAAGTTTGGGATCATATGACATTGAAGAATATAGTAATGGCTGCTGAAAATTCAGCTTTGCCTTCACAGGAACAAATTACATTTTAAAATATATTCAAAAGAAGGTAGTTAAAAAAAAAAAAATCAAATAAATGCAGCCTTGGTGAGCATAAGAAACGTAAAAAAAAAAAAAAAAAAAAACTTTACCCACCACAAACTTTTGTACAGTAGTATATCACAATAATTATGTGTCTGTTTGAAAGCAGTTAAAAAATTGCCAAGTATATTCAACATGTTTAATGTAAGATCTAAAAGTAAAACTATGAATCTAATTACAAATATCACATTTTCCACACTACATGAATCTTCATTTATACCTTTCTTTAATTTTCATTTTATATCTTCATTCATTTTCCTTTATTTACCTATATACTTTTTACTGAAACGTAATTATAAAAACTCCTACACAGAAACATTGGCCAAACCAATGGAGTGAGTTTGGGGTGGGACTATCTGTTTGGCTGACCAATGGCAGTTGTGGAAACCAGTCAGAAAACGGTCACTATTTTTGCAATAAATTAAAAAAACTTAAAAAAAACAGTACATCAAATGTTTGATGTTCAATCTACAGCTATGATGGGAAAAATGTTGGACCAATGAGTTTTCACTTTGGGTGGGGGCTACCCAGTGCAATGCTGCAGAAATAGAAACCAATCGATTAAAGGGTTAGTTCGCCCATTTAAGACATGAAGTTGTATGCAATCCTTACCAGCACTATAGTGCATACACACTGACCCACTCTGTAGTCACCTCCCTGGTCAGAGTTCTGGCCGCTGGAAGTTTTTCAATAAAGTACTCCCGGTTATTTTCCGGGGCCACAAAACTGTGCGTTTTTGCGTGAAAAAATGATTTGCGTTTCAAAGCTTGATTAATTTACCACACAAAAAACACGCCGGTCAAAATTCATACCTCAGTTTTAATCTGCACTATTTTCTATCCATTTCTATCAATCCGCGCGGCTGTCAACGTCAACAGTGCGCACGTTTCTTTTGCGGTAGAAAGTTGGCAGTGAGCTCACCTGTAAAAAGGAGGAGGGTCACCTTGTGCCTCACAGCTGAAAACCACCTCTCTGTTCTTCTCCATGGAGTCTACTGGAAACACAATGCTGCCTGGCTGCTTGGAGAACACGGGAGTCTGCAGCGTGTTGCCTACAGACAGAGAGGGAGAGAGAGAGCGAGAGAAAGAGAGCGATCAGCACGCTCCACTTACAGACACCCAACCTGCTTGCAAAACAAGCTATTAGCTGGTGGCACTGAGCAGGCCAGCACTGGTAAGGCATTAGAGAGTCAAACCACAAGCAGACAAAACATATCAATTAATTCAACTAACACCACGGCAACTGTAATGGAATCGCCGTTGATTGATACAGAACAATGGTTTGAAGACACACGTTCATCGCTTTCCATCACCTCTGTGGTCTGTTTTTAACCTTCGCTATGGCAGCGCAGTTGTAACGGAAAACGCTCAAGCAATTAGACGTGTGGTAAGCGCCTCTCAGTTGTGATTTGAGGCTCTTCACGTGAGGTGACACACTGAGATTACTCACGCAACCTGCTCAGATAACCGCACAATTTTCTAGGTTTTGAGACATGGGACCAAAAAATAAATCTCGCCCCTGGTTTCACAGACAAGGCTTAAGCGTAGTCCCAGACTAAAATGCATTATTGAGCTGTTTTAACCCTTTGATGCACAACATGGGTCTAAATAGACCCGACTGAGTAACTTCATTTTCTATATCTTTGCAAGAAATTAATTTCAACATCAGTATTCCAGGTATTCCTCAATTAACTTGTTTTTAGATCATTACAAATCCTTATTTAAATTTTTCCTTTCTTACTTTTCGAATAAAAATCATTTTTGTGTCACTACCCTTCTAATGCGCAACATGGGTCTAAAAAGACCCGTATTCATGTTTCTTTGCTGAATATTTGAAAGAAATGTATTTTATCATTTATTCATCCAGGTATTCATTAAATATCTTGTTTTTGATTTCCAAAAATCATTATATTTATTTTTCCTTTCTTACTTTATAAACAAACACGGTTTTTGTATTTCTACATCAACATGGGGCATTTTACACACATGGGTCAAAAATGACCCATATAGGAACCTTTGATATTTATAAATAGTATAAATATATTTACTGCAGAAAACTATTCACCTGCCAGCTGCCACACATTTCACAATTCAACACGGCTGCTTTTGTATATTTCATGCATGTAAGTTTGATTTAATAAATTTTTTTGTCACAGAAAATATTTGATATTTTGTGAAAGACATCTAGATATAGCCTAATATTTGAACGTTTTAGGCTAAGGTTACTTTGACCTTGAAATCCATTACTAGTGCAAAAGAGAAACATGTCCAATACTATTAGCTACTTTGCGGTCGACATATTCTATTTTATCTAATAGGTCAACAAAATAAAAGTTGCAATAGAAAGTTATTTATATATACACAAGTATATATTGTCGCTGTTGGGCAGAAACCTTGTACCTCCATATTTATTTTTATTTGTGGTCATAAATCAATGCTAACGGTCACATAAGCCGTCGTGTGGTGGCGTTCTGGTGCACTATGGCTTCTGTCGCATCATCTGGGTGGATGCTGCACATTGGTGGTGGGGAGATCCCCCTACAGTTGCACTACACTACAGTTCAATTTCAGTGTTATCGGTTATGTGTGTTATGTGTGACAAAGTGGCCAATAAACATATTTCAAGTGTTACAGTAAATGTGTTGATCTAAACAACTGTGACATTGGCTATTTTAACAAAAAGTTTTCTTTATTCTTTTGTTTTATCGCGCTTGCATAGATGGGTCATTTTAGACCCATGTGTGTAAACTTGATGTTTTAACACAAAACCTAGGAAATATTAAAATATGAATTTGTGATAATTGAAAACAAGATATTTTGAATATTCATAAATCATGAAATTTATAGATCATAAAATATTAAATTCTCAAATAAAGGGATTTCAAAAGGTGAAACAAAAAAATGCCAAGCCTTGCATGAAATAACATAGGAAATGAATACGGGTCTTTTTAGACCCATGTTGTGCATTAGAAGGGGTATCCATAGTTTGCGCATCAAAGGGTTAACTGAAAACAACTTGCACTGACATATCTTAAAATATGTCAGTGCCATTGTTTTGTCTCGAGATGCACACCAGTAATGTGGTTTTTTAAGGCACGTTTATAAAAGCTACTTAAATGTTCTAATTGAACAAAGGCCTAATCCTGCTAAACCCTGTCTGTGAAACCGGGCCTTTATGTACCAAGCAAAAAACTATTTTGGCTCAATCTGTTAAACAAAAATATATATAGGCATTAAGTAAAATTTTAATGTTTCTTCAACATTTTAAAAAAAATCTGTCACTATATGAGGTATATTAAATAAGATCACTGAATGATAATGTAAAAATCATAATTCTCATAGTGAAAATACAATGTATTAATTGAAAACATTCCAGTGATCATTTTCAAAGAGGAAATGTTGTTACTTTCAAAAACTAATGCAATGGCTTGGGCATGTTTTCTTCCATCTCTCAAAATCTGCAAAACAGCTGAATATTACCAAATGATTATGAAGAGATTATAATATCAAAGCTGAAGAGACGTGGGTGAAGATAACATTAAAATATAATAATGCTGCTGTGCTGTTACATTTGCAGTCTTTTGTTGTTGGAAAAATCGATCTTGTCTATGAATTGCTCCTTTACTGTATTTAAACAGTCTGCCATTCTCCATAATTTGACACCTCAGCTAATTACACTTGTACTTTATATCACTTAAGGTGTTGCTGGTTTGTGCATGTTTGTTGGCTCTGTGCAAAAAAAACTCATTAAGTATTGCACTTCACCTCGCTAGATCTGTGCACAACTGATGAAGCAAATCTTGCAAAAGCAAAAGTAAAAACAGAGGAAGTAGAATTGAGACTAACTAACTTAGTCTGCAGCAGCCATAAAAAGCTCTAAAGGTCATCAGGCTTCTAAAGAGCAGCAGGAGTGAGCATTTTCTCCACAAACCAGAGAACATCCACACATATTTCAGCTTCAAAATTACAGAAAAATGCTTTTTAGCGACAAGGGGTGTCAGCACATCATTGGTTGTGCTAAATAAATCAGCAGCTTAGAAAATAATTCTAAACATTATTAAACAAGCGATAAAACGGGAGAAAAAGCAGCAGAAATCATAACCATTTTCTTAGGGTTCATTTCTGTGAAATCCATTTAATTCCATTTACTGAAAAATGCTTTCTGGTTTGAGAGCTTGTATTGCTTGCAGGAGACAGTGAGAGATACATTTTAAGCTTCTTTTAAGGAGAACATTTTTGGATTTCCTTTTTCCTGAGTTCTTTAAAAAAAATTAAAAAACATAAACGTATTTCTTTTTAGGCAGCCTGGTTGCATAATGTTTTGCCATAAGCCATGTAAATGTGTTTTGTACCTCAGACATTATTCAAAAAGTGTTGGCACTAAAAAATAGTTCATATATAAAAAATATATTTCTACATTTCTTTTGGATATATAAAAATGAAAGGGCAAAAAAAATTCTGGTATCAGCTCACTCCATATGAAATGCTGAAAAACAATTCTGATTGTAATATAAAAATATATATATAAGACCTTAAAATACATACAGCAGGCTTTAAGTTTCAACATTTCTATCCAATACCTTTCTAAACATAATTGATGCCAATTTATATAATGCATTATCACCGAATATTGATTAATTTCACTAAATTTCATATAAACACTCTTAAATTATAATATTATATTTACAAACTATAACAAATTGACTTAAATGTAAACCATGATTTAAATAAAAATCTGAAAATAAATTAGTATCAACAACATTTATTTTACAAACAAAAATATGTTAATTTGTGTGTGTGTGTGTGTGTGTGTGTGTGTGTGGTCGTGGTAAACCCTGCGTTGTGAGGACCAAAGTCCCCACAAAGATAGTAATACCAGTAATTTTTTACCTTGTGGGGACATTTTTTTGGTCCCCATGAGGAAAACAGCTTATAAATCATACTAAGTGATGTTTTTTTGAAAATGTAAAAATCCAGAAAGTTTTCTTTGATGGTTAGGTTCAGGGCTAGGGTTAGTGTAAGGGGGTAGAATATATAGTTTGTACCGTATAAGAATCAGTATGTCTATGGAAAGTCCCCATAAAACAAGAAAACACAATATGAGTGTGTGTGTTAATTTAGAAATAACACATGAAATCAAGTGACGACCTGCTGTAAAATCTGAGTAATTTGAGAATATACGTAAATCTCAGGAATTATATCTTTCAATTGAAAGGCTTTGTAATGTGTTCAAATATCAAAAAGATACCCAGCTCTCATGTTCTGCTTCATCTCAAAATATTTGAGTGTCAGTCAGTGTTCACCATCCATTCTACAACAACTGATGCGTCTTTCCAGAGTAAATGGATACTTACATCACTGGTGAAGAGCGCATTCGATACTAAGTGCCTTATTTTGCATCCTTTTTCATTTTATTGGATTGAGTGTATATGTGTAAACAAGTAAAAACAGTTGTCTACACAATAACACAGTAAAATTTGTTCCACAGCGCATAAGTGCGTGTGAATCACTACCACCTGTATGGCTGCTCTCTAGGTCCCGGGAGCTTTAATTGGGCTTGTTTTGCTTCCCATCGCAGAGACAGTTACTTCATCAGAGCTCTAACTATCTCTACTAATTCCTCCTGTGACATGACAATGACAGCCCCTTATTTTAGTGTCAGAGGCACCACGGTACATTCTCTCTGTACCTGGTGATAAACACTGCTCCACAACACATTGTTTGGATTTGGTTGGTAAAAATGCGATTATGAGTATCTTTTTAGGATATAAAATTCATCCTGGAATGCCTTTACTGTCACTTTTGATCAATTTATTGCATTCCTGCTTAATACAAGTTTTTTTTTAAAGGGGTCATATAATGCTAATTTTTGTACAAGCTAATATGATTATTTAGGGTCTAAATTAAAAGTTTGTAATATAATTTTATTAAAAATTCTCATTAGTATTGTAAGAAAACACTTATTTTACCTGGTCAAAAACAGCTCTGTTTTCAGCACGCCGTTTCAGTGCATATGACTTTAAATGATAATGAGCTTTTCTCACCCCGCCTCTCTGTTCTGTGCGTACACCGTTTGTAACACAATAACACAACAACTATAACGCGTTGTTCATTATAGACGTGGGATTATGAATTATATTGAGAAAGTCGTAAATAGAAAACATGCCGTAATGTACCCTGAGTGTAAACCTTAGACGCATTGTGAAGCGTGCAGCAAGCGATTTGCAAAGATTAATATACGTATTAATATAAAGGTTAATAAAACGTTACACTCACTTCAGTTCTTCTGGAGGTTCAGCAGGAACACGAATAGTTGGATCCTTTATTCAGGAGCCGCTTCTTAGCAAAACCAGCTTTATACTGACTAGGGGTGTGCACGAATATTCGAATTTTCGAATATTCGATCTGTAATTATTATTCGAAAAATAAAATACTATTCGAATTTTACTACGTTGCTTTGCTGGCCGTAAGTGCAGTGAATCCATGATAAATCCCAAGCACTAACTCGCAGTTATAATTAAATGCACTGGGTGGCGCTGTGGAGTGTGTTAACAAGTTGTGTGTATTTGATCACATAATGTTGTCGTCTGCCTCGCGAAGTTTGGAATTACTCGAAAATGATCTTACTAAATGGAATTACTTTTGATCAAATTAATTAATTAATCTGAGTTATAATATCATCACCACAATGAGAAATCCCATGAAATCCAAACAGTCGAATGAGGAAAGGCAGCTGACCATCACTGCATCACGACTGCAGGTAAGCGCAGCTGGACCCCGCGTGATCCGAAATGATAACTTATATAGCAAAATTATTTTAAGACATATACTTCCTTTAAGTTTTGTTGAGGGAGACCGGTTTAAGAACAGAAAATGCAAAGTGCTGTTAGAAACTTAGAGCACCGAAATCTTTGTGTCTCTGAAACGTCTGTCAGCAAAGCGCCTTTTCTCACTCGAGCATAAATTGCTGGCGGCGCCCCTGCATTTGGATATTATTGTTTTTCTCAATATAAACGTGAAACAATATAAACACGATAATCATATGCTGACTCGAGTGTGTGTACGTTCTGTACGATATCTGGCGCTATCTGCTTTATTATGGGCCTTTCACACAGGACGCGGAAAGCGTTGCGCTATGAAACCAATTCATTTCAATGGCTTGCGCCGCGCGAAGACGTTTTGTTGCTGCGTCGACCAAAGCGCAAGCGCAGCTCGCGCGCATGCCGCGGTCAAAGTTCAAAATAGTTCGACTTTTGCCGCTGCACTCTGTGACGATTACCAGCGCGGCCAATAGAAACGGGACATCCAAACAAACACGGAAATCAAAATGGATGAACGGCTAGCACTGTGCACGGGACAGATACATAGTTTACTGCTGACCGAAAGGAGGAACAAAAATCTAAATAACTAACGTTATTATACTGACGTGTAGAACTCCCGCTTAAGGTTTTTGAAAACTCTGCCTACTTTGCTCTGGCATAGCGCAGCGCAAATCACGTTGTATCTGAAGGGCAACGCTGAACCCAGCGGCCAGCGCAGCGCATTCCGCGTCCTGTGCGAAAGCCCCTTTAGTTCGTTTGCGCTGCTTGAGCATGCTTTTATTAATGCTTTTGTTTTTTATATTTTTTTGTTTACACATAGGCCTACTGTTTAATGTTTTCAACTAAAAGAATACTTTAACATATATTGTAAGCTTGTTGTGTATATTGCCTAATTGTAAGCTTGTTCAGAAATGGTGACAAAAACTAAATGGTAACTTAAAAAATAACGTCTTTTTCGTTAAACGTCATTTAAATAAACGAATATTTGAATATTCGATTTTTATGAGCCCGAATATTCGAATGCAATATTTTTGAAAAATGTCCATCCCTAATACTGACCCTTCTTTATAAAGCAGTCTGGTGTGTGAAATGATTCGTGCAAACATGAACGCATTGACGTTGCTCGTGGGGAATATTCCCTTCGAAAACAAACTCAGCCACTGCGTCTTTAGCGGTTCGGATTTAGGAACATCAAAATCACTCTGTGTTCCTTGTACACCCAAGAACAGAACACCACAATCGCTTAGACGCCATTCTGCTCATAGACAGCTCCAGCATATATCAACAATGGCCGCGCCGGTCCGCGCGGAGTATGCACAATCGTGGGAGGGGCGTCCATTTTATTGACGTCACCAAAACGAACGGCTCAATTTGAGGCAGGGGAAAACATATAAGGAGATTAAAACAAAAACACTGGATGGATTTTTATCATTATATGATGGTTGTGTACAGACACTGCCAACACACATTTCAGTACAATCAACTTGTAAAAGTGCATGTATCATTATATGACCCCTTTAAGGGATGGATGGATGGATGGGTGGATGGATGGATGGGTGGATGGATGGATGTACTGATCTATCCTTCAGTCCTCCTATTTTTTTTTGCAAATAAGCAAATGCCATTGGTTTGATGTACATTCTCCATAATTTTACACCTACAGCCTCAGCTAATTACACTTGTACTTTGTATAACTTAAAGGGTTAGTTCGCCCATTTAAGACATGAAGTTGTATGCAATCCTTACCAGCACTACAGTGCATACACACTGACCCACTCTCTTGTCACCTCCCTGGTCAGAGTTCTGGCCGCTGGAAGTTTTTCAATGAAGTACTCCCGGTTATTTTCCGGGGTCACAAAACTGTGCGTTTTTACGTGAAAAAATGATTTGCGTTTCAAAGCTTGATTAATTTACCACACAAAAAACACGCCGGTCAAAATTCATACCTCAGTTTTAATCGGCACTATTTTCTATCCATTTCTATCAATCCGCGCTGCTGTCAACGTCAACAGTGCGCACGTTCCGATCAGCTGTTGATAGCGCGACTCGCTGACAACGTGTCTGACTGCGAAACTTCTGATGATTAAACCAATTTTAGCACAATGCCAGACGGATCAGATGATGAAAGTAATTTTTGTGACCCCGGAAAATAACCGGGAGTACTTCATTGAAAAACTTTCCAGCGGCCAGAACTCTGACCAGGGAGGTGACAAGAGAGTGGGTCAGTGTGTATGCACTATAGTGCTGGTAAGGATTGCATACAACTTCATGTCTCAAATGGGCGAACTAACCCTTTAAGGTGTTGCTGGTTTGTGCATGTTTGTTGTCTCTGTGCAAAGAAAACTCATTAAGTATTGCACTTCACCTCGCTAGATCTGTGCACAACTGATGAAGCAAATTTCGCAAAAGTAAAAACAGAGGAAGAAGAATTGAGACTAACTAACTTAGTCTGCAGCAGTCATAAAAAGCGCTAAAGGTCATCGGGCTTCTAAAGAGCAGCAGGAGTGAGCATTTTCTCCAAACCAGAGAACATCCACACATATTTCAGCTTCAAAATAACAGAAAAATGCTTTTTAGCGACAAGGGGTGTCAGCACATCATTGGTTGTGCTAAATAAATAAGCAGCTTAGAAAATTTTCAAAACAATTTAACCAAGCGATAAGATGTGGGGGAAAAGCAGCAGAAATCATAACAATTTTCCAAGGGTTATTTTCTGAGAAATCCATTTAATTCCATTAACTGCAAAATGCTTTCAGCTTTGAGAGCTTGTATTGCAGATAGATAGATAGATAGATAGATAGATAGATAGATAGATAGATAGATAGATAGATAGATAGATAGATAGATAGATAGATAGATAGATAGATAGATAGATAGATAGATAGATAGATAGATAGATAGATAGATAGATAATCAGAATCCATTTATCAGAAAAAACCTACACATTTCACTTCATAAGACATTTATTCAACCGATATGTGCACAATTCCAGAGGGAGAGCACTAAAAATATTCTGTATGTTTGACATAGTGTTATCTTGTCTTATGTTACTGTTGATGTTGGATGCAGAGGGGCCAATCACCTGTACAAACACAAACGGAATATATCCAGAGGACATATGACACAAGGCATGAGACACGTTTCACGAGCCTTGCATCATGTCTTGCTCCATGACAACGTACATCAATGAACAACAACACCACAAGGACTGACAAGACTTTTAAAAAACAAAGTTAACGTTTTAATTCAAAATAAGATCTTTAAAATCACATTAAATGGTGGCAACAGCACAATCAGGAACAGGTGCGTTTATCCTTCGGGAAGACGAGTCGGTTCAAAACTGCAAGATTGCATGTGTTGTGATCAACCGCATCTCCCAGTCAGTCAATTAACGACGCATTCTCATTAAAAGATCCCTGCAGTGTCAAGAAAGACTTCAACTTAAGTCTGTCACATTTTTCCTCATCAAAAACATCTCGGCTTGCTCTGCCAAACATGTTATGATACCTCAAACAAGCATTAGGAGGAAGTCAGAGAGAGAGGGGGAGGAGGTAGGAACGGGATCGGTTTGCAATTCCCATGAATAAAACATTTATCGATATATACATATGCAGAAGAAAATGTCGAGCAAGCGCAACCGACAACAAAACGAAGCAGGTGCCAAAAAGGGAAACATAAAAAAAACGAGAACGGTAGAAAAGAAAACAGGACCAGCGGTGAATCGCTGACATCACCAATTAACAAGGGCTTGCCTGCGCAGCCATCTAGGGATGCGTTTGACTTCATGCAGCCACGAGGAGAATAATTGCATCCCCCGAGATGGAGCAGGTGAGTCCACCTGGAGCGGAACAAGGGCTTCTGTTACCCAGAGACGGTCTTGGCTTTCATCAACAAGAAGTCAGCTCCCGCTAATACTGTCATCAATGAACTGCAATGAAATCAAATGAAAGCTAATGAAAGCTTTAATCTAGTCAATCGCAGGAACCGAGCAGCCTGGTATTAAGACGTCATCCTGCGCAAGATTATTTTTCACAAAGTCAGGAGGTACTTGAAATATCACAGGCGCTGGAGTGTCTCACTAAAAATTGATTACTTGGGGGTTTCTGGTCTCCTTCAAAGACCAGATGGAGAGACTGAGGCTGAGGCTGCAGAAATGCAGACGTGGACGAGGATCAGGACAGTGCTGTATCAGAGGCTCAGCTGTACTCTGCTCGATAGTCTTTTTGAGGAGTCCGCAGGGCTGTGCTAATAGGACACTGCCACTGTTGGCCTGGCAACGGGACACAGGGTGGCGTAGACCAGATGCCGTGGTCCACAGAACAGCGGAGGGTGCGAATAGCAGTTGGAAGAGAAAAAAAAGAGAAAAAACATGACAAAAGGTTGCAAGTTTCTCTTATCTCATCCCGTTCGGTGGTTCACAGTGATTTAAGATCAAGCTACAACAGAAAAAGATCAAAAGACACAAAGAATAGATAGAACGGAACAGGCACCAAAAATGTACTTTACTGTATGAAGTAGCATTTAAATCAATTGATTTCATTCAAGTCAACAACATCGGTGTCTGTCTAACATCGCTGAATTGTCTAATAAGCTAAATACATTAGGTTACAGTACATCAACAAAAAGTGGCTCGTGGCATCACTTGCACTGTTGCAGGGTTGTCACTTTTTTACTGTCTATTTTCAGGCTCCATATAACAGTAAACAAAGTCAATGTGCAACGTAAAGGTGATAAACAGTTAAATGCAAAAAGTCAATCACAATTCAGTATGCAAATCGTGGTCAAAAATAAGACCAATCACAGTTCACCGTTATGTTTTGAATAATGAGATTCTGAGAATATTGACAATGGGACATTTTCACACTTCAATTTAATTTCCAAAATTTCACACAAAAAAAGTTTTAAAACTTAAAATTATTTAAAAATGTAAACCAACAGTTGGGTTTGTCCATATTTGACTCAAACATGGGTTGAAACAACCCAGCATTTTTTAGAGTGAAGCGATTTCTGAGATATTTGAATTGCACACAAATAAACAGAACATTCCCTTCATTGCTCCACCCCCAAAATGCACGAACAAGCAATGCTAGAGTGGGTTTCTTTTTTAATCATAGGCCAAAGCAAAGCAAAATAATACTTCGCGAAAAATAAAGCAAAGATAATGATTGAAAGACAAGGAAGAATAAATTATGAACATACAGTACACAAGAGTATATACAAGCAAGAGTTCGTTGATAGTCGCCAGCAGCACAGCAGCTCCAGACAAACAATGACACTAAAAACTGTCCTGTTACTTTAGCTAACATTACAACAACAGCATATCTTGGTTCTGTGAAACAGCAAAACCAGTGTTACTCGCGTATGGAATAGAAACAACACAACCTCGGCATCTGTTTTCAGGCCTTCCTGCTTATGTCTCTCCAGCGCTGGAAAGCTTGTCTAATATAAACGCGGGTCCTAAAGCTCTTGCCTGATTATAACCCTTCTTTTTCCAGAGATATTCCTCTGACTTTTTCTCTTTTGTAATGTCTCTCAGCCATCTCTCTTTCTACAGTCTTTCTTTAAATCTCCCTCTTGCTCACTCTCTCTCCTCCCCCATCATGAGTGGACACGCCCCCTACTGCTGATTGGCTACAAGTGTGTTGTTGTGCTCGGTCTAATCCATTTTCAATAGCGTTTCTCAGAAATCGATTACTGCACCTTTAAGTTTAAACTTATTAGCTAAATAATTTGAATGGGAGTCTGTATGTTAAGTGATTTGTGTGCGTTTAAATGAACAATAATACAACAAATAAACTGACAATGTGCAAACTCACATGAAATTGAGACATTTTAAATTATTACCAAATATATATTTTTTTGTGCGTTTCAGCACATATTTAATTAATTGGTGTCTAATTGGTATACTATCATGTGTTTTGGGGGCAGCTTGTAATATAAAAAAAATGCAAATTGCAATAATGAGAGTAATAACTTGGCAAAGTTTCATAGGAATATTTCGTTGTCATTTCTCTACCCTGTTCTGTGGTTCACACATAAGACTATGATTTACTGGGACATTGTCAGAGTGCAGACTGCATTGCTGGATCAATGCAGAGCAAGAGGACCTGCGATTGGTTGGGGTTCTTGCCACACTCCAATCATTGATCAAGCCCCTGAAAATTCATGAGCGAAAATTCCAACATGTATTGAAGGCTTTCATAAATCTGCTCCTGAGAGTATTAGTTCCGCTGGGTGGCTAAATCATGGGCTGTCAATAATTCAGCTAAAATAATTCACTTCTCAAGTGCTTCTGACAGCCAAAATATATAACAAACTATGCATGATAATGAGCAAAATCAGTTGCGGCAGCTGCTAAGACTAGTTTGTGTTTGAATAATGAGGTATTAATTGATCTTAACACTGCGCTACTCTTTGTAATGATCAGATTAAAGGTTTCTCTCAACTAAAGCTGCTGTTATTAATGACAAGAGATGTATTAGAGCAAGAAGACCGAGAACCAGTCTCAGGACCAAGTACAATTAATTTATTTTTCAATATCAAATCTATGTAAAATCAAGCAACAAGCTACAAAACACTATATCAAAACCACACCAAAATATGCTTACGTGGACATGCATGGTCATATCACATTTTTGAACATATAATATAGCAATACCATAGTATTATAGTGTAGCACATAGTGCATAGTAGTACATTTATTCAGCAACCGCAATTGCAAACAATATGGTCGAAGAATCAAGTTTGGATTTATTACTGTTCGTCACAGGGAAGGTTTTCTCGCAGATTTAGAAGCAGCCAAATCACACGGCCTCATACTGGCTGTATGATACTTTAACTCAAGCAGAACTTCACAATGGACATCACTAAACTCCAACATATGTTTGTCAGTGTTGTCAGATCATCAGCGCTTTTTTTTTGCTGTCCAGGGACTGCATGTGAGTCTGGTTGCCAGATTGGGAAGATTAAGAAGATTAAGATTAAGGAAGCCAATATCAAGACGATTATTTTTAATTAATCGAGGGAAGCAGAAATCATTAATCATGCAGCCCTAAACTTTTATTTACATTTTAAATAATTTTTTACATTTAAATTACATTTTATATCAGCTATTTTCCAAGGCAATATTTCTCATTTTTATTTAGTTTAAATTGATGTGCTACTATAATAACTAAAACTGAAATTAAAAAATGAATAAAAACTGTAGTCATTAAAATCTAAAATTTTAAAAATGACAAAAAAAACACAAAACAAAATTTACCATATTCAGATTCAGATTATTTTATTTAATGCCATGTCAGCATTCAAATATTTTCATGGCAAAAATTCACTTACAAAAATACAAATATCATATAAATACAATAAAAACAAAACAAATATAAACAACAAGTCATATTATAGGCTACAATATATATATTTTTTCAAAATTTACAAAAATAAAAATTTATATGAAAACGAAAATCCTAAAAATGAAAACTAATTCAAAACTATAATATCTCAATGATACTAAAATTAAAATAAACACTGGATTGTAATCCATGGTACTTTGAGATATACCATGGTAGTGAATATAATGTATACCGATTGCAAGCTACCCCTTAATTCATAAAATAAAGGAAAATGCCATATGATAGTGAATATAAACAATATTAAAATTAGTCATTATCCTTAACTGTTCAAGACTTCCCATGCAGGTACAACAGGTTGACCTTTTTATAATGGCCTTGAATGTGGCTCACCCAATCAGATTTTATTGGCAAAACTATTCATTTTATAATACTAAACAAAGTGAACCAGATCCTATGGCTAAATATAAATAGTTTTAAATATTAAATACATCAAAATGCATGCATGCATAAATACATATTTTAACATTCAAAACTATTTCTATTTAGCCATTAGAACTCATTTACTGAAGTCTGAAATTCTCTATTCAAATGTCAGACATTTCAAGAATTTCAAACAGTAATGCTGCTTGCATAATATAGAATGTGACACTTTTATATTCAAATCATTGCAGTGTCTGTCACCATGACAACATACAATACCATTACCTTTATAGTTCTAACACAGTGTGTGTGTGAGAGTGACCTCATATGCCACGTCTCGGAATCCGGCTTGGCAAAGGGCCGGAATCAATCAATTGAGCACCAAGTCAAAAACTCCTGCTAACTTTTCTCTCTCTCTCTCTCTCTCTCTCTCTCTCTCTCTCTCTCTCTCTCTCTCTCTCTCTCTCTCTCTCTCTCTCTCTCTCTCTCTCTCTCTCTCTCTCTCTCTCTCTCTCTCTCTCTCTCTCTCTCTCTCTCTCTCTCTCGTCTGAGTGTGGATTTGAAGATTCTTATACATAAAGATGAAAGAAATGCATTATGTCGGTTAAAAAAAAAGAAGGGATTTCTCAAGGTGAGAACATTAAACTAAGAGCACTTGTGTTCGGTTTCTCACACTGAAGACAAATGGCTACTTACTGTAGTTACTTTAGCTTTATAACTAAAGACTTTCAGAAAAAATTTAAAATTTTATTGAAAACACACACGTTGCTAGAGATTTCAGTATGTCTTTCAAAGGAAAGCCATTAAAGATTACAAGCTTTAGCCTTTTAAAATCCCATTCCGAATGAACCAAATGCACAAACCACAATCTCTGTGACCAGGTGACCATGTGAATTTACAGATCTCACCACAAACCACAAAGTGAATAGAGAATAAATTACAACAAGCAGACAAGGCAAAACCTTCTTTAGAAAATCCAAAATCTATTGCATTAATTTTTGCACTCCATAAGCCACGGGCAGAGCAGCTTTTCCACGCTCAGCTCTTATAGATACGGGCAGATAAGTCTGTTTAGAACTCAGACTTGAAGCCAATTGTGGGCATGTTCTCCCTTGGGTTTGATAAAAGCTAAACTTAGAGATACGGTCCACTCTTTTTAAGAAAAGAGCTACGATATCTGTAAATCCAACTGTGGAAGACGCCACACGGCGTGCCCTGGTGAACTCACAAGAAAATGTATTCCTCCATGCTCGATGAAGCCCCCAACACATCTGATCATGCATTTGTGGGAAGAGAGCGACAGAAAGCTATATAAATTGGTTCAAGGTCAGGGAACGACGGAAACGCTGCCCGTATTGTTCATGCTCTGCGGGAGCCATTAGAGTGAATGGGGTTCTGTGAGATGGGGCTAGTCCGGCGCCAAAGGGGAATATCCATCTTTGGGTTGATAAATGATAATGGAAAGAGAAAGATATAGATATGAGTACTTTGGCCACATGTGGATATGATTTATATTAAATATTGCGATGTTGAAAGAATGGAAATAATCATGGCAGATGTTTTATGCTGCTTTGAATAAATGCATATTGCTTTTCCAGGAAAGGTGACCATTCAGAATTTATTCGGTGAATGATTTTACTTTAAACTTTTCAATAATCGTAACTGTAAATGCTCAGCTTTGTATTACAGAACACACACACACACACACACACAAAATATATTTAGCAAACTGCTCGCCAGCATGACATGCAGTAGATGGTGACCAGTGGCTTTCAAGCTCCAAAAAGGATGAAAAAGTACCACACAATTAGTTAATATAATAGTCCTGAGGTCATACAACAGATTTGTGTGAGGAAACTACAGTATATGTGTAATATCAATAATAGATGAAAACTTAAATAAAAAAAACACTAATAAAAATGATAAAAGTACATAACAAAATTATTAAACTTAAACTAAAATGAAAATGAATACTAAAAATATAATATATAAAATATAAAACTAATAAAAAAAGAAAAGAAATGACATTTAACTACATTGTCAGGGTAGTGAATATCCCCCAAGAGATACGAGATACAAGAATGAACAAGAAATAGACTATTAATAAACACCAAGAACATTGACATTAACACAATACAATGAACAGAAGGAACAGAGGGCTTAAATACGCTGAAGATGATAATCAACGGAACAGGGAACAGGTGAGAACTGATCAGAAACCATGGAAACAAACGAGAACTCGGGTAACAATGAAACAATGACAATGAAAACCGTTGCATCGAACCTAAAAAAGCCACAAACATGACATTTTGCTTTAAGAAATTAAAATGAAGTCAATATGTTGGACTATTAAGGAAAATTACCACTTTTGACCACAATTATAAGAATTACAAAATATAAGTAAAAAATAAAATTATTGTATATATTATGGTGATGAGAATTTTGTTGGGAAATGTTAGACTTGTAGTCAAGACCGCCTAAACCGAGACCAAGACACTACCAAGACCAGAGGGTATCGAGACCAAGACAAGACCAAGACCAAGATCAAGACCAAGACAGACCAAGTCGAGACCAAGACCAAGACCAAGACCGAGACCAAGTCGAGACTGGAGGGAAAAAAACAGACTAGTGTTGAAGCTAAGTAATAACTTGTAAGATTTTGTTTTGCATTGCCTGCCTATCTCTGCTGATTTCGAAGTCTCCAAATGAATCCATTTTGCAACTTTTAAATACATAATTATATTTTAAAAAACAAAATTATAGGCTTAAGTGCAGGATCCGAAAGTTGGTCGTTTTGTCGCTATGGTTACACACACAAAAATCTCCTGAATGAAGTTAAAACCCATCATGTCACTGATATGTGTTTTACTAAATATTAATACATTAAAAACTGTACATGATGATAGGCCAATGTGTTTTTTTAAATCAAGTGATCAAAGTGCTCGTTGCCGCTGCGATCAGTGGCGCGGATACAGTGTTTTCTCGTGTGGCTCGCGCACACCGCACTTGTCTTCACTCGGACGCGCGCTTCAATCCGTTGCGGATATCGCCGTGGATATTGTAGTATTGTATTGCTCAATCCCCCGACCACTGTCTCGGTCTGAGACAGCGAGACCTAGACAAGACCGAGAGGTCCGAGACCAAGACAAGACCAAGACCAAAGACCGTCAAGGCCGTGACAAGACCGAGACCACGTAAAAGTGGTCTCGAGACATACATCACTAGGAAATGTAATTGTAATGAAGTTCCAAACGTAGATTCGGGAGGAGCCTAATCATTCAGCCCTGTCAATCATCATTATGATTATTATATATGCAGCAGTCATTTCGCTGTTTCAGCGACAATTCTTCTGACATTCCTCCACCTCCCCATCTCCTCCTCTTTTACTCTCATTCTCCCTCTACATAGTACCGTTATAGGGGGGGTTGAGCTCGGAGCTCAAGCCAAGCCTCGGGTTTGAGCCTCCTTCAAGGACCGCAAGCCAAGTTCATTTACCATTAACTATTAAGACTGGATGGGTAGGTGAACTTGTGAAATAGAAAATAATGTCACAAATAATGCAAAAATCGGCACATTACTATTATCGCTCTTTTCTGCAAACATGTTAGGTTAGGTCTGAACTCAGTACTACTGCAACATAACTTTTCCAGTGCTGTCCTTTTCTTAGTCTACTGCACTGGCTCTGGCAAAGTACACATCTCCTCTTTCAAAGTGTTTCGAAGACTGGGATACCAGAAAGAACAAACATCCTATTCCAAGTGGATGACGAAGTGCTCTTCTTTGCCCTCTCTTTCATCTACAACCCCTTCCTCTCCTCTGTCGGGACATATTTCGAAGTTCCAGGTCTCTGCCTGCGAGCAACACTTGCCCGAGGCAAAGTCTATTGGCCCTCCCATGAGACACAGAAACTTGTCTGGAGAAAGTGGCCCTCTGATCTGCATGAAAGCAGTGTCTCCCAGCCAGAGGCTCAAAGAAACAGCAACAAATACATAAAGCAAATCAGCAAACAAAACCACACAGATCCCACATCCGAATCTCTCACAACAGACAGCTGTGTAAACTTGCCTTCAAAATATGACAAAGACCCACAATAAGAAATCACAGGAAACATAAAAGCATGAGATGGGATTTTTGGATGAGTGACAAGCATATTTTCAGTACAGAGGAGCTTGGCACAGGAGTCTGTTTGATGACTTCAATTTGTTTCAGGGGTGACAAGGGATTTGCATGGGGCCAAATGTTGGGATTTATTTGCATAGAATTCTCCTGCCATGCTGACACCTTTGATTTGGTTCACCCTCTCCTTTCTTTCTCTGTCATTATCACTATCTCACTCTTTCTCTGTCTAATCATTTTGGTGAGTCCATTTGCTGCCCACTTCCAACGTGCAAAATTATTCGTAGTTATTATTCGTAGAAGTTACTGATGAAAAATAACCTTAAGTTCAGGACAAATTAAAATAAGTAGAAGCTATTTAAAGGAATATATATACATATATATATATATATATATATATATATATATATATATATATATAAACACACACACACACACACACACACACACACATATTTACAATCAGAACATATCTACACTGCTCAAAAAAATTAAGGGAATACTTAATCATCACACACAGTATAACACCAAGTCAATTAAACATCAGGGATATCAATCTGTTTAATTAGGAAGCATAAGGGAATTGTGAATCAGGTTTTTTCCATTTACACCTGCTTTGGAGTAAATGAAAGTGACAACAGGTGTACTGGAGAGGCAACAGCAAGACAACCCCCAAAAAGGGAATGATTTTGCAGGTGGTGGCCATAGACAATTGTTCTGTCCTTATTCTTCCTGACTTCCTGATTTGTATTTAGTTTTGTGTTTTGTTAGGGTCCTTGTCTGTAGCATAAGGCACAGGCAGTCCTGCTCCTCCAGGATGGCACATCCATACGTGCCGTCGCAAGGAGGTTTGGTGTGTCTCCCACTCCCAGCACTGTTTCAAGAGCATGGAGGAGATACCGGGAGACAGGGGACAGGGACGTAGAAGTGCAGCAGGACCGGTATCTGCTCCATTGTGCGAGGAGGAACAGAAGGAGCACTGCCAGAGCCCTACAAAATGACCTCCAGCAGGCTACTGGTCACACATGTTTCTGACCAAACTGTCTGTCAAGACTTCATGAGGGTGGCATGAGTGCCCGACATCCTCTAGTGGGACCTGTACTCACAGCTCAGCACCGTGCAGCTCGATTGGCATTTGCCAGAGAACATTGGCGCCCCATTCTCTTCACGGATGAGAGTAGGTTCACACTGAGCTCATGTGACAGACGTGAAAGAGTCTGGAGATGCCGTGGGGAATGTTATGCTGTGTGTAACATCATCTAGCATGACCGGTTTGGCGGTGGGTCAGTAATGGTCTGGGTAGGAATATCCTTGGAGGGTCGCACAGAGCTCCATGTGCTAGCAGCTGTTAGGTACCAGGATGAAATCCTCAGAGCCATTGTCAGATCTTATGCTGGTGCAGTGCGCCCTGGGTTCCTCCTGGTGCCAGATAATGCCAGGCCTCATGTGGCTAGAGTGTGTAGACAGTTTTTAGATGACGAAGGCATTGATGGCATTGATGCCATTGACTGGCCCTCACGTTCCCCAGACCTGAATCCAATTGAGAACCTCTGGGACATTATGTATCGGAGCATCCAAAGCTGCCAAGCAGCACCAAAGACTATCCAGGAGCTCACTGATGCCCTGATCCAGGTCTGGGAGGAGATCCCCCAGGACACCATCCGCCATCTCATCAGCGAGATGTTGTCGCGAGAGCATAGAGGCATGTGGAGACCATACATACTGACTAACATTATGAGTTGCTGTGATGAACTTCATGCAAGTTGGATCAGCCTGTAACTTCAGTATTTTACATTGGTTTTTAGTATATGATTTTGAATCTAGCCCTCAATGTGTTGATGATTTTGGGTTCCATTGACTGTTGTCACATACATTTGTTCTTAACAAATGAATGGATATAAATAAAGATTTTCAAATTGAATATTTCATTTATTGAGATCCAATGTGTGATTTAAGTGTTACCTTAATTTTTGTTGAGCACTGTAGTTTAAAATCAGTAATTTTACACAATTATGGAAAACCCAACCCAGGAACTTCAGTGAATTAGTTATTTTAATTAGTTATAGTTAATTATTGCAGAAGATGTAAAACTATATAAACAAGAAGAAAAAAACACCTCAAACTACAAGTTAGCTAAGACAAAAAATTATATTAATTAAATTATATTAAATACAATTAATTATATTATTTTGAAATATATTACAATTATATATTTTTTAAAATTACTAACATCATTTATCTAGTTCAAAAACTATGATTTAACTCTTTTTATTATCATTCTAATAAATATTTTAGAAAATAAAGTAAGATGCAACCCAGGAACTTCTGTGAATTATTGATTCAATCATTTTCAACTAATTGAATTATGTAAACTAAATGAACTAATTCACTAAACTGAATATGATGCTACAAGACAGAAACATTTGAGAGAGTATTTTTGATTTTTGCCTCAGATAACGCACAAAAAATGCGACATAAAAAGAGAAATGTAGTGTTTGTCGTGCTAACCAGCTAGAAAAAGTAGCTTGAAATGAAAGCTAAACTATTTTGAAAATAGCACTGGAACTAACTAAATCAATAAATCACATGAAAGCAAACCAGACCTCTAACCAACCAACCAACATGTATGGTTTCAGTCCCGCTGGACAAAGCTATGGCACCTCAAATTACTTTTACATCAAATTGAAACAGGATTTATTAGTTCTCACACAACTCTCATCGTCTATCTTTGAAGATCAATAAAGCTTATTCCATGTGGACTCAACCCACTAATCTGGGCATGGGCAATCAAACCTCCGATGCATAAAAACCTAAAGTGTCACAGACACAGTCACTAGAACAAATCACTGATGTCAGTACAGTGGTTACTCATAGTTTCATCATTCCATGTGAACTCAATTTATCAAAACATGTGATTCACAATCACAAATATTAGACAATGTTCAAAAAAGGCTATGTTTACACCATAGCTAAACGTAGACCAAATCTGATTTTTACCCCCACACATGTGACGTTGACAAAATAAAAATTTTAATCCAATTTGTACAACGTTCAAAGCGATTTTGTATCGGATTTTTTGCAATGTGACTTCGGTGTGTGTCGTCAGGTTTGAATTTACTTTGACTTTAGCCTTAACCTTAACATCATAATTGTTGAATCACCCTGAAACAAAACATTACATGATACAAATGTTTAAATGATTATATGGAATTTGTGGATGATGTTATGATGAACATGCCATGGTAGGAGCGCTTTATACATGCTGGTCACATTGTTGCCTGTTTAGACCGGTGTCTGATATGGGCCACATTTGAAAGGTCATGTCCACAAGCTCACAAAAAAAAAAAAAAAAAAAAAAAAAAATTAGATTTGAGCAGAAAATTGGAATTCTGGTCTGTACTATGTAATATAATAGGAGTGCCATTGTCTATGATACTAATGAGGACAACGGATAAGCTACAAATCCTCACCACACATGAAAACCAAACATCTATTCCACGTGGAATAGAGTCAGGTAGCGCACGCACGCGCGCTCCCGGACACACTCATACCCATCCGCACACACGCAAACCAATTAAGATTCATATTTCCAAATCATATCCACAAGCACAGAGGCGTGTGGAATATGTGGTGTGAAATGTGATAACATACGATACAGCGCTCAATGACTACACTATTTCTTGCTAGTAGAAAGACAAACACTCGAGATATAAGCACGCTCTACAACCGCACACAACAGCTTTGAAGAAAAAGATCACACAATGTGATTGCATAGTTTTTCAATATAGAGAGTCGTGGAGGCGAGTCATTTGGTGTTCTATTAGCATTTGTATGCGCCGTGCCAGCGGTGGGTCGGGGAGACAGTGCTTCTTAGAACATAACACCTCATGGAAGGCAAAAATTGTTTTGTGAAAATGCTGTTTACAGAATCCCCACTGGGCCTCGCCTTTACAAGCCATGAATAACTTGGTCACCAAATGACGGGTTTCTGGGTCCCGCTGTCTGCCTTTTCACCTGTGAGTGGTCTATATAAACCAGACATACAAAATAAAAGCATAGAAACAAAGACTGTGTCTGAGCTGATTGCTATATTGAAACGATCTAAGCCCCAAATTAATCAGAAAAGAAGATGTTCCTCTAGTATTTTATGCCTACAATTGAAGCAAACATCTAATGACAGTCAGTCAAACACTGCAGAAAAGAAATAGAAAATAGAGCCAGAGGATTTTACAATAGCCTCACAGTAAATTAAAAGAATATTCTGCCTTAATGTGCCAATGAGTTTGAATAGGCGTGTATGACTGAATGACATTTGAGAGATGCAGAGGGCAAGTTTCCAGTGTAAAACAACTTTAATTTCAATGTGCTTCTCACAAAGTTTCAGAAGAATTTGAATGTATAGTGGACAAGTTTAAAGTTGAACTTCTTTTGTGGTGCATTTCTTTTTGTCAATTTAAAGGTCCCCTGACATGGGGTTATTTTATTATTTATTATTATTATTTATTGCCCTTATAATGTTAGTATGTTTTTTAGATCAAAAATAGTCATAATTTAGAAATAAAACGCTTTTTTCCTAGCCTGATTTTAGCCTCTGATTTGAACGCTCTGTTTGAAGGGGCGTGTCTGCTGTGGGATTCAGTGTAACCGCCCACTGCTGTGATTGGCTGACATGCTTGCATATGAAATAGCTACGTATTACATGTGAAACTCACTCCAATACTTTTACTACAGCTATTATACGTTTTTCCTATTACAGCTATCGAGAATAACGAATCGTGAGAAGTTTTTAAAGTATTTAGATCTATTCCCATCACATAAAATGTTGCCGTGATGAGCATTGAGCAAGCAGATGACAGTGTGTTGATCGCGAGAATGAAGTTCTTATCATTGCAACGTAGTTTCTGCATTCTCTCTGATGCTTTCACCAATGCAAACACGATGATACAGTAAGAGCTTCGTTGTGCAGTAACGTGCGTCATTGATTTCATAACGAGTTGTCCAGATAAACTCGCGCTGTGTGGAAAGATTGTTCTTTTGATCGCTTTCTGTATAATTTGTTCACAATTTAAATAAGATTATTTTCATCCTACTAAAAGAAAAGATGTGAAGTTGATATTTTAGTCACTGGCTTGACTTGAATGATTTTGAGAGAAAGATTACCTGTCTGAACTTGAACAATTAGGCTTACACATCAGAAATTGTTGCTTGGTAGCTCGATCGATTTATTTTCAGACGTTCATCGAGGCCAGCTCTGTATTGGCCCAAGTTGAGGAAATGTTTGGACCATACAAAACTTTGGGAAGTTGTGTCGGCGCATTTCCAGAGAAAATAAAATTAACCTATTGTTTCTTCAGAGGCTCGGATGAAGGAACTAAAAAATACTTTTGTGTTCATTTGTACATCCGAACACTGATCAACTGCCATGCTTCGCTCGTTTGCAAGCCATGATATCTCTCGAGGAACAACTTAAATCGCGCTCGCGCGTTCGTAACTTACTTCCTAGCTCATTTTCTCATGAGCGAGCCTAATTCTCTGGGCAGGCAAAGCAGAGAAAGGGGAGGTTACCTTTCCTCCGTATGACGTCATACGGAGGAGATTCAAGATCAGCCCGTCTGAGCTTTCATTTTCTCAAAAGGCAGAAAAAGATAGCCAAAGCTCGGTTTACACCGATTTAAATTTCTAGCCACTGGTGGACCATACAGGCTAGGGGAACTCATATTAATGATAAAAAAAAAACTCAGAAAGTGAAAATTTCATGTCAGGGGACCTTTAAGAGCTTGATAGCCCCAGTCCCCTTCGGTTTTGACAGTATAATAAAGACTGTGCAAAAATAAAAATCTTCTGTTGTGCACCTTATAAAAACAAAACAAGCGGTACATTTTTCGGTGAACTATCCTTTTTTAAAATTATTAAATCATTTAAATTGAGTTTCAAGTATGACATATTCTTTCTGAATTTAAACAAAATGGCTATGTGGAATTGAATCCTTTTTGCTTGCAAAAATACTTCTTCTTAGCAGCTGATAGTAAAGAGCACTTCACTGACTGGAAGAAATTTGTAATCAAAGATGAAAAAGGTGAGCAAATGAAACAGCTCAGCTGGTAAGGGAAAATGTCAAGTGGTTTGTTTATAAGTCTCAAGCATTAAACTTCCAGACACACACACTTCAACTTAGGCACTGACAGCTTGAAACAAACATCTCAGGCCTGCTAAGTTCACTCACCAGTTCAAATGTTAAAACAAATCACGATTAAGCTACATTCACCTACGCTCTCTCCAATTTCCTATCATTGCATCATTTTCTGTTTTGATTTACCTCAGTGGAATGCTACAATGTCACTTTCTGTCTTTTCAGATGGTGTCTCAGGTGGATAAATCAAATGGCACAAAATAGGAGAATTAAGGCCGTGCAGAATGATAGTATAAATGTGTCAAACTCTGAAGGTTCTGCTATACCGTTTTTATACTGATGAGTGATGAAAAAAGTAATGTGGGAATACAGAGTGGAATGCATCTCAAGTCAAGATTCATTTCATATTAGTTTTATTCTTTTGAGCTTTTTTGTTTTTAACTCAAGTGTTGCATCATGTTTTTGCTCTGATGCTAGATTTATCATTTCTTAATCAGATTTTTTCCAATAAAAAAAGTTCCAATTAATAAAATAAATAGTCAAATTGGTTATTTAATATGTAGCCATTTTTTCCATTGAATTGCAGGCAAAAAATAAACAGAAGTATACTGATACCCTGAAATAAAATGACCATTATGCACACACAAAAACTCAATTTCATTAAATCAGTTTAGTTAGGTCATCACAATTTAGTTGGATTTTTATTGTTAGCGATATATTTTTGTTATTGCGCTACATTTTTGTGCGGAAATCAGATCGCTTTCGTAGGCTAGAAATCCTTTTTATTTTATATTTAACAAACAACATGATGGGGTTTTGTCAACAAAAATGATTAATGTAGCCACAACACTTCCTTTATAAATATATAAGGTCAATTGAACACAATGAAATTAAGTTGTGCAAATTGTTTAAAAATCGTGTTACTTTAACTCAATTTTAATTAATTAAACTAAACAAGAGGAACAAATAATTTTTGAGTGTACTAAAATGCATTACATTTCTGTCATTATTTACTCACGTCATTATAAACCTGTATGACTTTCTTTCCTCTGCAGGACACAAAAGAAGATATTTTAAGAATGCTTTAAAGAACATTGGTCCCTATTTGACTTGGACAAAAAAAGAAAGTCTTCATACAGGTTTGGAACGACGTGAGGGTGAGAAGATGATGACTGAATTTTCATTTTTGGGTCATCTCCTCTGACAAAAAGGGAAATCATGTTGCTTGAAGTGTTCTTTGAATCATGAAAGTATGTTGAAGAAACTAAAATCTAAACTAATGAGCCTGGCCTGAGTCAATGAGAACAAGAGAAACAGACAGGGAATTAGAATGCAGCGTGGGTTTGGTTGAAGTGTGTGTGACGGTAAGGTAATCACATGCTAACTGGGTGGGTGATCAGGGTGGAGTGACGTGTGTGTGTGTGTGTGTGTGTGTGTGTGTGTGTGTGTGTGGCAGACAGCTCGCCCCTGTCACTACGCACTGCTGTGAGAGAACAAAGGAAGATGCCTAGCAGGGGATGGAGATCATTGCAGTCCCTCTCAGCATTCTGAGCAGTCGCCCTGCCAAGCCTCGTCTTTTCAGGGGCAAACCTTCCTCGTCTATGCTCTTCGGCAGGTTGCACGACCTTTCCTGTCAGTTCGGCGTTAAAAGGGAGTACAACACTACAACAACCAGTGCCACCTACCACTAACTGAAAATACAAGGTAAGAACAAAGATCCCTAAGTGCAAGAAAGACAAGTACCACCAAACACAGTGTCTTTTCCGATTCAGGCATGTGTTGGGAGATAATGTAAGTGAACAGATTAAAGGAACAATTCACCCATAAATGAAGACTCTAATTACTCAACCTCATGTCATTTACATTCATTGTAATTGCATGTAAAATAGCGGCCGGTGTGGAAGAAAGGAAGTCTGGTTTGAAAAGACATGAGGTGAGTAAATTTCCCTTTGAATGGAAACTTCTGTCTTCAAATACACTGCGCATTAAAGGTGAATTTCAGAGAATTTTCATGGAATTTATTCTGCTCCCTTCAGCAGCTGAAAAGTTACTTGCAACCACATTTTCTATGCTGTCATATGCATACACGCTACTGATTTAAAAGACACACCTAACTCCCTCTGTTTCACCCTTTTCCATGTATTAGAATAATATGCGAATCCGATCATAATTATTTTATATTTTAGCTTCTTCAAAGTCACCACTCTTTTGAGTACTCAATTAACGTCATGAGCATCCTTATACTTTTCGAACAGTACTGAACATGTTTAAAATAAATAAATAAAATAAAATAAAATATTTTGTGCTGGAATTTGGCTGCCACATTTGCAATACCAAAACTAAAGGGAAAGAGAAACAGCTCAAATATACATTATTGATCATTTGTGGCATCTGTGGACCTTTCCTTTTACATTCCCTAAATATAAACTATGGTAAATGATTAGCAGTACATCATCTCGCAAAGTACTATTTTATTAAATGCTTCAAAGAAGGTAAATAGTGTTAATTTCACACAGATAGTTTTAAGTATGAGAAATGGAACTGCGTAATAAGATTTTGATTGATGTACAAGAGCCCTCAGGTAAAGAAAGTATGATTAGAGATAATATCCACCTTAATTGTTCCTTAATGAAATATGAAATAAATTCACGATATGAATTTTGAATACATGCATATCGCCATTTCCCCTCCTTGTACATTAATTAATAACAAAGACTTTAGAGATAGATGAGCAGGGTGAGTTTTACTTCCCCAAGAGCTCTAATTTTTCTCTTTAAAGACTTTGAGTGGGAAGGATCATTGATTTCAATGGCGTTGCACGCTATGAACTTTATAGGTGTTTAACTAGTTGTTTACTAAAAAGTCATTAGGGAACAATATCCCTAGTATTTCCCTCAAATCATCCACCTCACAAAACACATGAGTTACTGTAATCTTGGTAACAAAATGCTACTGCAAAATGGATCTCAGGTTTTTGCAACAGTTCATATAGTATTTTAAAAGATATTTTCATTAAAGGTACAATATGTAAGAATGTTGAATCAAAATGTTGTTATATATTTCTTTCAATTGTGTACTTCCATTATCCTAAATGATTCCAAGAATTTGTAAATGCAGAGACATTTTTCAGAGAAACAGTTTTAAAAGTGCCCGTCCCTGTTCACTTGTCGCCTGTCCACGTAATATATCCGCGTTATCCCTGGTTTCTGCTTGTCCTGCCATAGTAACCATGGCGACATACATAGACAACTGCGTAGTGCGTAACATCTAGCGGCACGCTGTTGTTGTTTTATTCAAACATTATGGACCATGGCAAGCAGACTTGCATGGGACAAAAGGAGAACTAAAACGAGAATCAATATCAGCGTGGCGTTTTCGAGATGGCGAGAGTTTCGCGACAAACTTGGACTTCACGCGTCACGACTTGACAGGGACGCCGCTCTTGCATGTACTTTATTGAGCACAAATCAATGTTAAATAGCTCAACATGATGAAATGTTAGAATATGATGTTAGAGTATGTTATTCTAATATGTTGATGTAGCTTACTGCTAGTCTCATATAGCAAACAAACTAACACATAGCATAACATTGTAACTTTCAACACACTCAAATGCTGTTTAGTATGATAGTGTAGGGTTAGACCAAATGAAACAGCGCTGCGTTACTTCACATGTTTAATTCGTCAAATAAACTGACCTGTGTGAATACTAATTCAGTACTTGAATGAAGTTCGGTAGAATTAAATGTCCTTATTCCTTTATATCCGCGGGACTCGCGTGTGGCGCTGATATCTCTCATTAGCAATCGCGACCTGCTTCATACCACAGTCATGTTAAAAAACATCAATGTATTCACTCATCCATAAACATTATTAGATCCATCAGCATGACAGCAAGTCCAATAATTCCGCTTATCACTGCGTCATCAACCTACTTTTTTATTGTAAGAGGTTAGTGACCCCTAGCGGCGAAAGAAAATTACATATTGTAGCTTTAAAAGAAAAACTACGACTTAAACAAAAAACTCTAAAACTTAACATTGTAAAGCACATGAAAGGCATTCAGTCAATCAATCAATAAATCAATAAATCAATCAATCAATCAATCAATCAAATCAGCCTTAATGAATCACAAATTAACACTCAATAATTGGCTTTTTGTAACAAGTCATTTTCAATTGTTCTGTACAAAGCACCTCTGGGTCAGTAGCGTCCCAAAGAATTTAATTTCAGACTGCTATAAATTATATCAGTCGGACAAATAATAAAGATTAGGATTTCTTCCTCTTCTTGATTAAATATCACATTCTTAGCTATCAGTTGATTCAAATGAATATTTTTCATCTTAGTATCCTATCTTGCAAGCCGATCACCTAATTTATATTCCAAACTATCAAGCAAACAGCCGAGAGCCCTTCCTCTCGGATCTATCCCCCATATCCTGTTATTGACTGTAACAATTGCTCTCCTAGGGCCTCATTTATAAAATGTTGCGTAGAAACCGCCCTACATTTGATCTTACGATCATTTTTCAAATGTGTGTACCTGTGATTTAGAGAGCAAAATCTCTGCTTTGTAGGTTTCCGATCTCCGCTTTGTAGGTTTCCGATCTCTTCCGAACTTTGCCTAATAAATGTCATTAACATATAAAAGAGTACCAGTCAAAGTCCAAATCCTTTACTTGAAAATGGCGAGTGGCAAGAAGTGCTTAGATTTCCAAATACCTGCAGTACTACGACTTTCTGCCACAAGGAAAAGTGTGTATGTCTGCTCAGACCCTGACGTGACGTCAAAGACTGTTTTAATAAATATGAACGTTGGCATGGATCTTAGCGTACGCACCCTCTAAGATCAAATCTGTGCGTGCGCACGCTTTATAAATGAGACCCCTATTAACTAAACTACACAGTTATTTTCTTTGTAACTTGCTCTTTTTTAAAGATCAGGCCTATTATCGGCTGATGTAAATTGCATACGAGTTGGTTGCAATTTCCGTGACGTCTTTTCAGACAGTCCCCTGCCCTATATACACAGGAATATGAAACCAGAGTTCACAAAGAAGAGCTGCCATGCATACATCAAAAGTTCTTAATAAGATACTTTTTACCTGTAAGGCACCCCAGGAATGACTGCAGAACCAGCAGTTTCCATAGCAACTTCATCTTCACTTTGGTACGGTCAAAGTCAACTCACATCCAATCAGGAATGTATGGAGTCCTCTCTGTGGTTTCTTGTTCTTCACTCTGCAAGGAACACAAAAAAATGGCGTGCTTAGTTTGATTCCAAGATTCTCCACTCTAGTAAAGTTCAAGTAGTTAATGAGCTAATAACGCTTCCATATTTTTCTTAAATATTTTGGGGCACTTGATACTTGGCACTTTTCATTCAGAAATTATGTTCACCACCTATTTAACTTTCATAATATGACATATCGCCAAGTGAAACAGGATAGGCAACAAAAATACCCTTAAATTCACCCATCAGGAGTTGATTGGATTGTGAAAAGCAGTCTCTACATATAGAACAGTTTGCTGAAAAAATAAGAGGGTTTAGTGGAGCAAGTTATTACATTTTGATTAAAGATTATAAAGATACACATTTCTGGTGACACTTGTGGTGCAGAAATTACAGTTAACTTTGAAGGCAAACATATCTTTAAAAAAGGATATACTATGTAAATGTATTTACAGTACAATAGCTCCAAATTGTTCTCTTCTAGTTGGTACTAAAATCCCAGTATATTATGAGAATGTGATCTTGTCTGGCAAAAATATCATCAAGTTATGTGTCATTAAGAGTCCTGATTCAGTACTCTACAATGTAAGTTGTGGAGCTATTTTCTATATCAGTGCCAGGCCAAATAACACTTACTTTCACACTTGGAACATTTTAATACATTTGTTGAATCGTCACATGCCTCACTTCGATACCTTCGGTGCACTTGGTGTGGTTGAAGGATGTTTGTAGTGAAAATGATAGAGAGAGAGAGGGGGGGGGTTCTGTCTTCACTTTTCAGTGGAAATCCCAAAGGGATCACCATGGAATCGGGACCAAGCACACATTGTGTATTGTGTCTAGGAAAGGAATAATTCTCTATGTGCTTCAAGCTTTTGACTGCTTGAAAGTTGCTGAAAAAGGAAAAGAAATCAATGGGGTCTACTGTAAAGTCCCAGAATCCCCAAGCAGAACTGTCTGTATTAAAAATAGTCCTAATTTAGCCAACAGATGATGGTTTTAATGAATGAACAGCCTCATCGGGTTTAATTTGTATGCATTCAGGGCTCAAAATACTTCATTTTTTTATCTAAAGATTTGTTTTCCATTTAGGTAAATTTAATGACAATATTTCACCCCAAAATCAAACGGAAAAAAATATTTTCATTAAGAAAATTATGCATACTCTTAAAGGCCATTGAGTTTTCTTGAACTCTGACAGTACAATAAAATAAATGGTAAAAATGGTACATTTATTTAAAATAAATTATAATGAGATTCAATCAGTGAGAATAAGATTTTTTCACATTACACTAATGAGAATTTTGGGGGAATGTGCTCATTTGTCAAAATGCCACACTGCAAAAACTCTTAAGGGTACGTAACATTTTCTTTATGCAAATTGTTGTTCTTTTGTGGTGAAATATGTCCCAGACTTTACTAGCTAAAAACACTTGGGTCCAATCCTTGGAGAGGTCAAAAACAAACAAACAAATAGGTAAACTTCAATACACTGGTAGCAATATAAACTTGAAAAATAAGAGCAGAAAACATGGATCAATCTAATCTCTGAAGTGCATATATGGATTCCTCTGTCCTCCATTCCACTCTCAGATTCCTGTTCAGACCGGCTGTCTGGGAGGGTGAACTGAGGGGCGTTCGGTTCTGAACTACCGGCAAACAAAGACGAATGTAAATGGGACGCAGTGTGATTTATGCAGCATTCTAGAGAGTGAGCAGAGCAATCGTGAGAGGGAACATGTCAAGAGTTCTGCTTTACTAGGAGGAAGCACAGGAATGACAACGGCTTGAAAGCATGACGAGCAGCTGCTGCAGCGGACAAGTCTTACAGTTTGCAGTTTATTAATTCAGCCGTGCCCAAACTAAAAAGATGCTAACACCTTTCCGCTCGAACATCCGGACTAACCCCGAGGCATGATTTCCAAAGAGCTTTCCAGATCGAAATCACAAGGGTTGCTGAGATTGAATCCACTTTATTTCCTGAAAAGTAACGTCAACAACTTAAGCTAAGGATTTGCCGACGTAGATCATGTCTAATATCTTATCTCTATTTCAATCAGTCCAATCTCCAGGTCACCCTCCACCCCTCCTCCTCAACCCCAGCTCCACCTTAATCTGCTCTCATATACCAGCTCTCTTTTCTCTGTACCTGGGTTAGAGGGATATTGTCTTTCATCTGGATCTACATTGATGAGATGTGCGGATCTGTTTTTTTGCAGATCCTCTATCACTACTGTGCCCTTTGGCAATGCCCTTTACCCAGTTAGAAGACTGCTCCTATGTATTGCTTTGGACAAAGGCATCTTTCTAACAAACAAAAGAGCAATATTCCTAATAATTTAGTTGTCATTTTAAAGGAATGGTCCACACAAATTTCTATTTTGTCATTGTTTACTCAACCATTTTGTCATAATTTTCTCACCCAAACCTGTATGGCTCTCTTTCTGTATGGCTCTCTTTTTTTTGGCACATCCTAGCTGCTTAAAAAATAAATAAATAATAATAAATACAATGAAAGTAAAGAGGGACAGGAGATATCAAGCTCTAAAAATAACAAGAAATACCATAGTGATACCATAAAACTATTATTTGTCTATATATTATATTATAAATCTTCTGAAGTCATACAATACTGGAATGCTTGAGCATGAAGCACTTAAAATTGAGATCTGATTTTAAATAATGGCTTAAATATTGGTGTTTTTCTCGTATGACAAACTAACAAATGATTTCTTCTTTTCTAATAATCTCTAATAGTCCCAGTCAAAAGTTTGGAAAAATTACGGTTTTATGTTTTTGAAACAGCATGAAAGAGAGTAAATGATGACAGATATTTCATTTTAGGCTGAACTATTTCTTTAAACTGTGAATAAATAAACTGTGATAAATACTAAATCACATCAAGATGACAGCAAGATGATAAGCAATGACATACATCACATTACATATATTTTACAGTAAAACAAGCAATTTAAACAATTTGCTCTGAAAATGAAAAAGAAAATCCTCTTGAACAAATTCATTTAGGAGGTCTCCATTACCATGCTGTTTCCAAGTACGGGTTAATGGTTGTGATTGATTAGAAATGCGAATGTAAACGATCTGATGACATGCGTGCACTAAAAACCCTCTAAATGAGAGCCATTTCTTTCTTTTTTCAAGGGGTCAAGGGACAAAAACAGCATTTAGATGAGGACCATTGGGCTTGGTCATCACAGGCATGCTGATTCGACCACAAGCTTTAATTTGTAGCTGATACTGAGACGTGACTGAGAAGGGCAACAAATGAGGTGGAGAATCCAGACCGCAGAACAAGCTACAAAATTGATCCAGCAGCAGATGGGGTTAATGCGCTATTTCAAGAAATGTGTTGATCAAATCTAGTGCACTCATGCCTCTCAACTTACAATGTCAATTGCTTTATTGTCTCCTGTTTGTTCACAGATTAAATGCGTAATCGTATGTAGTCGAGAATATGTAACACTGCAACACACTCTCGTAAGGAAACCTCCCCGTAGTGACTTTAATACTACACAAAAAAAATGGTAATGCAATTACAAGTTTGGCATTGATTTATACAACAATTTAATAAATAAAAAGTTAATATTGAGTAACTTCCATTATTAAAGACACAATTTTGCTCCATGTTATTGTTCCATCAACGAAAATAGTTCCAAAAAAAGCCCGTTTAAAACCTTTGCACATCTGTAAACAAAACACCTTAATTAAAGAATCAGTGTTTTAAACTGAGTAAATGATTCAAGGACTCACTCATAAAGACAGTATAGTTTCGTTCCTGAAAAATCCCTACCACTAATACAGAGATTGACAGTCTGTCTGGAAGATAAGCAACTGTTGTATAAAAATAATAAAACACGTAAGTCTGAACATGTCTTGTCATTCAAACACATCATAATTTCCTAAACTGTCAGCACAAGACTGCCGCCACACTTTTCTTTAAATTCCAAAATTGCCTTTTAATTATCTTACATTCCATTCATAAAGATAGGTATGAATTGATATATATTATCATATATTATAATATAGTTGACTAATATGACTATAAAGATAACTATATTAGCGTCCACACCAATGTTCATCAATGTTTTATCATTCAGAAGCTGAAAAGAAAAATCATTTTAAAAGTAATTCCAGCGATTTTGTTTTTCGGTGTCGTTTTTGTCATAGGCCTAGTTGTGGTGTGAACTTCCCTATTACCAAAGAATTGGAACGATTATTAAAACACTAGATTTAGTACTTGGTGAGAACGGTCCTTAACAGTGTAATTCCTATGGAGCTATTATCTATTGTCTTCTAGTGGCACCATGGTGTTCTATCTGCAAATCATAACACACTTGCAATCAATGTCCTTTGCGTGGGTGTTCAAAAACTGTCATGGTCAAAAACAGCTCAAAAATAAAATAATGCAGATTTAGTTTTTTTTTGTCTTCGAGATGCCTTGGAGGGTTTGTGCATTTCCTTTTTCTGCCTTTTTTTCTTTCTTTCTATTTTCAAAGTGGGTATACGCACAGGCGTAACTATCGGTAAGCAGGGTACGCGGTTGATTACGGGCCCGGACCAATCAGGGGCCCGCGCGTGACTGGAAGATATTGATTGACAGCCGGGCCCCCAAACGCATTTTACTACGTTTAGTCTGATCGCATTTTACTTTATCGCGAATTTATTTGAATAAATAATGACAACAACATAGTGTACTGATCATTAGATACAAATGAAAAGACCAATGATGGATTTTGGTGTAATTTGTTTCGAATTGGGACTGGGGAATCCCCGGGTTGGTAAGTGAACATGCGTATTGCGTGCAAAACAGTAAAAACGATGAACTTGAGACAGGCAATATCGACAGGCTACTCCTGATTTTGTCAGTCATCTCATCTCTTATATGCTGTGTCTCTATGATCATATTAGCCGCTTTCCGACCAAGTAGTTACAGGAACTTAGTTATAGGAACTGTCCACTTCTATACAGTTCTAAGAACTACTCTCCCCCAAACTCGGTTTTGCTGTTTGCGTTCGCACTGGCCAAGTGGCCATAGGAACTGGTAGGAGGGGTAAGGGAGTGACGCAAGCACGGCGGAGGTGGCGGCGCCACATACAACAACAACAAACCAGCATGGAGGAGGCTATCGGAATGTTCCTGTTCTGCCTTGCCGGGAGCTTAATAACGAGTACGAACGGCGGCGTTTAAAGACTATGCTTGAGTTCTGTACAGAGAAACAAAGAAGACGAAGGCTCCAGCGTAATATGATCTTAAGTAATATAATGGAAGAAGATAGAAGAGCAGAGCGCAGGAGACAAAAAAAACGACGGGTAAGTTTAGCAAGCATAGCAATTAGCTGGTTGAATGCGTTATGTTATGAGTTAGCATAGCATACATAGGCGAATTGCAACAGACAGTGAATAAAATGTGTTGACACTGGGCGTGACTTATAAGTTGAACCAATCAACGTAGACCTAGGGAAAGGGAACTAAAAAAGTCCTCGCTCTAGACTAGGTACTGAAAGAGTTATAGGAACTACGGTCTGAGGAACTAAAAAATCCCCAACTTAGTCCGGTCGGAACACGCGAAAAAAAAGGTTATAGGAACGTTAGGTTCTAGGAACTGCAAAAGTCCCTCCGGTCGGAAAGCGGCTATTGTCCTATTTATGGTAGCCTACTCGTGGACATTGCGTCATCACGTGCTGTAGGGGGGCCCGCCTTGATAAACCACAGAAACCGAAAATTCTCGGGCCAGCAGCATGTGTCCAAATTTCAATCTTAACCTTTCTATTTCATCAGAAACGATCTTAAAACAGGGCTTTAAGTGTAAAATACCGAACTTGTCCTTTAAAAGTTTAACTGATTTTAACTTGAGCGCCGCGTTTTTAGAATGGGAGGTCATGCGTGAGACGCTGCAAAAGACTCAAGAAGCGAGCGCAATGGTTATACACATCCGTCTAGCATGTGTTTAGATAGAAAAATAATGCAAGAGTAGCGCATTGGAAGGGAAAAACGCGTTCTGTTCGAACGGCTCCTAAATCATCCATTGTCAATTATAACTGTGGCAGCACTTACAGTAAGTACTTAAACTTTATTTGACACAACTTATAAATATGTAATATGCGGCAAATCTTTCAACTATGAAACAAGACATTTTTCAACATTGAAAGTTTTTAAAACAATTCCACACATGTATGGCGGGGACGTTGAGTAATTATTTTAATATGCAAAACTGTTAAAAAAAAATCATAGCAGTTGGCGTTTACTTCCAAGTCTTGAATGCGACATGCCTATCAAAATGGAGTGTTTGAAAAAGAGGGTCAAAACAGGATAGAAAATAGCTTATATTACTGCTAATTTTTTTTTTATGTAAAAATCTTGATAACATTATAAGTGGACCTCAGAAAATTATTTAATAAAACAAAAAATGCAGTTCATGACTCCTTTAAGTGACATTCCTCCATCTTTCATGCTTTTTTGGGCCAGAAAATCCCTCTCTCTAAACCAGAGTGGAGCCCAGGGTGCTGAAAGTCAGGCATGCATTGGTGCATCAATGACAAGCACTCAGAAAGATGGGTGAGGGAACGCATAGGCATAAAAAAGTCACCGCTACTTCATGGAGCTTCAGGCAATGGGTGATATAAAGAGAGTGGCTTAAAATGTCTTCTTATGGCTTGCAACGCAAAGCCGCACAAAAGTCTTTCTGCTGCACTCTCTCTGAAGCTGAGTTCTTTGTGTTGGATGTAACCTTCATGGCTGAGCCACTCTGTCTTTGCCAATCTCGTTACAATGTAGGGAGCAGAATAGGATTCGCAGTCAAAGGTTCATTGAGATCTGCCTGTTTTTCACTTTTCTCCACAGTCTCTGTCAGTCTGCCTTCCTCTCTTTAAATACTAAATAAAAGCAATACTCTCTAAATGTCATTTTGAAGTCAAAACTGACCATTTTCACTTTTTTTAATGAAGGTTCCTTGTCAATTCATCGCTTTACATTATTCCAATACTAATTATTTTGGAGCTGCAAAAGAACATTACATCATGATAATGCTGATTTGGACACTAAAAACATTTACTATAATTGAAAGAAAATGTTAGCCAGATATGGTCTCAAAATATTTACATGGTTTATTTAGCAGTTTATGGAGAAAGATTTTTATTTTTTTCCATCCAGACGGTGTGTAGTTAAAGTAATAGAGGTTATAGCTATCCTAACCAGTCAAACCTTGACCCCTTGGTCTTCATAATCCGTAATATTCAATCATCCCTGTTCCCTATCCACAAACTAAACCGGCTGAGTGCCCGCTGGCATGAATTTTTGCACTTCGGATGAGGAATATTGTTGAGGCTGGTTGTGCTTGGTATGTAACACCTGCTGTATATACATATACACAGGCTAATTCAAATTAAAATCATTAAATGTCATGCTACAATGCTATATTTATTGAAAAACTGTGGTAAACATTTTGAATCTACTTGACAAGTCAGAATTATCAAGTCAACATTAAGTCAAATTACCTATATAAAATAAGGTTACAAAAGCCTTGAAATGTAATCAGTTAGGTATCATGCATGTGCACACGGATATTATTCTGATTTCAAAAATGAATTGGAAGTGGCCAAGGGGTGTAAGCATAAAATCACAGTTAACCTTATATTTTCTTTTTAAATGCACACTACTGGTCTTATTGTCCATTATTCATCTGTTCATGTCCTTCCAAAGAAAATAAACACCTGTCTTCATATATATTTTTCATAATAATAACATGCTCCAACTCTGCTTTTCAGCTGTCTTTACTAATCCCTCTTCATTTGTATGCATCTCCTCCTAACCACCAGGCTTCATTTTTGGTATGTAACACTTGCTTTTTTATCCAATCATTTCCTCCTAAATCATTTTTTTTTTCTCATCGTCAATGTCTGGAACAATATTCAAAGATTGAATAAATGGGTTTAATTCATAAATTTGTCAAATTACAGAGGTAAAATGGATTGTGAACGATATTTCATGGATATAAATGGACAAATATTAAAATGGCAAAACCACAGCTATAAAATAAAAGAATGCCAGATTAATTAAAGCACAAAGAAATGCAGCACCAAAAGTCATATATTCGACAGTTCTGCAAGATTTATAAGAAGTAGCTGGGAGTGTGAAATTGCAGTCAGTGTGCCTTAAGCTTTAGTACCAAACAAGATCTTACATCGACAGCTGACAAATGCCCAAGGCTGAGAGTTCTGGTGCACTGGACACTCTTTGCCATAGCAGTATCTTAGGCTGACAACAATAAATCCACCATTAATACGCTGCTGCAAAGTCCACAAAAAACGTGCTTAGCAGCAGCAGTGATCTCCAGAAATTAGTGATAAGAAATAAACAATTATTCAGTTTAACGCAATGAGTTCACTGAATGAAACCTTGCCCTTTCAGTGAGGTCACAGCAATACAGTACCGACATCAATACAGGGTTAAATCAATTAGGCTTTTTTATTAAGCCAGCTTACTTAAAAAGCATATGACTTGAAAGCACAAAAGACCTGTTAACATTGTTATCACTACCTCTAGGCGAAATGCTAAATATTTAGCATGTAACATCTCTGAATAATGATACTTCCATTTGCAATCACCTTGTTAGGCTCTAATGAAAACATGGACACGTTTCAGATGCTTAAATGTACTAACACTTAATAATCTGCAGTACTTGACATCTCATTTAATATGACTCAGCTGATTGTTACTGATTTACGTAAATGTCACCGCTTTGATAAATATGCTTAATCTGATTCATATCTGTTCATGATAGATACATACAATACCTTTAGCCACGTTTTTATTTCAGGATTAAAATGTAAGATGCTTTTAAAAAAGAAAGAGCACTGAAATAGTTAATATTTGTTTAATGTTACACCTCCAGCCTTGCATCAATGGCTTACTGATTCTACTCTGCTCAAATTGCAGCTCGCTGCCCCATAAAGGCTTTTGCTATGGTCCTGTATTACAGCCTAAGCCAAATTACAGCCTGAGCCTTGAACAATAATGGCATCAACAACATAACACCACCACCATTACATCACCATTATGGCAGGAACAATACAAATTCTTGTGCCTCTCCAACTATTTAGCACAGCACCAGTGATGAGCTGGATTAGCCAATGCCTCGACAGAGCCACCCTTGTTTCTGGGTGATGTGTGCCAGTCAGACTGTGTTAACCAATAGAGAGGCCCAATATTTGACGAGGAATAAAATGTACTATGAAAATATAATGCAACTTTAAGAACTCAAAACTTTCCATAAATGTCCAAAAATGTGTGTTAAAACTAAGCTGCAAAAATGATCAATGATGCCTATAAGGTGATTAGAAATAGTGTAAGGAATTAGTGACAGAAGTTCAACTCTTAGACAGGAGCTATTCCTTTTAGATGATCCTTTTTTGAAAACAGTGATGTATTACTGATAATCTAGCAGTTATTTTTTCTAATCATATTTTTAATTTTGATACATATTTTCATGTCGCAATTTTTATTTGTCAACATTAATTTTCGTAAGAGTGTTTTAAGTAAAGTATTTTCATTATTGTCATGACGGACACGCCCCGCCCCTTCCTGCCCCCTGCACATGCCCCGCCCCCTAGTACTCGAGTACTCATATCCGTACTCAAAATGAAAAATTGACAAAAATTCCCACCCCTACAGAGTATGTAACTAACATACCATCTGCAACATTAACACATGCTGTAGCCTAAGCCTACTGTAACATTTGGACAGGAAGTGCTCATATTTGTGCTCATTTTGAAAAGGGCACTTGTTATATAAATGCTACTTGGTCTTGATATGCACACTTGCTTTCTGCAGGATAGTGGCCTACATTCTGCAAGTATCACTCCATCATTTCCTCCCTCTGAGACAATGCATCTTTAAAATGTCATTTTTGCACAGCTTGTCTAAATTGTGGGTTTTAGAAAACTCGAGCCATGGATCCCAATTTGACAAAGAAATTTTCAGTAGCCTTCCATCAGCTTGTCAAATCAAGATCAACCGCTGATTCATTATCACGGTCAAACCATAATTCACATCAAGGCGACTTATCTGACCAGATAAAATGAGATGACAGTCAATCCAACATGATAATATAATTCAAAGCTTTTTTATAGGGAGAGAATCGCTTTGCTACTTCTCAAACCTGAGCCATTGGGAGATGATTATATTGTGAATTGCCTCAGGCCTTCGGGACATATTTTAGAGAGCTAAAAATTAGGTATTTGGATTAAAAGTGTAGAATAAGTCTCTCAGCCTGGCTTTTCACCCTCTTTCTCTCTGAATGCTCACATGTTTTTCGATATCTGAATATGCTCTGAATGTAGGCTACTCATTCATCCCAGTCCCACAGGGCAAAGATGGGGAAATGGGAGAAGTTGTTCTTAGTGCAGAACTTACATTGCCACATTATGCATTTCTCCTTATATGGACTTATTTTTATCTTTCTCATACATTTCTATATAATGTAATGTGTTCAATCATTACAAAGTTAAAAAAGGTGATGCGCAAAGACTAAAGCTTAAGAAGTTTGGGGAACGGAGACTTTGTGCTTCTGACTCTTTCCATGGGCCCATGTATTCTTGACTAAGAATATTGTGGTGGCACAGAGAAATAGAGTTATAATCTAATCTAACAAAAAGGTTCCACATTTCTATCACTGGTAAGACATGAGGGCCTGGATTTTGCTTCGGCACAACAATTTGTAAGAAGCGCACAGGAAATTGGAGTAATTTCTCATACCTGAGAAGTCGTGTGAGGACACACAATGACACGGGTATCGTTTAACCAAAGAAGACAGCGAGGTCTACGTAATTTATAGTAGTACTACCCTCTAAACACTGCCTTCTTCAAGGTGAAAACGTGAAATGTACATTGGAAGTTCTCACAAACAAAATCATCATTCCAATAATATATCTGGGCCATATCAGTTACTAACCAGTATTAGTGTTTTTTTTTTGTTTTGTTTTTTAGATATTGGATATTTATTGCCCAATATTGGCTAGAAAAAAAGAAATGGTGTAACATTTCAAAACATTTAATATGGTTACGCCACAGTCCAAAAAATACTTTCAGTGTGTGAAAACAAATGATGCCTGGTTAAGATATGGTGTAATGGTCAGAGAGTGGAACATTTTAATGAAAAATAAAATTATGGGACAATTATAGTGTGAAAATTATTATGTAACATCATAAGTGGACCTCAAGGAAAAAATGCCCAGTAAAAAAAATAATCCAATATAGCTCCTTTAATATTATTGAAATCTGTATTATGACCTTAATATTTTTTTATTGTAAAAACCATGCACCAGCATAACCATTGCCTTTTAAGACAGATAACATCATGATCGCTCTCAGAAGCAAGTTTTATCATCTAACCAAACTTTAATCTCAGTCAGTAGGCTACTGTATATTCCTCATGGACAGAAGCCACTTGTTTGTTTTTCCAATACATAAAGTAGTAGTATGTTTTTAGCACCATCTGAACTCCCATGAAAATTGTCTTAGATTTCTCATAAGCACTTCAAAACACACCCATGTGGTTTGCCACGATGCACTTTGCAGATTAAACAATTTGCGGCCATCATTAAGCACATCATATACAACGTCTCTATCTGACATCTTAAGTTTACTAGAGGGAAGAACAACCAGGGAGCACATTAAAGGTAAATAATAAAACCAGAATCACAGCGCTATTAGTTCCATAACTGCCTTATCATGTTATGTTCCACTAATGAAACCCACAATTACCCATATTCCCAAAGGAATATGTTGCACCATGATTGCATAAGAAACAACAGACAATAATAGGTCTGTAACACATTTAGAAATGGCAGATATGGGATACAGTTCAGTGAATCTGAACTAATTCAGACCCACAGATTATTAGAGACAGATGTGATGGTTATTAAACTCAAACCAATTTTCCCCTTCTTTTTATGTGCTTAGATAAAACATGATCCACTAACAAAAAGTAATTTTTTTTATAATGGTAATGGTAAATAAATACCATGGTAATCATAGTATATCAAAAGTATCATTACCATTGCTTGTCCATACTGCCATTGTAAAACTTTATAAGAGTGGTGGTGTAGAAACATTCTTCCAACCAGAATAAAAAATTAATAAGAAAGTGTATTTATAAGAGTGATTTTTTTGATGCTGTAAATCCAAAAAGAAAAAAAAAAAGCATAATTTTAATGTGTCTGTAACACTGAAATCTGAAATAAAAGCCGCTCACAAGTCCATTCACATAACTGGACATTAAGGCATAATAAAAAGGCACAATGGCGATGTTATTAAAATGAATGATAGCTCTGTTTGTGGCCAGTCTACTTGCAATCATGTTTGAGGATCATTACATGAAGCCAAGGAGCTTAAAAATACAGCTCGGAGACATTAAGTGGTAGTGATGATAACAGCTTTTTTTAAGCACACTGAATACTGAATGTACCCTCACTCAATATTTAGCATATTTGCCCAAACAATAGCTTTAGTCTGATAGTACAAAATACTGTATTTAACAGCAATTCCTTTAGACAGGAAACTTGGAACCGGGAAAAAAAGAAAAGAAAACTGTACTACACTGATGCTGCCCCTCCACTACTCTTAACCTTACATTTTCACCTGTCTTCAAAAATCACTCAGTTTCTTCAAGGCAATTTCTCACAAAACACACTTTTTGAGGGTTTTTTGTTAACTCTGATCCCAGTAACAATACAGCTTTGCTTTGTTCGGTTACGGTCCTGAACCCTTAAAAAAGTGTTTCTGCTCTTAAAAAAGTGCAATGGTGTGAAAGAGACATCTACACTATTATACGCTGCTGTCAGCTTGCCTCAACTTCAAGCCAATATGGAATAAAACCAGCCCGTTCTCATCCTTTGGCGTCATACATGTGACGCTTGTACATTTCGTTGAAATCTTAAGCACATGGCATCCTTTAGCATCAATATGAGACGCAGATCCCAAGGCGTCATACAGGTGACGCGCGTGTAAATCCAACGCACATGGCATCGTTTAGCGTGAATATGAGACGCAGATCCCAAGGCGTCATAACCGTAACCCGACCCCAGACCTAAACCTACCCATAACAGTGCGTGTTATATTGACGCTAAAGGATGCCATGTGCGTAAGATTTCGACGAAATGTCATATGGCGTCACCTATATGACGCCAAAGGATGAGAATGCGTTGAATAAAACATGATGTGTTAAAACAAAAGGGAGGCTTCCTTTTCCCAGTAGCGTTTATATCTTCAAGTTTAGCCTTTTAGCCATCAATGCTAAGCACTGGGAACACTATTAACAATCTACTAGACCCGTTGCTTCCTCACACATTCAATACACCTTTTTCACACACTCTCTAGAGGTATTTGAGATATAACAATTTCCATCACCAGAGGGATTGTTTTTCCTAATTGACAGCCATCTTAGATCCATTAGTACACTGCTGTCAGTATACAAGGCTTTGATCTGTGATGTCAGCTGGATCAATTTCTATGCTTGGCAAATATGCAAATAATTCCGTAAGAAGAGACGTGTCAAAGGCACTCAGCATATGCTTGCGCTAAGACACTGGCTGTCTCTCGATAAAGAGAAAAAAGGGGGGTGGAAGAGAGCGAGAGAGAGAAAAAGAAACTGACTTTGAGATTCCACAACGGCTGGATGGGGAGGGAGAAAAAAAAAAAATCTTAATACGACACAAGAGGCTTACAAGTCTCAGCATGCGCACGGGCGAAAGTAGTATCACGGGCTCACAGCCTCTCTGTGCATAACAATGTTTTGAAAAATTGCACGCCGCTGTTTGCTTTTAAAAACCCACAGAGTGCAGAGCAGAAAGGAGAGTCTCTTACTGGAGGCGCAAGGCGGGTGACACAGAGCATTTGTCTTTATTTGCAGGGCTTCACCCTGGCTTACCGCACGGTCCGCTGGGAGAGGAGAGCCCCTAGATTAGACGCTAACGGACTTCTCAGGACACTGTCCAAAATGCCATTTTGCCAGGCATGAGTGTGGCCAGCTGTGTCTAGCCCACATGTAAATGAACTTGAATTCCCAATGACGGCTTTGTTGCTTTTTAACTCGGGCTGCCCACTGAATTTGCTCTATGTAAACATAAAAGTTGGACTCGCTTAGAAGGATACAGTAACAACGCCGAGATCCCGAGGGGCTCTGCATTTCCCTGAAGGATGCAGCATGGTGTAAGTCTTCTAGCAAAACATGACGAGTATTCAAAATACCAGATGAAGCAAGACACATCTTAAAGGGATAGTTCACCCAAAAAAATCATGTTCTTCCAAACCAGCCCTGTTCAGCCCTGACCTGCACGCAGATACCACTCATACCAGATACCACTTTTCTTAGAAAGGACGGAGTAGGAAAGTATATATTATATAGAAGTGGCCTTCCTGACACATTTTCTCA